>NC_056731.1:192254069-192585319 GCF_019279795.1 Protopterus annectens
ACTTCACACTTCTAAAGACTAGTGTGTTCTCCTTTAAGGCCCCGAGCCATGGAAAACAGTACTCAAGCCGCTGAATCACTCACAAATGCCTTCTACCAGCACCTGCAGGACTGCATGGATAAGGCAATCCCAAGCAAAACAAAGACTCTCTGTACCAAAGGCAAGCGTCCACTCTGGTGGACCCCAGCCATAAACAAACTCTACAACAAAGGAGAAAGCTACTACAAGATAGAGCAAAATCCTTAAAAGGTAAGACACCCTTGATCACTATAAGTAAAAACTAAGAGCTCTCATAAAATCATCCAAAGCAAATTTTGAGAGAAAAATAGCTAAAGACTCAAAAGACAATCATAAGGCATTCTTTAGCTATGTTAGAAACCTGGGAGGAAACTCCCAGATATGCTCAGAACTAGTCAAAAATGATGTGAAGATTACTGATCCTACAGACATTGCCAACATACTGGCTGACAGGTTCAGTGCAAACTTCTCCCCTCCCCAAAAGGAGAGATATCTATACCAAACGATTGCAGCCCCCAAACATTTCCAACGCCCAAGTTAAAACTGCTCTCTCCAAAGCAAAAACACAGCATCCATGGGACCCGACGGTGTCCCGGCTGTGTGCTCCACGAACTCAATGAGGAATTAAACCCACAACTAGGACAGCTATTTAATCAAAGTCTTACCTCTGGATATGTACCCAGGAGTGGCGCACTGCAACTGTGGTCCCACTTCACAAAGGCGGTGCTTCCACCGACCCTGGAAATTACCGCCTATTAGCTTGACAAGCCTTATCTGCAAAGCCATGGAGAGGATCATAATGGACCTCATAAATAAAGACATAGGAATTTGCAGACTTTGGATCCAACCCAGTTTGGCTTTGTCAAAGGCAGATCATGCCTTTTAAACTTGGTTGACTTTTGAAACAGTCACCAAAGCCATTGATGAGGAAAGGCAGTCCATACAGCCTACCTGGATCTGGCGAAGGCCTTCGATACAATACCTCACTCGGGTATCATTGAAAACTCAGCAGCTTAAATGTTAACCCATACATCACAAGATGGGTTGCAAACTGGCTGAGTGACAGAACCCACAGGGTCAGAGTTGCTGGCGCCATGTCTGACTCAAAGCCTGTCACAAGTGGGGTCCCACAGGGCTCAGTCCTGGGCCCACTCTTGTTTGGCATCTACTTTTCCGAAGTACAAGCAAACACAGGAGGGTTATGGCTGACAAAGTTTGCAGATGACTGCAAACTGGGAGCCATAGTAGAAAACACATCTGACACAGATATCCTTCAGAAGGGTCTCACAGAAACGGATAACTGGTGCCAGAGCCATGGCCTAAAGTTAAATGCCAAAAAATGCATAGTCATACCCTTCGGGAAAAACAAGGTTACCCTAGCTACCAAATAGGTGGCAATCCACTGAGCACAGAAGAAGTTATCAGGGACTTGGGGACCCAGGTTGATTGTAGTCTGTCATTCGACACCCATGTAGCTAAAGTAGTTAGGAAGACCTTCTACATTGCCCACCTTATCATGAAGGGATTCTCATCTAGATCAAGGGAGGTCATGGTCTCCCTTTACTCATCACTCATCAGACCAATGATTGAGTACAATGCCCAATTCGAATGTATCTGACCCGACACTTGCAGCAGCTGGAGAGACCACAAAGTTCCTCACCAAAAGGATAAAGGGTCTCAAAATCTGTCCTATGCTGCCCGACTGAAAGAACTCCAGCTCTATTCAGTCGCCACCGCTTGCTCAGAGGTGACCTTTGCCTACCATACAAGGCCATGTCAAACCCAGATTTGATGAATATGCTTCACCTCAAATAATCTAGATCCACCAGAGCCACAAGGGCGGGAGACTTAAACCTCGACACTGCTATTAATAGGACGTGCTGGAGGGATAGATTCATCACCCAAAGACTCCCTATGCTGTGGAACAAAATCCCGGTATATGTGAGGCAGAGCACCTCGCTGGCCTTGTTCAAGAGAAATCTTGACCAATGGATGGGAGATCGCAAATATACCCCAGGGATTACCTCAGTGTCACTGCTCGACAGAGGCACAGCAAAATAATGGGTATAGTTCCCCATACTTAAGGGGTGGCGTAAGCCACAAAACGATGGGCTAGGCTTGTAAATGCCCTCGGGCAGATAGCCTAGTATGAACCTATGAACCTATGAACCTATTTGCAGAGAAGATAATGAACATCGAATAGTGTTATGCTTGCCAGGAACAAAAATAGAGGATTGGAGACGAGCCATAGAACACCTTAATGTAAAGAAGTATGTATCAGTTTTTCTGCATGTTGCTGCAAATGGTCTCATCTGCAAGGACGCCGTCTGTTAGTAGGGAACTTACAGCCCTTGTCTCATCTGTTCTTTGTGAACCCATCTCATATATCCCTTTGTGCCATTGGAAAGTGTTTATTTGTGAACTTACAGCCCTCTTAGATAATATAGTTTGTAGTGGTGTTAGGACATATTTTTCATAAATGTCATTTAGAAAGGAAAGGCAGATCACCATGGATAAAGATTTCTGGAGTAAATACCTACATGAAAAAAATGTCCTGTTTCAAAAAAAAAAAAATGGAAATGTGCAAAGCGTCCAAGCTTAATTTTGGGCGCACACGTGTTTAGACAGGATGGAGTGCATTTGTCAAGATCAGGGAAGAGAATTTTTGCAGAAGATATTTTGCAATATTTAAAAAGTAAAACAAACAGAAGCCGGGAAACAGAACTCTACTAAAGTACAAAAAAGTAATGAAAATCTATATAAAAACCAAGTAGAGTTCCTGCAGGACAGAAAGGCAAACTCAGAAATAAAAACAACACTGTTTTGATGCAAGGTTAGCGCTTTTACGGTCAAACACCACTTCATCAGACAAACACACTAACAGAGCTCGAGCCTTTTAAAATAGGGACAACCAATGAAATACATCTATCAGTTAACATCATATAAATACATTTAAAGTACCATTTTAAAAAAACTAACATTGTATTTGTGTTTCAGTGGTCTTTGATGTAAAAATGGCTTGATTGAGACATATCATTAATGCCAGGGGCCTATCACCTTTAAAAAAAACTGCTCACATGCCTCCGTCCTATTCTTTATATCCCCCCCCCTCCGGATCCTTTCCTATAAGTTCCAGCACAAAGAATTTAAACTGATGTTCTGCTCCATTCAATTCAACATGCTTAGCCAGTGCATTTGTATCTTTCTTATTTTTAATGTTGCTCAGATGCTCAACTGTCCGCTCCCTAAGTGAGCAATTTGTTTTTCCTATGTAATAAGCTCCACATCAGATGCACAAGCTATAATGCACTAAATTTCTGGTGGTACAATCGGCATAAAAGGGGAAGTCTGCATGGCAGTTGAACACAGGATGTATATTTTAGTCTGTAAAAATATTATGTATATATAGTGTGTTTGTATTTCTGCTTTGTCTCTCTAACGTTCTTGTATAACTGAGTTTGACCATATTTTTGATTCTCTGTAAACTGCGTTTTTTTTTTGGGGGGGGGGGGAGGGCTTTTCTCCTCTGGTTTCCACTGAAAATGGGCCACAAGCCCAGCTGGACCAACCCAGTTAACAAATGTCAATAAATAAAAATAATGATTACCTATAAAAATATATTTACACGCAGTGCAGTGCCTACAAGGAAAGGTCCCTTGTCTCTTGAGAACTTACTTGAGTTGTCAGCTCCCTTGTTTATAGCATAATTGCCTTTTAATAAACTTATTATTCTTGAAAGAAAAACTAGGCTTACTAGTCACTATTTCTCTCAAATCATCATTGGCGTAAAGGATATTCCAGTTTTTCTTGACAGTGTCACAAAACATATTAACCTCACTGGAAAAAGTCAAGGGAAACCTAACCTTGGACTCATTAACAGGCACTGAAGAAGTCTGTGTTGTAACAGGAGTTTCAGAGAAAAAAGGTCTACCTCTCTCACCTGTCGAAGTACAGATTCTGTACACTCATCAATATCTCTTATTTTATATCCCCTTTCAGCGAAGTCTTGTTTAAGCCTATCAAATGCACTAAGCAGTTGCTCTTCATCGTTATTGTAACCTCATCATCCTCAGGAACTTCCAGTAAGGACATTTCTAGGGACATGACAAGGATGCATGCTATTCCTATGCAATAGTGAATTCTTTCTGACTTTTTCTGTACAGCCCTGTTTTGAACACACCAACTTCTGATCTCTGGATTCTGACATCTAGGAAATCAGTCTTTCATGTAGAATACAGATAGGAAAATTTAAAAAAAGGTGATAGTAGTGTGCAAGAAATCAGTAAAGCAAAGTAACTGTTCCTCGCTTCCTCCCCATAGAAGGAACACATCATCCACAAAGCGTTTGTACCATAAAATGGATGAACTAAAGGTGTTGCACAATAACATTAGTCTCCCATTTAGCCAATGCAAGGTTGATGTAGCTGTTGGCACAAGCTAACAGCTGTGCCCATTGCCACGTCAACTTTCTGTAGATAATAATCCCTTCTAAACATGGACATTTTCTAAAGTGATCTCAGTCAAGCCACACAAAAGATTAACCTTGTCATTACAATAATATTTCCCCAGCAGCAGTGATTCTCTCACATTTTCTATCCCCCGTTCATTGGGGATTACAGTAAACAATGAACTTGTGTCTAATGTAACCAAAAACAATTGCTGCTCTGGATCTATACATACTGTTCCTGTATAAATGTCTTCCAGGAAACTCTTAGTATCCTTTAGAATGGTAGAATCTGAAGTAGTTAACTTCATTTGATCAGCAACCTGTGGGTATCGGATCCGTCAGCTTTCTGAGCTCTCAGCTCCAACCCTTACCCATAATGCCCTGCTACCTCCCTCCAGTCCCCAGATCTCGTTTGCCGCGGCTTCTGACAGCTTTAAGCAACGAGCTGTTGCGTTGGGTGAGAGTTTCAAAACTTTTAAAAACCTTTTAAAACTATTTCCTAAGAATGTTTGTGTGTTGGGTGAGTGTAGTAGGCCCTTAGTTTTCTCTCTCTATGTTTTTCTCAGGTTTTTTTGTGATAAACTTACTGTTTAAATTTAATTTCTGCCCTCCCCTTTACTGTGTGTGGTCGTGCGATGGCTGAAGAGCCTAAGGCTATTTTTTCTAAATGCACTGAGTGTGGCCATAAGCTGTCCCCAGCGGATGGCCACACTCAGTGCGTTCTCTGCCTAGGGGGTAGCCCACTTGTCTTCTAGCTGCCAAGTGTTTGTGGCCTTCAACCCCTGGGCTGTTAGGGATAGGAGGAATAAGTTAATCCTGGCGGGGCTTTTGCCTGCGGATTCTTCTTCCTCCTCTCCCTCTAAGGCACCAGCCATGGCTGCGGCTGTCCTGCCCTCAGTTCCCCCTCCCCTGACTGGGACTCAACCTCCCTCTGTGCCTCAGGGAGAGGGGGACTCTTCTACAAGAGAGAAGAGGCACAGGGACAAAGAGCGGCATAAAAGCCATAAGAGGCGGGCAGGGTCTCATTCCTCTGCTCCGCCAGCTAAGGTAGTTAGCCCTCCCAGCAGGGTCTCCGGATCTTCACCCTCTTGGCTCCATTCCCCCCACTTCTCTCTGGAGCCGGAGGAGTACCGATCTCCCTCTAGGTTATCGAGGCAGCCTTCCCGGCCCGCTTCAGCGACCTCTTTGAGTTCCACCAGAAGCATGTCTGACAACGATTTAGACCGGATGATGCATCGATTCTTGCAGGCCCAGATGCAGATGGGGGGGGGGGAGCTCGGCCCCTTTCTTTGCCCTAATTGCTCCTTCTCCGATTTGCTATCGGGTTTCGAAATGTCTGGATCCGAGCCATCTCAGACCCGGGGAGTCGGCGCCGACAGTGGTGGCTACTTCGATGCTGATCGTACCCTCGAGCATGTCGGATCCGAGCTCTCGAGGCCGAGAGCCAAGCTTCAGATCCGCAGGGGTGAGTGTGTCTTTGGCTCCATTTTGGTCAGAGCACACTCCCCTTTTGGGTCCGATCGCATCGGCTCCGAAATCGGTCCTTGCATCGGAACCGAGGGGACTGCTCTCGGAGCCAGGGGAGAGTGGTTTGCCCTCGGCTTTTGACGTAGTGGAGAGGGTTCTGTCGAGGAGTTCCAGGTCCCCAGTCTGGGCTATGGATCCACCCGTCACTCCCATGAATTTGGGCCTATCTTCCATCATCCGGCCCCAGGGACAGCCTGCTTCGGCGCTCCAGTTGTTTCCCGTAGGGGAACAGGACCCCGTTTGTGAGCCCTACTCGGACAGTCCCGCCGAGGAGGTCCCTCACAAATGAAAGTGCAAAAGGAGGCACTTGGACTCCCCTGAGTCCCTCATGGAGGACACAGACTTAGAGGAAGGGGAAGGTTCCCCAAGGTCACCCCCTGAAGACATCTCCTTAGGAGACATTATGGAAATGCTGCGTATCAGAGGAGGGTGGTGTGCCCAAAAACCTTCCTCCGATGAGTCTGTGTTTCTGGAGGTGTTTGACGCAGGCCCGTCTACCTTTTGGGTGTCCCCCCCTGGCTGATCCCCTGGTGGACTTGATTACTACCAGGGCTTGGAAGGAGCCGGACACCGTAGAGCCAATCCGTAGAAGACCAGACAAAATACTTAGTCCCCCTCCTGACAGACAGGCGTGGAATAAAGGTTCCCCAGTAGATGCCATGGTGATGGCGGCCGCCACTAAGAAGGAACTAGCACAGGAAAGTTCCTCGGTCCATCCACCTGATAAGGAATCTTGGACGATGGACGGTATTGGAAAGCGGATGTTTGCTTCAGCTACCTTTTCTATAAGGGCGCTGAATTACCTGGCACACGTCATCAAGCTCCAGCGGGACCTGATAAAAGAATATGCTGGAGCTCCCCCAGAGTCCATGGCGGCCGAGGACAAACGGACCTTCTCGGCTCGCAAGGACACTCTAAAGTCAATTTCTAACACTTCCATGTGGCTCCTCTCCCATGCCACGGAGGGAGCAGCTAGAGCCAGCAGAGCAGGGGTCGCCTTGCGGCGCCACACCTGGCTTCGCCTTTGTGGAACTCTTCAAGGTGTCCTTCGCGAATGCTCCCTTTGACGCTTCTACGCTATTCAGCAAAACTGTCCGCGACACGCTGCTCCAGAGCGAGAAAGACGGGAAGATGCTGTCTGCCGTCGGGATCTGCTTCTCTAATCCTCAAAGGTCCTTCTCAAGGAAGCAGAGAGGACAAAAGAAGATGTGGTTCCGGAAGTCCCAGCAGTCCCGTCCCGCTCCGGACCCTTTGTCCGTCAGAGGCAGAGGAGGACAAGTGGACGCCGGCCCAGAGGCAGAGGGGGGGCCGAAGAATTTCGGGTCAAGAGAACCTTTCTCAGACCGGCCTGCGCAGCAGCCCTGAGGGCTTGCCCGGCTGTCCCTCTCTGGAGGCAGTTGCGGGACGTTGTTCGGAGCACCTACAAAGTTGGGAGTCCATTACTACAGATCGGTGGGTGCTCCGAATAATATCCCGAGGTTACACTATTCCCTTTCTGTATCTTCCCCCTCTAACGAAGCGCCTTCCCGATGTCCCACCCGATCAAAGGGAGGCGGCGGCTTCAGAAATATCGAATTTGCTAGAAAAACGCCATCCAGCATGTCCCCCCAGAGCAATCCGGATTAGGCAATTACTCCAGGTTCTTTTTGGTGCCAAAAAAGACGGGGGACTTAAGGCCAATTCTGGACCTGTCATCTCTAAACCTGTTCATTGCCAAAGAGAAATTCCAGATGGTCACTCTGCAGTCTATTCTCCCTCTCCTACAGGAGAACGTCTGGATGTGCTCCATAGACCTCAAGGATGCGTACTACCACATTCTTATGGACAGACGGTCCAGGAGGTTTCTCCGCTTTCGACTAGGAGCCAGTCACTTTTAGTTCAGAGTTCTCCCGTTCGGCCTCACCACAGCCCCCAGGGTGTTCACCAAGGTCATGGCAGTTGTAGCAGCCCACCTGAGACTGAAGGGAATTCAGGTCTTTCCGTACCTGGACGATTGGCTCCTCACCACCCCCACCAGGCATCTGCTTTGCTCCGCCAGGGATTATTCCCTAGCCTTGGCCCAGCGTCTAGGCATTACTATAAATTTTCAGAAGTCGTCTCTTCATCCGGTGCAAGTTTTGGATTTTATAGGGGCCAGGATAAATACGTGTCAGACCAAAGCCTTTCTAACAGCGGACAGGTTGCGCAACTTGTCACTACACATAATGGCGCTCCTACAGTCTCCAGCCCCAGCTGCAGAGTTGGTCCTGAGAGCCCTGGGCTCCATGGCGGCAGCCATCAGCCTGTCACCTCTAGCACGATTGCACATGAGAGTCCTACAATGGACTCTTCAGGATCAGTGGTCTCTCCTACTTCACCCATTGGAGTCTCCAATTCCCCTGAGCAGGGTTTGCAGGAACTCCCTTCTTTGGTGGCTCCATTCCCGAGAGCTGCGGGAAGGGAGACCGTTTGTGATGCCTCAACCCCAAGCCACGCTGACCACAGACGCTTCTCACCTCGGGTGGGGGGCATTCTATGGGCAGAACCGTCCAAGGCACGTGGACTCCCTTACAGAAAGTTCTGCATATCAATGTCCTGGAATTGAGGGAGGTGCTTCTAGCGTTGCAAGCCCTTCAAGACCTTCTTCCTCTAGGGACTATTGCAATTCAGACAGACAACTTGGCTGTAGTCTGGTACATCAACAAACAGGGAGGAACCAGATCTTACCCTCTTTGTCAAGAGGCTATGAGAGTTTGGGACTGGACGATTTCCACCAACTGCTTTCTGGTAGCAATGCATATTCCAGGTCGGGCCAACATTCTAGTGGACAAGCTGAGTCGCTCGATCCTCACACCTTACGAGTGGTCTCCAAACCCATCGGTAGCGAATCAGATCTTCCTCAGATGGGTTCAAACTTGCTGCGATCTTTTTGCTTCTCCTTCAAACACAAAATGCACTGAGTTTTTCGCTTTGATTCCCCCAACATGGGAGAGCCCCAGAGACACTCTGGTTCATGCTTAGCCCCCCGGTCTCCTTTATGCTTATCCTTCTCTTCTGCTAATGACAAAATTTCTGCAGAAAGCTCATCGGTTGGGGAGCAAATAATCCTCATAGCCCCATTCTGGCCTCGCCATATCTGGTTCCCTTACCTGTGGTCTCACAGTGTAGTTCCTCCTTGGATCTTAGATCCCATTCTGGATCTGATCTTTCATCCTGCGGGATTACAGCCCCCAAACCTGGGCAACCTCAAGCTCACAGCTTGGTTGATCCAGTTCCACTAATAGCAAGGACTCACGGTATCTCGTCTCCCGTAAAATCTATTCTGGTAGCGGCACATAAACCTTCTACCAGAAAGATCTACAGAAGTAAATGGAAGCGTTTTTCCATCTGGGCCAAAAATAGGGATTTAGATCCTTTTACTGCTCCCATTCTAACGGTTCTTGAATTCTTGTCCCATATCTTTTACCAAGGAGCTAGTGCTTCTACAGTCAAAGTCCAAATGGCAGCTATTTCCCATTTCCACATGGGGGATAACCTTGGCCCCTTAGCGTCCACTAAGATATGCAAAACTTTTTTGAAGGGCACTTTTCTGTTGAAACCTCTGGTCAAGAATGTGGTTCCACCCTGGGACTTAACCTTGGTTCTTCAGGCATTGACTGGCCCACCCTTTGAACCGCTGCTTCGGTTGAGTTAAAATTTTTATCTTGGAAAACGGCCTTCCTGATTGCAATTACTTCAGCCAGGAGAGTATCTGAGCTTCAAGCCCTTTGTATGAAACCCCTGTATCTGGTCTTCCATAAGGACAGAGTGTCTCTCAGGACTAACCCTTCTTTCTTGCCTAAGGTGGCCTCCGAATCCAATATCAACCAATCCATTAATTTGCCTGTGTTCTTCCCCAACTTTCAGAGCAAAGGTGAATACAGATTGCACTTATTGGATGTGCACAGACAATTGCATTTTTACTTGCACAGGACATCCACTACTAGGAAATCTGATCAACTTTTTGTGTCTTTCGCTAAACCATCTATTGGTAAGCCTATCACCAAAGTTACCTTGGCCAGATGGATATCCCAATGCATCGTGCACGCTTATTTAGCCTCCGGCCAGCCTGAACCCTTAGAGGTCCATGCCCTTTCTACCCAGTCTATGGCTACTTCTGCAGCATTCTGGTCGAGAATTCCTCTAGACGACATCTGCTCAGCAGCTACTTGGTCCTCTTCTCATACCTTCATTTCTCATTACAAGTTGGATCTGATATCGATGGGTGAAGCTGTTCCTTCAGCCTCGGTTCCGGCCGGAACCGATTTACCTGCCTCCCAGTCAGTTCCAACTATCCCTTCAGAGCCGACTGGGAGTCAAAAGATATCTAGGTCACCCTCCCTGGAGTCGATACGCTCGGCTGCAAGGTCTCCTCTGCTCCAATCGGAGCACAGTCATCAGTCCCACTCTTCTCAGTCCTCAAGACTATCCGATCATGACGTGGAGAGAGTGGTCAGTAGGCTGTTAAAATCACAGGCCCTAGCAAAAATGTTGTCCAGCCCCCCTCATCAGGTGTCTGCTCCATCCATATCTGCAGTTATTCCTCTTCCGACCCCTTCCTTGAGCTCGGAGCCAGAGTTCGTTGGGGCTCGGGTCATGGAACCATCGGCACCGATACCTTCTGCTTCGGTTCCTTCGTTGACTCCGAGCACTTCTTTGGTACCGTCCTTGGAAGGGTCTGGGCGCCGAGACTCCCTCGTCGGCTCCGAGGGGGCAAGTGGCATCGGACCCTTGTCCGACTCCGTTCTCCCTCTTGGAGCTTTGGTGCAGGTGAGCTCGGCTCCTACATCGGCTTCGGAGCTGTCCCCCTCGGTGCAGCGAGAGATTCCGGCCTCTTCGGAAGCGGAGCCTTCTCGGCATCCAAGCAGGGACGCCTTTGAGGTAATGAGGAGCGTGCTGGCTCCTGAGTCAGCCCCACGATCATCCCCACTGGCTCCTCCCACTATGGTACATGCATTTGCCTCTATCCCTCCTCCAGACCCCAAGCGTGGGTGACCAACACTCCAGGGCACCCCCTTGGGTGTATCTTCCTCTTCTGAGGCCTCCCCTGATCATTCAGAGGAGCCACCTCGTAAGAGGAAATGCAAGAGGAAGCATGTTGACTCCCCTGAGTCTGTCACATCAGATACCGACTTGGAGGATTCTGAAGGGTCCCCGAGATCCCCCTCTGAAGATGTCTCCTTTTCAGATATCCTTGAGATGCTTAGGCAGGGGGGGAACTGGACTACCCTAAACCCCTCCGAAGATGAGTCGGTATTCCTGGATGTGTTTGGATCCCGACCTTCCACCTCCTGGGTGACTCCGCCTTTCGACCCACTCATGTCCGTGGTGGCTCGGAAGTCGTGGTATGCTCCAGACACAGTGGAACCCACCCACAGAAGACCCGCTAAATTCATAACGGCACCACAGGATAAACAGTTTTTGACCAAAGGTGTCCCTGTTGATGCCATGGTGGTAGCGCTGGCCACGAAGAAGGAGTTGGCTGAAACTTCTTCGTCTGTCCATCCTCCTAACAAGGAGTCCAGGACGATGGACAGATATGGGAAGTGGATGTTCTCTTCAACGATCTTTTCTATGAGGTCTCTGAATTACTTGTGCCACTTTACCCACCTTCAAAGGGATTTCCTTAAAGAGCTTGGAGATACCCTGCAAGATCCATCAGCTGAGGGGTCCGGGCTAAGGCAGCCTCCCAGCTGGCGACTCTTAATTCAGTAGTGAACTCCTCCATGAGGCTCATTTCTTATGCAGCCGATGGTGCGAGTAGAGCCACAGGCACGCTTGGATGCGGCTATGTAACTTTGCGGAACCTTTCAGAGCGTCTTTCACCAACACCCCCTTTGATGGTTCCTCTCTTTTTGGATCACAGGTGAAGGGCACCCTTACCAGGTGTGAACAGGAAGGCAAGACTCTCTCTGCCATGGGGGTCCATTTTTTGACCCCGTCCAGACCATATCACAAGGGTCAAAAAAGTGGAAAGATGTGGTTCCGGAAATCTCAGGGAGCCTTGCCGGATACACGTGGTGAGTTCCCATCCAGGGGCAGAGGAGGGAACAATAATAGATGCCGCCCTCATGGCAGAGGCGGTCTGCAAAACCAGGGCAGCAGAGAATCCTTCTCTGAGAAGCCCTCCCACCATCCCTGAAGGGTTGCCCGACTGCTCACCTCCGGAGGCAGTTGGGGGAAGATTATCACTGTACCCAAGAGCCTGGCAAGATATAACACAAGACAAATGGGTACGGTCAGTTATACCCGGAGGCTGCAGAATACCTTTCATTCGCACTCCCGTAAAGTCATACAAGTCCCTTCCAGATGTTCCACCCAATCTAAGGGATCAAGCAGTACAAGAAATTTCAGAACTGCTAAGAAAGAGAGCCATCCAGCAAGTCCCAGCAGACCAGCAAGGATCCAGGATTTACTCAAGGTTCTTTTTAGTACCAAAAAAGACAGGGGACTGGAGACCCATTCTGGATCTCAGCAGACTGAACAGGTCTGTACAAAGAACCAAGTTTTGGATGGAAACGCTACAGTCCATTATGCCCTTTCTGGGTCAGGACAATTGGATGTGCTCTATAGATCTTCACAACGCGTACTACCACGTCAAAATGGACAGACACTCCAGAAGATTCCTCCACTTCCAGCTGGGAACCAGCCATTACCAGTTCAGAGCTCTGCCCTTTGGTCTCACCACAGCCCCCCGGGTGTTTACCAAATGCATGGCAGTAGTTACCGCTCACCTGAGACGGCAAGGATTCCAGGTGTTTCCATATCTAGATGACTGGCTCCTTACTGCTACCACCAGGCATTGCCTTCTGCGAGCCAGAGACTTCACTATCGACACTTGCTCCAGACTAGGTATCTCAATAAATTTCAAAAAGTCTGCATTGTCGCACTGTCAGTCTATCACCTTTATAGGCGCAAATTTAAATACAAAAGACATGTCAGCGAGCCTTCCACCAGACAGGGAATTAGTGATTCGTCAACATGTACAGGTCTTATTAGCATGCACGAGAATTAAAGCCAGGTTCATCCTCCAAACTCTAGGTCTCATGGCAGCAGCTATCATACTTGTTCCTCTAGTCATTTTCACATGAGGATCCTCCAGGGGCTACTTTTCACCCAGTGGTCCTTCCAGCAACTTCCCATGTCTCACATGATTATGATCACAGAAGCATGCAAAAAGCACCTTGCTTGGTGGATGGTCTCCACATCAGTACCCCTAGGCAGACCATTTGTACTTCCCCCCTCTAGTTGCTACGGTTACCACGGACGCTTCCCTGATCGGGTGGGAGGGGGCATTATCAGGGCAGGACAGTCCAAGGCACCTGGCAACCTCACGAGTACCACCTACATATAAACGTCTTGGAGATGAGTGCCGTTCTTCTAGTGTTGCAAGCTCTACAGGACTCTCTTCCTACTGGGACCATTGCAATTTAAATGGACAATATGTCAGTAGTGTGGTATGTCAACAAGCAGGGCGGAACCAAGTCCTATCCCCTATGTCGAGAAGCACTCAGACTCTGGCAGTGGGCGATCTCTTCCCAATGGTTTCTGATTGCAACGCACATCCCTGGGAAGTCCAACGTCATAGTAGACAGGCTGAGCAGAGCAATTCTCATGCCTCACGAGTGGTCTCTGAATCAAGTAGTTGCAGACCAAATATTCCGCAAATGGGGCCAGCCTTACTGCGACCTTTTTGCCACTCCCTTCAACAGCAAATGCAACAAATTCTTCTCTCTCCTTCCACTTCCCAGACATTCCCCCAGAGACGCTCTAGTCCACGATTGGCCTCAGGGACTTCTTTATGCATTCCCTCCGTTTCCCCTTATTCCAAAACTGATACAGAAAGCTACCATTTTGGGGTGCAAAATGATCCTCATTGCTCCTTACTAGCCTCGACAGATATGGTTTCTGTTCCAGCATCATCATCTTCTCGAGCAGCCTTGGACTCTGGACCCAGTTCCAGACCTTCTGATCCATCAATCGGGCGGGCTGCACCAGTCCCTGCAATCTCTCCAGCTCACTGCTTGGTTGCTCCAGTTCCAACCTTAGCCAGGCTTCCAGATATCTCTCCGTCTGTGCGGTAAATTATTTCATCATCGCACAAGTCTACCACTAGAAAAACTTACGCTAGTAAGTGGAAACGTTTTTCTTCCTGGGCAGAGACTGAGTATAGACCCCTTTTCAGCCCCTATACGCCACATTTTGGATTTTCTTGCGGAACTCTTCCATTCTGGTTCCGCTTCCGCTACAATTAGAGTTCAGTTAGCTGCAATTTCAAATTTTCACATTGGCCTGTCGGGAAATATCATGTTGCATAAGCTGTGCAAAGCCTTTCTCAAAGGTACCTCTCTGCTCAGGCCTTCAGTGAGGGATCCTCCACCTCCGTGGGATCTAAATTTGATTTTAGCCTCTAATATTGCCTCCCTTCGAACCTGCAGCTTCTTGTTCCCTGACGTTTTTATCATGGAAAACTCTCTTTTTGGTAGCCATTACTTCAGCCAGAAGAGTTTCGGAACTGCAGGCTCTTTGTTCCCATCCTCCGTACCTAGTGTTCCACAATGATAGGGTTGCTCTCAGGACTAATCCTTCCTTCCTTCCTAAGGTCTCTTCAGAAAATAACTTGAATCAGTCCATAGACCTTCCTGTGTTTTTTCCCAACCACTCCAACAGGGCGGAATACAAATTGCATCAGTTAGATGTTGACAGGCAACTACGCTTTTATTTGCATAAGATGAAAGATATCAGGAAATCGGACCAACTTTTCCTTTCTTATGCCGAGGGTAAACAAGGTCTTCCATTCTCAAAGGTAACCTTGTCCAGGTGGTTAACTGCTGTCATCACATTTATCTATCAACTGAGGAATAAAGAATTACCTTTTAAAACAAAAGGTCACTCCACTAGAGCTTTAACCACTTATGTGGCTTTTCAGGCTAGGTTGCCCATGGAATCTATTTGTGCTGCGGCTACGTGGGCCAACCCACATACTTTCATTTCGCAGTATAAGTTGGATTTGGTTTCCAGGAACAGAGCTGATTTTGGTTCCACTGTTTTGAAGAGTTTGTTCCGATGAGCCACCCAGGATTTTAGGTGCTAGGGATGCTGTCACAACCAGCAAGAATGAAGGCGAGATAGACAACTTAACATAAAGAAGTTATGTACCTACCATAACGTTCCATGTTAGTTTTCTTCTCACCTTCTTTCTTGCGTCCTACCCTCCATCCCCCTATCCTTGTAGACCGAGAAGAGTTCTTTATGGTGTTTGTTCGCTGGCTGAGTCTTCTGTGGCTATTCCTTTCTGTCTAGTGGCCTCTCTGGAGGTTTTATATATTCCAGGATAGGATCCTTTCCTTTATCATGTCTGCAGTTAGTCTTACCAAACGAGATCTGGCTATCTAGCGCCAGGCATCATGGGATATGGGGTGGCCTCGAGCCAGTATGCAGCTCTCGAGCTTTTGAAGATGGCCGAGTCGGAGCCGAGGATTGGTTCCGAACCCAGCCAGCAAGAAAGAAGGCGAGAAGAAGACAACTAACATGGAATGTTATGGTAGGTACATAACTTCTTTTTCCACATCGATTTGAGACAGGTTCAGTCACCCACCCTCTCCCAGAAACAATAGGGCATGTGCATGGGTGTGTTGACCAAACTTTTATGGACCTTCGGAAGTCCATAAATTATAGGAGTAGTAGGAAAATCAACATTGAAATAGTTGAACAAATCTTCTGTTATAGACTTGGTTATAACTAGATCAAACATTAAAAATAAAACTTTCTCTATTAAAGCTTGACCTACATTCTTATTAATAATCAAAAAAGTATTCTCATCATTAAGCAAAGCAGTCATACTTCTAACAAAACTATCCCTCCGGCTTTATAAGCCGGATGGAATTCAACAGTTTTAACACTCCTAAGGTCTGCTAATGCCTCATACTCGGCTCCACTTAAGTTATAAAAAGCAGGTTTACGTTTTCATTTAAAACATTCCCTAATCTCGCTCTCACATACATTACAGAAAGCCTCAACTAATGGATGAATTTAGGTACATAGGTTCTCGTTTTTTTAAATGGTAGCAATCTATAAGGGAAATTAACCGACAAAGTTAGATCCTGGCAAACATTCTCTACCAATTCAGCTTTTCTAGATGGTACAAATGAAAGTCCTTTATTCAATACAGACCATTGTGCCTCAGTCAGTTGTAGCGAAGAAAGATTAAAAATGAAGTCTTTCTTACTGCACTCCTTGTATTTATGTGTATTTCCTGGTTCTCTGCTTATCGAATTTGACAAATTTGTCCCCTTCTCCCTCTACTCCCTCTACTCCGAGAACGCTCATTCTGTTGTACCTGCTTTATCGGTAACTGCTCCGGTAACGTAAAAAGGGAATGCCCATTGGACATAACACTAGTCGCTAAACTTGTGGAGGCCTCTACTGACTCTGAATCAACAGTAATAGTAAAACTATTTGCAGGGGCCTTAGATTCTCTCACGGTTGTTGCAACTGGCAGAGTAGTAGTAGGAGGAGACTTCGGGCATGCTGGTGTCATCTCTGTGATGGTTCTTTCTTCTGCAGTAGTCTCTGTGATGGGTTGATCAACGGATTGAGTATGATTGATTGATGGGAGCTTGCCTCGACCAAACAAAAACATCTCCTTTCTGAAAATTGGTGATATCCCTTTGAAGTTTTCAAATTTTAACAGATTGGAGCCTCTTCTCATAGGCTGCAACATTCTCATAGAGATTGTCAAGGCTGTCTTGTATAATGTCCATATTAAATGAGGACACAAACTCACACTGTATCTCCTCAAGTAACACATTCTCCTGAGGTAGGAAGAAGTTAATAATTAGCTGCATGTGGTCAAAGCTAAGCTTATAGTTCATGTTCTGCCACTGTTTTAACAACTCGAGATATGCATTCCTATAGGTCGGCATATTAAGTATATGCAGACCCCTAGGTATAACTCTGTAATGTAGCTCAGCTTCCATGTGAAGTTTCTGCCATTGAAGGCGTTTGAATTTATAAAGTTTGTACTCCAAATCTTTAAACTTCATATAAAACACATCCATTTGTTTCTCATCAACAGATGTGGAAGAAACACTTTTTCCGTCATGACATTGAGGAGCGGATTAGCTCTCGGTGATAAAATTCTCTCCAGCCAATCCATCCTCAAACCCTGGTTAGAAACGCCAGTAATTATACTCCAGTTCCACATTAATTCCTTCACAAACACTGTAACAGAGCTCAAGACTTTTAAAATAGGGACAACCAATGAAAAACATCTATCAGTTAACATTATATAAATACATGAGTACCATTTTGAAAAACTAACATTGTATTTCAGTGTTTCAATGGTCTTTGGTGCAAAAACAGCTTGATTGAGACCATGTCATTAATGAAAGGGGGACTATCAGCTTTAAAAAAAAACAAGATCCATTTCTGCTCACACACCTCCGTCCTATTCTTTATATCTCCCCCCTCAGATCCTCTCCTATAAGTTCCAACACAAAGAATTTAAACAGATGTTCTGCTCCATTCAATTCAACATGCTTAACCAATGCATTTGTATCCTTCTTATTTTTAATGTTCGTCAGATGCTCAAGTGTCCACTCACTTATAGGAGAGGATCCGAGTGGGGGAGAGGGAAAGAATAGGATGGAGGCATGTGAGCAGAAATGGATCTTGTTTTTTAAAGCTGATAGTCTTCCCTGGCATTAATGACATGGTCTCAGTCAAGCCATTTTTGTGCCAGAGACCATTGAAACATTGAAATACAATGTTAGTTTTTTTAAAATGGTACTTTAAATGTATTTATATAATGTTAATTGATGTTTTTCATTGGTTATCCGTATTTTAAAAGTCTTGAGTTCCGTTAGTGTTTGCTGAAGCAGTGTTTGACCGTGAAAGTGCTAACCTTGCATTACAATTGTGTTGTTTTTATTTCTGTCCTGCAGGAACTCTACTTGGTTTTTATATATATTTTGCAATATTTGACAAACACTAGGCAAAATTTTTGCCGGGTCTTTGATGGTTGTTAAAGGAAAATTCCATCTTAGAACTCAAGCTTTTTTTTTCATTGTATCTTTGTTTTTGAGCTATTTTAATGCCTCAAAATCACTCCAAGTGCTTCTTTTACAATTTTAATGTGTTTCTCTCAAAATGGTGGATGCCTTGGTAACGTGATCTTATTTTCTTGCTTTCCTTCCTTCCCAGAATACATTTCAAGTACTCTTTATATGACTCATGCCAGACGTAAGGAAGTGGTGCTGTTTTCTCATGCCATTAAAATATAATGCCAAGACTGTGAAGCTCTGTCATCTAAACACACCTTCTGTAAAAAAGCTGCTTCTCCGTTTACCTGACTGAGCCTCATGTATCTGTCTGCCAGAGCTTGTTCTATGCTATAAATAGCTGTTAGCTACTTCAGCAAAAAAAAGCAGATAAAAACAGTTTTTTGTCAGAGTCTTTTGTAGTCCTAACAAACTTGATAAACCCTCTCCCATACTGTCATGCCGAGGTGTGAAAACTCTCTCTGCAGTAAATCCTTGGTGTACATTTACAAGTGACAAGTAGTAGGACTCTAAACTTAGTCTGTCTGCTACTTCCCACTTCCCAATGCCTTCAGTGGGAGGATTTTTCTGTCATGAATGATGCAGACTTAAAATGCTCTTTACTAGTTCCTCAATTATTTCTGTCATGTTCCCCTTACTTTTTTCTATTTCATATTTATTTATACGATGGTAGCCAGGAATGTGAAGTGGTCCCAGGGCCCTTTTTAGCCACAACATAAGCTACACCGGCAAAGATAATAACAATTATTAAATGCACTTATCAATACAAATAAAAAAAATACTGACAGAAAAACATTGACCAAGATTGCATGTGGAGCACATAGCCAGTGTGTGACCGTGACCAAGTAAATCATTGAGCAACATTTACTAGGATGTATACAGTAATAATGCTTAACTGTACTATGTTTATTATAAATAATTCATTGTATAAACACACACACACACACACACACACACGTGTGTGCATTTAAACGCAGTTAAGTACTTCTGATTTCCTTTTCTTAGTGTTCTTAATGCAAGGGCACATAGTAAATGCATGTTGAAGTAAATCCAGCTGTATATTATGGTTGCCCTTTGACAGTGCAAGGACTGACTCAGTCAGTGGTAATCTCTTACAATGGATCTGCATCCCCCTCTGGAAGGATATCACACAAAGCATGAAAGACATTGCTTATGAATAGTATCAGTGCAACTAATTGATAGGGTTGCCACTTGACTGTCTTTCTGCAATTCTGGCCTGTGTGTGTGTGGGGTGGGGGGCTTGAAAATGGTAAATGCATTTATACTTTACAAGAAAAAATATTTACTGACTTTTCTTTAAATGTCACATAAATCTTTGCTACTACTCTTAAGTTATCTTAACACAAACTACTATAAATAACATTTGAAGCTTAGAATTTCAAAACTGTGTTGCTGCTTATGTAAATTTGTCGGAAGAGTTGACAATTGCCTTTAAACCCCTGATTGCTGTAATTGCTTTGTTTTGCTATGAAAGGGGAGTGTTAAGTTCTCCTTCCCTCTGCAATAAAAACAGTGGAAACAATTCCACAGCTTTCAGCTGCTGCGTTCCTGACATTAGCAGGATTAATTACCCATCTAAGATTGACAGAAGTATTTGACAGGATAAACTACAGATTTAACTGTGTCTATGATATGTCATGCAAGTGGAGACGAATTTCTCTGCAAAGTATGTGAGAAGTTGAGTTTAAAAAAAAGTAGGTGGGCTTTCCCTTCCTTTGACTCCAATGCAAGGAAATAAAAGTTTTAAAAACTGCAAGCAGGTTTCTGGTACATACACAATGCTGGAACCATGTTGTAGGGAGAAAAGAAACCTAATGATTGAGTTCAACTGTAAGAGAGGGTGGAGTTTTCCTTTAATGCTAGGAGCATTAAAAAAAAATATTGGAAAATGTACTACATTCCCACAAAACTGAGGTGTATGAAATGTTATTGGAAAATGCACTACATTCCCACAAAACTGATGTTTATGAAATGTGGTTAAAGAACAAAACAGACATTATAACAAAAAATCTGGTGGAGATGTTGAGATAGGAATTAAAGATAGTTTTGAGACCTGTGATTATTACATGTTCATTGATAACACCAGTACTATAGGTTGCGTAATGGTGACAGTAAAGACAACCTTGGAGCATATAACAATTGTTGGAGTGTGTAGACCATCGAAGTCAAGGGCTGATGACCTAGAGGAATTCATACATTTCCTGCATGAAGACAAGAGCAAGAAAAAAATTGAAGAAAATGTAAATAAAGATATTAAGCATAATATGAAACCATTTTATAGATGTATAGAATTTGGAAGGAGTAAAGACGTACAAATTGATTAACTGTGTAGATTATAAAATGTATTCCCAAACTTAATAGATTATAGATATATTTACAAAATCTTATGCAAAACAATTTGGCTCCACAAAGGAGGTGATGAGTTATTCTAGTGATATCCAGGTAACCTCAAATATTGGAATCAACCTAGATTACATTGAAAAAGAACTATGCAAACTGGATCCAAACAAAGCACTAGGAGGAGACTGAATTAGTAATGACCTAAGAACACTTCAGCAAGAACTTATACTACCATTATATCTATTATTTGCTAGGTCATATAAATAAAACCCTTCTTTAAGGAACAGTGGAGTAGGACAAACCCAGAGTGATATATAGACCCTTAAATCTACTTTCATGTTGTGAAAAAATAATGGAGAGGCAATATTGAATAAGTTATTGTCAGAAATGGAACTTGAAACCATATATCAGCATGCATATGTTGAAAATAGATCCATTACCACCTGTAACATGATTTTATATAACAATAGCTATGAATTAAAAAAATTGGTGTGTTGTAATTTATGTAGATTTAACTTCAGCATTTGACAGGGTAATACACAAAATCACTGATCAATAAATTAATTAGGTATTGATTTACTTTTGATAAGATTGATAGCTGGATGGCTTACAGATAAGACATGTCTGCAAAAGAACTTGACTAAATTGAACATTTGGGCACAGGAGAAGGGTATTCTGATAAATACATCAAAAACTAAGCGTATGAGATTTGGGGGACATAATTTAAAAGGTGAATATTTAATACAGCACATACCGATTGAAACTGAAGATTCATTTAAGGACCTGGGTATATGGGTAGATAGAGCTTTGAGTTTTTCTAATCATATCAACCAGTTGGTTAATGATAGTTACAGAACTATAGGTTGTGTAAAACGATTTATAAAGTCTAGGAAATCATTAATGATTAAGACATTTTAATTACGTTAGACTCAAACTTGATTATAGAGTAACAATAGTGAAACCTTGTAAGAAAACAAGCATGAATAAATTGGAAGGAATACAGCAGAAATGCACCAAAGGCATCCATGAATGTGAAAATTTAAGTTATTATGAAAGACTAAAATACCTGAATGTGTACAGCGTCTCTCTTAGATATTTATGAGGAGAGTTTATTCAGGTATATAGGGCATTTAGACAACTAACTCTGGGAGTGTTTTGGGGTCATCAAAAACTTGTAGAGAATCATCAGACAACCTATGTAGAAAATTCTATAAGAATGAGAAGCGTACTAAATGGTTCTCTGAGAGAGCAGCTGATGTATTGACATATTACCAAATTATATTAAATCAGGCAATAGTTTAGATATTTATAAGAAAAGCCTGGACACTTAAGAAAACTGTTTTGGTATATTGGCAGCCTAGATGCACATTAATGCCTGTACTTGAAATATTTGTTTGCATGTACCTTCAACACTCATGCCTGACTGTTGCAGGTGTTGTATCACATAGAAATTCTCTCTTCGCTGGACGCCCTCATTTCCTCTTGCCTACTTTCTGTCTGTCCCATGTCATCATCAGCAGATTGTCATCTGGTTTCCTTCCCCTGTGCCCAGACCACTGTAATCTGTTCTGTTTGACCTTCTCTGCAGTTTGAGCTACTTGGGCTTCTGCCCTGATGTGTTCATTTCTTTCTTTCCCACTGTGTGTATCCTAATACATATTTTAGGTACTTCATTTCAGTTACCTCCAGCTTCCTTAACTAACGCACCTTCACTACCTAGGTTTCTGTAACATATATTAGTAGCAGTTGTATTGGTCTCGCCACTGTTTTGTACACCATACCTTTCAGCTTCTTTGGCATTTTCCTGTCACACTGTGCCCCTACCACATGGTGACAGTGAGCTGTATCCACTCTGATTGTAGGTTTGGCTGCCTAATTCAGACTTCCTGTCCTCAACCAATCCCTTCCATGTACTTGAAGCTGCTAAACTGTTAACACTTGTTTTTTCATTTTGTCTCAAATTTCAGCTTCTTCTGAATTCCCATATTTGCTGCCATAGCAATTGTTTTGTGGGTACTCAATTTCATCCTGTGTGCCTTCAGTTTTACATTCCATTCCCCTTGTCATTTGCTGAAGTCGTTGTTTATTGCCTGCTTGTAATGCTGCATTGTCTGCATACAGCAGCTTTGTTGATCTGTCTCCACCAGCCTGTTTGCTAATGTAGTCCATCAAAAGTATGAACAACAGTGGGCTCACAGCTGAACCTTGATACCCAATAGCTCCCACTGAGAAACCCCCTTTGTGAGTTACAGTATTTCTATGCAAACTGCAGTCATTTTCCAATGTTTCCAGAATATTTCAGAACTTCCCAAGTCTGCTTTCTTGGAACCTTGTCATATGCATTCTCCAAGTCTAGGAATGCCCAGTTGAGCTCTTTCCTCGCATCTAGCTTCTTTTCCTCTGTCTGTCTCACTAGAACAATGGAGTTGGGTGTGCTTCATCCTGATCTGAATCCAAACTGTTGCTCTGCATATTTCATCAGTTATCCTTTCCAGCACTGTCATGCAGGGTGACAGGAGTTTGATGCATTTGTGTACTGCCCAAAGTTCTGAATGTCTCCTTTTTTCTAGTACACTGGAACTAGAATGCTTATTCTCTGGTCATCTGAGGTATACATTTCTGTCCATATAGCTATGAGTACCCTGTGGAGTAATTTCTCTTCCAATTTACCCAACATCGTGGTCATATCTGCTATGATCTCATCTGAGCCTGCTGCTTTCCCTGGCTTAATTTTCCTTAGTGCTGATCTTACTTCTAGGATTGGCCTTTCTTCCTCTTTCATCCTAGGCTGTATCTGGGTCAGTACATCTTCTCTGTGGTTTTCTTCACTCAGAAGGTGCTGAACGTACTCCTTCCATCTGTCTTTAATGTCCTGTGGACTGGTGAGTAGCTTGTTGCTGGCATCCCCCATATAAAGAATGTCTAACTTATTTTCTTTGTCTTTTAAGCTCCTATACCCTAGTATAAGAAAAAATTCCTTAATTACAAACATCTGTGTCCTTAACATTTCTGTCAGAGTGCTCTGTAAAGCATTTTTAAAATGTTAAAGTTCGTAACTTTCCCAATTGCTTCTTTCTTCTCCTTCAGTATTATATACTCTGCTTATCCGCGTTTAACAGCAATTTCTGATGTTCTTCTTAGTTAATGTTGTAGTATTGTTTTTTGTCTTCCTGCCATGCAGAAGCTCACAACCAGCCAGAATTTTTGTATCATCCCTAGCTGACAGATGTCTGATCGTGTTTAACAGCAAATTGTGTTTTACACTGAATCAAAAACTCTACCCAACTTTGTCTTCTACTTATGACTTTCTCTTTGCTTACTCTGTCAATCTCTGATAGGGAAGGCAGTCTCTAACGTGCACTCCAGATGTATTATTAGTCAAATCTCACTCTGTCACTTTTCCCTCCCTAGTTATTTGCTCTCAGTACCGGAGTTCCTTTGCTAATTTCCTCCAGTAAATTCCACCCCCACATCGCCTACTTTCATTTATCCCTATTGGAAAATCTTTCTTTTTTTCATTCCTCTTTTGGCTTAGGTTTTAGAATACTTTTTGCTACTTCATAGTTGTTTTTCTTCTCAAGGGCTTGCAACCAATGCTGTAGTCCCTATTTCTCAGATTCCAGCCCTCCAGCACCCGCCCCTCTTTCATCACTTCATTTTCTAGTACCCCCCTTTCATCACTTCATTTTCTAGTTTGATTTATAACCTTCTGCATGTGTTATGTTTATGATCTTTAACTGTGTAGTTCTAAAGTATCCCTTCAAATCATGTAATCCTAAACCACCTTGTTCTATGGGGAGGATCAACTTATCCCATTTAATTCTTGTCATCTTCCCCTCCTATAAATTCCTACATCTCTTTATAAATTATTGCCCACAAATTCTCATTTGGTTGATAAAAAAAAATAAATAAATGCCTGAACTATATAAAAGTAGAGACTAAAACATTTGTACTGTTCTTAATATCGGTATCCATAATCGAGTTTCCAGTTTCTTTTAAGACCTTATTAAATTATTGTTTAAGATATAGGCAAGTATATATTTACATAAAAGAAAAAATATAACAATTGTTTTGTTGAGTACATTATATATATTCTTTTGTTTATCTGTCATCAGTCCAACATTGTATAAATTGTTCAATTCCTGCCTTCCTTTGAACCTCAGTCTTGTTCTAGAACATTATTCTGCAAGTGTTCCCACAATTTCCATGTGTATCCCATATAATTTGCTCCTAATATTTTCTAAAGATCCCATTTCCAGTTCTGTATCTCTGTTACAATAATAAGTACTTCAAAACACAGTGGGTTTAGACTTTGCTTTCCATTTTCTAGTAATTGATTTTTTTGGCCGCCACCAGAATTAAACTCATCAAGGGCTTACTCTGTCTAGGCAGTTCAGATCCTGTATCCCAGTTCAAAAGAATGTAATTTCCTTAGTTACACCCATTTGCTCACTCAGTATTTCTGACAGAGGGGAATTTTTAAAGTCTGACAATTCATTGCACTCCCAGAAAATATGTTCCCAATTATGTCTTCCTTCCCCCATCACACCTCCAGCATTTGCCATCTGCCTAACTAAAAATTCTTTGGAGTCTGCTTGTGGTATAAAAATGCCTATGCAAACACTTCCAAGCAAAAATCCTAAATCTTCTAGACTTTGTTAAATACTTGGGATCCATACACATATCCTCCCATTGTCCCCCTTGTAAATTGCTTACCCAGTCTCTCTCTTCTAACCTCCTATGATTGATCCCTTAAGTTATCATGCAGTATTTTATATGCCCTACCCTATCCCTTTTTAACAGCACCTTCTGTTATAGATTCAATTCAACCAAAGCAGATCTTTCACTTAGTTTTCCCCTGGCCCTTTATTTTTGCCCTTACTTTTATACCCATCCCTGGTAGGAATGCAGTCTGTACCCTGCAGTTCAAATGACTTATTGGCCTCTTCCTATTTTATTACCTTCCCCCTCTAGTTATTTGCTCTCAATACCTTGGTTCCTTTGCCAGTTTTCTCCAGAAAATTCCAGCCCCCATCTTGCTTCTTCTCTGTACCCCTGTTGTCAAAATTTCCTTTCTCCTTTTGCATGTTGGCTTAGTTTTTAGAATACCTTCTGCTACTTTATGATTATAATATTCTGTACGGCTGTTTTTGCATCCAAAATCCCAGACTGCCCTTATTTCTTGAATTTCCTCCATTTCATCATCTGTCTTCACTTTGAATTGCAGCTTTCTGTTTGTATTATGTATAGGACTCTTAATAGTTTTTGTATTGTCTTTAGTTCATTCTCTTCCCACATATTTGCCATAACAGAATAATTTTACATTCTTACACCTAAATACTTCATCTTATTTTAAGATGTACTGATTCCTTCAGGCTCCAGAACCTACAGTGATTTCCCTTTCCAAAACTGTGTCTAATAAACTAATACCATTCCTATTCCCTATGACAAGGACTGAAAATTTTGACAAATTTGGGAAGACAGTTTATTCTGTATCCATTTCAACATTTAGAATTTTAAACTGCTATGCTCAGATGTTAAAATTTATTCTTCTGTTTTTGGTGAACATTTAGAAGCTTACTGGTGACCTTCCCTGTATGAGGTAAAAGAAAAATAATCATTGAATACATCTTATTTCTACTTCTTATTTTAGTAAACATTCCTTAGTGTTGTTCTGATGCTGCAGACACTATCTTTAGAGCTGCTGCTATTAAATCAGTCATAAGATTTGCTTGGTTGCATTCTTAAAATATTCCTGAAGATGTTAAAACTGAGATCTGTTGTCCTTTTAATTCCCCCTTAGAAATAGGTTTGGATCTGACTCTGCCACATGGACTAGATTTCGGATCCAGCTCTCAAGCTCCTCCCTCTACCCATAATACCATATTCCATCCCCATCATCTCAGATTTTGTTTACCACCATCGTAGTTAGATGTAGGTTCTGCTGTTGAACATTTGTAAACAAGTTTTTTTTTTTTTTTTTTTAATTGTTATTGGGCTATACAATTTCTGTAGTTCTTTCTTAGACTTTATAACTTTTCTTAAACCTCCCTCTTCATTGTCGCTGTCATCAGGGAAATTTTAACCTGTACGTACATGTATTAATCATTTTCTACTAAGTTGCTAGTAGTCTTCCTACCATTGTTGGTACCTTCTGTTAAATTTGTAAGGTATCTTTTTTAAACACCAGTGTTGGTATTTTCTTCCTTTCTATTCTAAAGTAGTTTCCCTTTCTGTCCATTTCTAGTTAAAAAAAATTGTCATTTATTTTTGCTATTGTTCTTAACAGGGTTTGTTCACTTTTTCTTGTAGCTATGTCAGACAAACAGGTTTTTTAAAAAAAATGTACTACTTGTGGGCATGAGATCCCTAATTCAGATGCCCACAAGAAGTGTGCTTACTGCTTAGGACCAGACCATCTCAATATGGCCTGCACTGTATGTTCTAATTTTAACCCCAAAGCATTTGCTGACAGGCGCAATAAATTATTTGTTAAATGACTACTACCAGCTTTTTCTGGGGCTCAAACCCCCTCCAAACCAGCCAAATCAATTTCTCCAGAAGCAAAAGAGGTCTCCTTTGAAGTCCCCTAGGGCTTCTTTGGAGCTGTTGGAGAAGATCCATAAAATTTTGGATCCGACTTCCTCAGATCCTAAGTCTGGAAGCCTTCTTTTGGATCCTAAACAGTACTCTGATCCGACAAAGTCTGCTCCGATCGTGATCTCTCCACTTCCTTCTACTTCCTCCTCTGATCTGAGAGCTAGTTCTGCCCAATGAAGCTGTACCCCAGAGTATACAGTTAAACCAGTATCTCCCTCCTTGCCAGTTCAGCTATTTCTAATGCCAAAGAAACATTCCAGGCTCACTTCCACAGCATCTTCCAGGAGTTTGTCAGAAACGGATGGGGATAGGATGATGCGGAAATTTCTCAGGGTTCAGATCAGGATGGAGGTCTTGCCAGCTCCATACCCTCCTGGATCCGTGGGTGCACCTACAAAGTCCATACTGTCTTCCTGTCCAGTCCAACCTGTGGTTTGAGTCCCAGGATCCGAGATCCCCTGAGAGGGTCAGGGTCAGGTCCGAGGAAAGTTACTTCTTTTACTATCAAAGTCTCTCTGACTGGTTCTGCTCTGATACCCTCAGATCAGAGTGGGTCTTTGAACCAAGATGTCGGCTACAGATCTTAGGGTTTTGGCTCTTGATTTTGTCAGATCCATCCCTCCCTCTCTCTCGGAGCTTCGGCCCTGAACAGCTCTTATCTGATTCTCCCCTTGAGGCTCTGATCCGGGGTGGCCCTGACCTACCTTCTTCTTAGGTCTCGATTCGGGGGATGGTGGAAAGGGTTTCCCGTAGTCATTCAGCCTTGAATGTGGTAGAAAGGGCTTTTTCTCTCCATAGAGAACAGTCATCTCTTGTCTCAGATTTTACCCCTTTCCTCTTTGGTTCCTAGCTCTGAGCCCATCAGACCTATTCCACAGGGGTAGCCAGTTCCAGGAAGTCTCAAGGCAGTTCCTCTAGAGGAGTTTCCTCTCTTCTGACACCTCCTCTGAACATCCCGCAGAGGAGGTCTGTCGGAAGAGGACACTGACTCCCCAGTGGAGTTTCTCACAGAAGACACTGTTTTTGATGAGAGAGAGGGATTCTCCCAGGTCACCACCTGATGACCTCTCCTTTGGAGATATTCTCTAGATCCTCAAGCTGAAAGGTGGTCAGTTTTTCCAATCTACTCCTCCTGAAGAATCAATGTTTCTGGAGGGTTTTGGTTCTGGACCATCTATGTCTTGGCTGACCCCACCCCCAGCAGATGAACTGATTGATTTGGTTTCCTGCAAGGCATGGAAGGAAACCGACACTGTCTGACCCATCACCAAGCTGCTGCTTATGATGGATCCCACTGGAGTAAAGGAGCCCCAGTTCATGCTATTGGGGTGGTGGCAGCCACCAAGAAAAAGCTGGCAGAGCAGAACTCTTCTGTCCATTCTCCAAACAAAGAGCCCCAGACCGTTGGACAGATTTGGAAAGTGTTTGCCTCAGCCTTCTTTGCACTTGGGTCTGTAGGTTATCTGGCACATTTTGCTAGGCTACAGAGAAATTTGACTAAGGAGTTGTCAAATACTCTCTCAGAGGTAATGTTTGCTGAGGATTTCAGACTTTCTGTCAACTGCCCACTCAGCTGTCCATTTGAAATGCTTCATTGAGGTTGATCTCCCATACACCGGATGGTAGCTTATGAGCAGCTGATTCAGGGATAGCCATAAGGAGACATCCCTGGATCCGGCTCTGCAATTTTGTGAAGCCCTTAAAGATGTCCTTTGCTCATATGATGGCACTATCTTATTTGGGCCATCAGGCCATCAGTTAAGAACATGCTTACCTGCAGCGAACAAGAAGTAAAGACACTGTCTGCCATAGTAATCAAGTTTTCTACCCCTTAATGGCTCTTCTTAAGAAACCAATGAGGTGGTAAGAAGATGTGGTTCTGTAAGTCTCCGGGACCTTTCCAGGATTCATGTGGGGACAATTCTTCAAGCGGCAGAGCAGGAAGCTTTAACGGTAGACATCACCCTAGAGCAGAGGGGATTTAGAGATTCCTTTTCAGATAGGCCCTGTCAGCTCTTCTGAAGTGTTGCCCAACTCTTGAGGCAGTTGGGGGTCGATTCTCTTTGCACCTAGATACGTGAATACCTTAGGTAGCTTGATAAGCCTTGCCAAATCAAAACTAGTTCCTGTACAGTGCCTGGAATTCATAGGGACTCTTTTGAATACTACAACTCTAATAGCTTCCTTACCTCACCACCACATTACATCCTTAAGACATCAGGTTCAGACTATACTTTCTTACCCTTATCACAAACTATTCTTGGGTGGTAAGAGTAATATATGAAGGTTTCTATGTACAATTTTCCCTTCCTCCTCCTCCTCAAAGGAATATGTTTCCCACATTCCACCCAGTCAGAGAAAGGATGCAGCAAAAGAAATACAAAAGCTGCTAGAGAAGAGAGTCATCTAAAATTCCAGTACCACTTCCTTGCAAGCTATAGGTCCCCCTCTATGACCCAGGAAACCCATAACATGTATTTAAACTTATTAGAAACCCTAACTATCCAACCCAATACCATATTCATGGGTGACTTTAATTACCCAACTATTAACTGGGAATCCTATACAACATCAAACATACATGGACAGAGATTCCTGAATTTTGTAAACACAAACTCCCTGGACCAGATAGTCAATACACCGACTAGGGGTGCAACCATACTGGATCTGGTCCTCACTAATATGGGAGAGTGCAGCACACCCCTACTATATTGCCTTCCCTGGTAAGGTCAGACCACAAAGTGGTCTCCTTTGAAGTAAAAATAATACCTGCCCCCCCCAGCTAAACTGGGAATATTCAGGGACTATTCTAAGGCTAACCTCCTGCTATTAAGTGAGAACCTGGCAAAATTTCAAGCCCCTGTAAACCCAGAGAACACTTATGCCTATGCAGAACTGTTCACAGAAACCCTGTGCAAGCATGTTAATAGCTGCATAGAGGCAGCTGTACCCACCAGGAAGAAGTACAGAACTAACTCAAAAAACAAGTTCCCCCTGGTGGAATCACAAAATCAATCGGATGTATAACAGGAGGAAGGAAATCATGGCAAAAATTAGGAGGTGCAGCACCGAGCAGGATAAAAGCATTCTTGTTAAACTAAACAAACAACTCTGAGGAGAAATAACGTCTACCAAAGCCAGATTTGATGTAAGTTTGGCCTCCCAGGCCAAGGACAACCACAAAGCATTCTTTAGCTATGTCTGCAACCTCAAAGGTAATGCACAATTGTGTAAATGGAGCCACCTATACTGAGCCAGAAGATATAGCAAACCTCCTGGCTGATGAATTCAGCTCCAACTTTACTCCTCTCTCCCCTTCAAACTTCTCTCATGAAATATCATCAAATATCTCCCCCTACTATCACTAGAGAACAGGTCCTTAATGCTTTGTTTAAGACCAAGAACACTGCATCAATGGGTCCAGATAATATCCCAGGATGCCTTCTAAATAGCATGAAACATAACCTATCATGGCCTCTGGAATTACTGTAGTCTCCAAACAGGCTTCATGCCTCATGAATGAAGAAAGACAGCACTCATCCCCCTGCACAAAGGTGGACCATCTACAGACCCTGGAAACTGCAGACCCATAAGTCTCACCAGTCTTGTATGTAAAGCCATGGTAAGAATTATCATGGGAGATGATCACTGGAGATATAGTAAACCTCCAGACACTGGACCCAACACAATTTGGTTTCATAATGGGCAGATCATGCCTACTCATCCTGGTGGACTTCTTTGAGAAGCTCACCAAAGCAATGGATGAGGGCAAAATCGTTCACACTGCCTACCTTGACCTGGTCAAGGCATTTGACACACTACCTCAGTCAGGCATTGTTGACAAAGTCAAGAGGTTAGGTACAAACCTGTATGTCACCCGGTGGATAACCAACTGGCTCACAGACAGGATCCAGGAAGTTAGAATTGGAGAGTCCACCTGTACAAAGAGGCCAGTCACAAGTAGAGTCCCTCAGGGATCAGTCCTTGGACTGCTCCTTTTTGGCATTTACTTCTCAGAAGTCAAGGCCAATGTCAGTGGTCTCTGGCTGAATAAATTTGCAGATGATTGCAAATTAGGAGCTGTCATTGAATCTCACACTGACACAAATGTTCTGCAGGAGGGGCTGACACAAACAACAACAGAGTCATGGACTAAAACTAAATGCCAAGAAATGCATAATATTATCCTTTGGGAAGTCATCCATCCCTGGTAACTGTCATATTGACAGCACACCCCTTAGAGTTAACCCAGTAGTCAGGGACTTCGGGACACACACAGTAATCTATCCTTTGATCATCACGTGTGTACAGTGGTGAGGAAATCCTTCTTTGTTGTACAACTTATAAACAAAGGTATGGCATCTAAGTCCAAGGAAGTCATTGTTTCCTTGTATTCGGCATTCATCAGACATATCATTGAGTACAATGCCCCCTTTGGTATATGCCTAACCAGGCATATCCAACAACTGGAACATTCACCGAGGTTCCTCACTAAAAGAATACAGGGCATTATTATGTCCTATGCAGATTGCCTCAAGGCCCTATCCCTGTATTCTGTCTCCTACAGGCTTTTGAGGGGAGAAATATGCCTGGCATATAGGGCATTGCCAGACCCCACTCTAATGGACCTCCTGCATAGCCACAAAACAAACAGTACCAGAATTGTCCATTCTAAAGACTTGAATCTTGCCTGTGATATAAATAGGACCTGTTGGAGAGAGAGTTATGTATCCCAGAGACTACACCATCTATGGAACAGGCTTCCAATCCATGTGAAGCAGAGTTCCTCCCTAATCCAATTCAAGTGCAACTTGGACAATTGGATAGGAAACCGGAATGCCATCCCTGGTTTAGAACCTCTGTCTCTGATGCAGACAGTTAACCTGTAAATGGTTCCTCTCCCAGGCACATGCTTACACTTATCAAGGGTATCGGAACTAGTCAGAGATTTGGGATGCATGGCTAGGCTTAAAAAGGCCATTGTGGTAGTTAGCCTAGTAAATATGTATGAACCTGTAAAGTCCCAGCCAACCAGATAGGATTCGGAACTTGTGCTTCTTTTTAGTGCCAAAGAAAACAGGGGACCTCAGACCCCTTTTGGATCTAAACAAATTGATCCAGTATGTAAAGGTGAAGTTCCGGATGGTCACAGTCCAGTCCATCTTGCCTTTTCTACACAAGGACAATTGGATGTGCTCTATAGATTTCCAAGATGTGTACTATCACATAAAAATAGACAGGTAATCCAGGAGACATTTACACTTTCAGCTGTGAGCCAATCATTACCAATTCAGAGCTCTGCCGTTTGGACTCACCACATGCATGGCGGTAGTAGCAGCTCATTTGAGGCTCATCGGATTCCAGATGGTTTCCATTTCTAGATGATTGGCTTCTTACCGCCCCATCCAAGTACCAATTTCTACAAGCCAGGGACTGTCAGATTGGCAACACCGTGGATATCTTGATAAATCTTGCCAAATCAAAACTAGTTCCAGTACAGAGCCTGGAATTCATAGGGACTCTCTTGAATACTACAACTTGGATAACTTCCTTACTTCGCCACCGTATTACATCCTTAAGACATCAGGTTCAGACTATACTTTCTCACCCTTCTCCTGTAGCAAGATTAGTGCTGCAAGCTCTGAGTCGATGTCAGCTGGCATATTACTGGTTCCCTTAGCGTACTTTTTTATGAGAATTTTCCAGTGGACTTTAGCTGTATAATGGTCTCTTTTTCAACCCCTATCTTTTCCTGTGACTCACTCCAGTTTGCAGACATCATATTCATTGGTGGATTCATTCAGTCTTTTTCTGGGCAGACTGTTTGTTCTACCACCCCAGTTACCACAGATGCTTCCCAACTGGGGCAGGGGCATTTCTTGGGAAGGACGGTCCTAGGCATGTGGTCCCCCTCCGGAGACCAGTTTTACACATCAGTGTTCTAGAGATAACAGTCCTAGTGGTCCTAGTGTTGCAGGCATTTCAAGATGTTCTCCTTTTGGGGACTATTGCAATTCAGATGGATAACATGTCAGTAGTCTGGTACATCAACAAGCAAGGAGGAACCCAATATTACCCCCTGTGCAGAGAGGCCATGAGGGTTTGGGAATGGGCAGTCTCTTCAGATTGCGCCTTTTTTTTTTTTTTTTTTTTTTTTTTTTTTTTGCCACCTGCCTCAACAAGAAGTGCAGCAAGTACTTCGCTCTGATCCCTCCCTCAGGGGGAGTCAGAGAGAGACCCCTTGATTTACAATTGGCCTCTGGGTCTCCTTTATGCCTACCTTCCTCTTCTCTTGATTCCAAAATTCTTACAGAAAGCAAACCGGCTGAAGAGCTCAGTCATCCTCATTGCCCTTTTCTGGCCTTGGAAAGTATAGTTCCCCTTCCTGTGGTCTCACATACAATGCCCTCCATGGATACTAGAGCCTGTTCAGGATCTCCTGTCTCACCCATCATTAATTCAGCATCCCAACCTCCACACCCTCAAGCTAACTGCATGGTTTCTTCACTTCCAGTAATAGTTAGACAGTCCAGGCTTTCTTCCCCAGTTTGTGATATTATTTTAGCCTCCCAGATATCTTCTACCAAGAAAGTATATAGAAGCAAATGGGAAAAGATTCTCTATTTGTGCTTCTAACCAGAATATTGATCCTTTTTCGGCCCCAATGTCTGCCATTTTTCTTTCTGGCAACTCTCTTTAAAGAAGGGGCTAGTTTCTCAACAATTAAACTTCAGTTGGCCGCAATTTCAAATTTCCATTCAGGAAATCTCCTTCTCTGGCTTCTTCCAGATTGTGTAATGCCTTCTTGAAGGGCATTTATGTTCTCAGACCCCCCATTAAAGGACACTTCTCTTCCTTGGGACCTTACTGTAGTCCTTCAAGGTTTAACTCAGAAGCCCTTTGAACCGGCAGACGAATGTGAACTGACATTGCTTTCATGGAAAATTATGATTTTTGGTAGCTATAACTTCAGCTAAAAGAATTTCTGAACTCCAGGCTCTATATCGACTAAAGCTCCCTTGCACTGTTTTTCATAAAGACAGGGTTTCATTACGCACAAACACTTTCTTTCTGTGAAAAGTGGTGTCTGAAGATAACATCAACCAAGTCCATACAGTTACCACTCTTTTTTCCAAATCTTTCTAATAAAGGAGAATACATGCTTCCCTTATTGATGTGCACAGACAACTACATTTTTATCTTCACAGAACAAAACCGTTCAGGAAGTCAGATCAGCTTTTTATATCTTTTTCCCCTAATTGTCTGTGTCAAGCAGTATCTAAAGTTACTCTACCTAAATGGATTCCTGACTGCATTTCAATGGTTTATTCTCAAAAAGGACTAAATTTACCAAGACCTCCTCGAGCTCATTCAACTTGGTCTGTGGCTACTTCATCCACCTTTTGGTCAAGGACCTCCATTGATGATGATTGTGCTGCAACTACTTGGTCAAAGACTTATGCATTATAAGTTGCACATCATATCTAGAAGCAGAACTGCTTTTGGTTCAAAAGTGCTCCGGCATGTCCTTCCACGAGGGCCTCCAGAGGTCTACATAGCTGGGGACTGTCCCATGTATGATTAAGAATGAAAAGGACATTATCAGATTTATAAGTTATGTACTCCCCATAACTTGGCATCTATGTTGTACATTTTCAGTCTTCTTCACCTTCCCTCCCATCCGTCCCCCGTCCTGTTGCTTGTGGAAGTACCTATTAGACTGTGTTTGGGACCATTCATTTCCAGATTGGAGCCCTGTCATTTCTTCTGATTATCTTTCTTGGACAAGTGGGCGATTAGGCAGCAAACTCAGTCTGAGATGATGGGGATGGAATAGGGAGTTATGGATAGAGGGAGGAAGTCGATAGCTGGCTCCAAAGTCTAGTGTATGCGGCGGAGTCGGACAGAGGAATCGGATCCAAACCCTTTTGTGAGGGAAAATGAAAACAGATAACATGGATGTTATGGTGAGTACATAACTTATAAATTTCAAATCCTTCCCTGAGCATGGAAGTTCTTTTTGGCTGTTCCACAGAGGTTTGATGAGAAGGAAAGGTTGATATAGGGGGTAACCCAAACTTTCTAACCTTCTTTTTTGATGACAAATAATTTTCCTTCCACCTCAGCTACCTTTTTCAATAAGCAATTTCAAGCAGCACGATACCTGCAAAGAGGTTATTAAAAATTAGTGGCATGGGGGTTGTAAAAAGAGAGTATTTCAAAGAATAAAAGACAGTCCAAAAAGAATGACTGTGTGCCTTTTCAGGTCGCCCCCACCGCACCCTGGCAACCTTTCCCTCTTCCTGAGCCTTCCTCTTCCATTATGCCACCACATTATACTACAAACAGTTGTTTATGAAAATCTTCCAGTGGGAGTACATTTGGCAATAGGTTTGTCTGTCCTTTCCCCAGGTATCCTTCCTTGCCCAAGAAACCAAATATCCTTCTTTCCTATTTTGAATCGTATGTTATCTGAGGGAGTCTAAGAACCATCACCTACATACCAGAGAGGCAAAGCATTTTATTCAAGGATTTTTCTGGTACCAAAAACAGAAGAGAATTTGCCTGTATTCTCCTTTCTCAGCCTTTTTGTAAGGGTCCCAAAGTTCAAAGTGTCCATTCAGACCTTGTTGCCTCTGATTCCTTTACTATCTTTCTTGGTGAAGCTAGATTTAAAAGATGGCTTACCATCAAATTCCCAGTGAAAAGCATTTCAGATATTCTTGTTTTAGATTTTCTGCATCTGGTTCCCATTAGCTGTTCTCTGTCTACTCTTTGGACTATCTTTTTTTTTTTTGTGGTTCTTGGTGGTGGTGGTTTTGCTGTGTCATCTGCAGATACCTCGGAAGTGCATTCTTTCCAAAACTCTCTTTCCTTGGACAGCTTAAATCAAACAGTTGGTAACTTGACTTTACTGTTACAGGAATTCACCTAACAACTGGGATGCATTATTCCTTTCCTTTCCTTAAGATGGTGGAAATAAAGGGACTAGTGGAGAGACTAACGTTGGTGATTTTATTACTGCTGCACAATGGTCCCTGGTTCATGTTAATGTTTCACCTCCTGTTTTGGTACACAGGAGGCCTTGTAAGCACTTACAAATCAGTAAAATAATAAGAGACAATATCCAGACATGGCTGAAGCATAATGTTAATTTTGAATGAGGTAACCAGCTTGTTAAGGGGTCTTGTAGTAAATAGACAAAGTTGAAAAGAAACTACTTAAATACAAAAAATTGAAAATTGAAAATGAGCACTTTATAGAATGTATCGGGTCAAAGCAAGTACCTAAAGGTTTAAGGATATGGAAGTACCTCACTGGTTTGGTAAATGGTTCAGACTTGAATCTTGAGCCGTTAACCCTGTTCAGTCAGCAGGGTTGTGAATTAATGGAGGCTTTAATTAAACATAACAAAAGGGTGATGGATAGACTTGAAGTTGAAATCAGTTCCTTGGATTCTTCCATCACATATGACTTGTTTTGTAATGAATATTCATATACTTTGAAGGACAAAGTTACTGGCAAAGAACAGCGGTGGGTATGGGAGCTGCCTCTGCCCCACTTTTCACTAATTTAGTGATGGCACAGTGGGAGAAACAGTAAGTGTTTGACAGCCCTTATAGCAACTCATGGGCAACTTTATACTAGATTTTTTGATACATTTCTGGATAGATTTATCTAATATAGATAATTGCTCAAATATATTAACTTGACAACTGAATTTCTGAAATTTACCTATTCTTTTAATTTGGACACCATTACTTATCTAGATTTGGGTCTTAAAAAGGATGGTAATTTTAGATTTGTATCCATTATTTGTAGAAAGCCCCCCCCCCATTCTAACTCCCAATTGCATTTTATGAGCTACCACCCTCTTCATCAGAAAAAAGTAACTAAGGGCCCACTGGTAAGACTGGCACAAATAGTCACTGATAGATTTTTGGGCAAATGTGAAAGTCTACTTAAGCTCTATAGACCTAATTTTGGAGGAAGTCATTCATAAAAGGGCATCTGGGATATATATAGCTCCTTGAAGGTGGCTGGGTTGGCAGGTGATGTTATTACAAATGAAAATGATATACAACAAAGCTTTCATTACCTTGTTTAGTTTTTACAATATCGCTAGCAGGCATGTTTTGAATAGGATTTGAGGAGGTATTAATGGGTAGTTATGAATTTAGGGATATAGGGGTGGATTGCCCATATTTATTTTTTAAAAGGGGTAAACGTTTGAGAAATTATTTTGACAATAAGGACAAAAAGGCATTTGGGGATGATACTGACAATAAAAAGAGGGGCACTTTTAAGTATGGACAGTGGAATAAGTGCTCATACATTTTTACTAGATAGTGTCTTGCTAGGAAAGCAGGTGATAAAAGCTATAAGCCAGTTTAATTTCTCCTCTAAAAGAGTTATTTATGTGGCCATGCATATATATATATATATATATATATATATATATATATATATATATATATATATATATATAAGCATTTGTATGAGACTGTGAAAGAGAAAGCTAGTAATGCCTGTTTGTTTGTGTCTTTTGGCTTTTCCCAGTGAGGGGTCGCCACAGCGGAACTCCGGTCCGCTAATGATTGGCAGTAAATTTTTACGTACTGGCTTGCTGGGCCTAACGCACAACCTTCAACGAAGGAACGCCCATTCACGCATGTCGCTACACAGAAGACGCTCTAACTGAGAATCGAACGGGCAACGTCTAACTGTGAGGCGACAACGCTACCACAGCACCACCACCGCAGTACACTTACAGGTTAATGATTCCCATAAATTTTTGTTCTTTTTCACTGAACATATTCCTGGGGTTCTTAGGGGTGGTCTTTGGTCTGAATTAGTTGAGAAAAAAAGAGCTGTGGTAGTAGTTATTTTTAAATACTAATAATAGTCCAGGTTTGAATGATATGGTGTTCATTACGTGTCTTTGGAAGTTAAGATCTTACAACTTGTAGAGTATTTTAAGTTTTTTTTTTTATATTAATGAGGATATTAATTGAAACTTTTATATAGTATATCATCATTTTTTGTTTAACTTGTAAAAAGTTTGGAAATGATTATGTTGTATAACCAAAATCTGTTTTTTACAGTATACATTAGTGATTTTGATGTGGGTGCTGCTTTAAATTGTAAAGGGTAAAAAGGTTTATTTGATGTTTTTGAACTGACATATGAGCTGGAATGTTATTGGTAGACTTAGTGTTTTTTTCTTGTTCTGATGAAGTTCCCATGTTAGAAGACAAAAGAGCTAAATGTAATAATAAAGAGCTGTTTGCTACTGCGACTCTCACAACATTTTGCAGTTTATACAGTTTGTAGTTCGCTCTGCCAATTTTTTGTTTTGGTTCTTAAGGATAGGAAGATATTTGATAAGTTTGGAGGGGGGAAGTATGCTTCTGCAGCTTTGATTTTCAGAATTTTGAATGGCTCGTATGTTAGTCTGTTCTGACTAATTTTGAAAGTATAAGGAATGTTTCGTCTCCAGTTAGTTCTTTTGAGGAAAAGTCTGTTTTAAAAAAAATTTAGTTAGCTTGTTAAATCCCAGTGCTGGTGTTAGTCAGAAAATAAATCACTTGGTGGAGACAGCAAATTTTAAATCCAGGACTCTCCTTCTCCTTCCCTATTTTAAAGCAGTTGGTTACTATAGACTCCTCAGACTTTGCTTGTGGGAGTACATTTGGCAATAGGTTTGTCTGTCCTTTCCCCAGGTATCCTTCCTTGCCCAAGAAACCAAATATCCTTCTTTCCTCCTATTTTGAATCGTATGTTATCTGAGGGAGTCTAAGAACCATCACCTACATACCAGAGAGGCAAAGCATTTTATTCAAGGATTTTTCTGGTACCAAAAACAGAAGAGAATTTGCCTGTATTCTCCTTTCTCAGCCTTTTTGTAAGGGTCCCAAAGTTCAAAGTGTCCATTCAGACCTTGTTGCCTCTGATTCCTTTACTATCTTTCTTGGTGAAGCTAGATTTAAAAGATGGCTTACCATCAAATTCCCAGTGAAAAGCATTTCAGATGTTCTTGTTTTAGATTTTCTGCATCTGGTTCCCATTAGCTGTTCTCTGTCTACTCTTTGGACTATCTTTTTTTTTTTTTGTGGTTCTTGGTGGTGGTGGTTTTGCTGTGTCATCTGCAGATACCTCGGAAGTGCATTCTTTCCAAAACTCTCTTTCCTTGGACAGCTTAAATCAAACAGTTGGTAACTTGACTTTACTGTTACAGGAATTCACCTAACAACTGGGATGCATTATTCCTTTCCTTTCCTTAAGATGGTGGAAATAAAGGGACTAGTGGAGAGACTAATGTTGGTGATTTTATTACTGCTGCACAATGGTCCCTGGTTCATGTTAATGTTTCACCTCCTGCTTTTGGTACACAGGAGGCCTTGTAAGCACTTACAAATCAGTAAAATAATAAGAGACAATATCCAGACATGGCTGAAGCATAATGTTAATTTTGAATGAGGTAACCAGCTTGTTAAGGGGTCTTGTAGTAAATAGACAAAGTTGAAAAGAAACTACTTAAATACAAAAAATTGAAAATTGAAAATGAGCACTTTATAGAATGTATCTTTTTTTATGGCTGAAGTGGTATCTGAGTTTACTTTAAGCCAGACTGTCTATGTACCCATTCTTTTCTTGAATGTAAAAATGTGGCAGAAAGAATAGTCCATACCATGGATGCCCTTAGACAACTCAGATACTATCTTGACTATGTCTTTCAGGTTTTTAGATCAATTGTTCATTTCTTATGAAGGTAAGAAAAAGGGGGCAACCTGTGTCAAAACAGACTATTTCAAAATGGTGCTCTAGGGCTGTTACCCTTTTTTGTACTTGCCACACAAAACTGTTTCAGGCAGAGTCAAGCCCTATTATATCAGGCCTTGGCTTCGTCTATAGCTTTTGGAAAGGGTTGAATTCTAGAAGTAATCTAGAAACTGTAACTTGGTCTTTTGTACATACTTTTACAGAGCAGTATAAGTTTGATTCCTTCTCTAGGTCTAGATCAGGCTTTGCTAAGACCATTCTCTAGGGGCTCCTGGATTCCTCCTTCCACCTCCTAAACATGATAATTTAGGGTCATCTACCCATATAACTAAGGCTACTGCAGCGGTGATCAATATGATGAACGGTAGCATTGTCACCTCACAGCAACAGGTTCTCCGGTTTGATTCTCTGCTGAAGTGCCTTCTGTGTAGAGTCTGCATGTCCTCCCTGCATTTGTGTGGGTTTTCTCCAGGTACTCAGGTTTCCACCCACATTACAAGGATATGCATCTGGAGCATTTCTCCCTGGGCCTCTGCTGAAAATTGGGTTCGGTCCAAGTCGGACTTTCCCATTAAACAAATGTTAAATAAATAAGTAAATAAATAAACATGGTAAAACTATGTGAGTAAACTTACCTTAACAGTACATGTTTAAATGATTGCTGCTGCAGTAGCTGCTCCTTCCCTGCATCCCCCTTATTTTTGTTATGGTCTTTATGCAAGGGTGTGGGCATTTACATTTTGTTATTCCTAGCATTGCACTTTCAAATCTCAGCCCCCCCCAACCCCTCCATTTGCATGAAACCTCTGTAGGCAGGCTTTGTGCCCAGACCTGTCTTTCTAGTCGGCTGAGCTTGACCTGACTGATTTGAGCATAATGGAAGGTTCCCTGAAGCTTTAGAAGCTGGCCGGCTGTTGTCCTATGCAGGATGTACAGGATATAACCCATATAGCTGAGACTACTGCAGCAGTGGTCATTTGCGTGTCTGCTGTTATGGTAAGTTGACTTGCACAGCTGTTCTTTCTTGATTATTTGTGAGAGGTACTGTCCTCTGGCCTTTCTCTCTCTCTTGGTTCATGTGTCAGCCATTTATGCTTTTCTGCCATTGAGTCCCACCTTTCTAACCATCCTGAAGTCAAGCAGTTTTTGAAAGGGTTTTACATATCCGTCCACCTTGAAAATAGGTGGCTTCTTCCTGGAATTTTAACTTTGTGGTTGAAAAGTTTGCTGTTTTTCCATTTGAACCAGCTCATCAGGATGAGTAGAGGTTGTAAACATGGAAAACTGTTCTACACATTGCTCCGACTTGAACTAAGAGAGTATCTGTGTTACAAGTTCTTATAATTCCTACATCATTTTCCACAAGGGCAGGGTTACTTTTTGAGAACTAATCCATCTTTTATGCTTAAAGTGATCTCTGAGTTTATTTTGAGTTGGTGTACTAATATCCCTTTTTTCTTGATCCAAAAAACAAGGGAGAAAAGATTCTGCATACTCTATATGTCCACAGACCGCTCAGATAGTATCAAGGCAAAACTCTTCCTGTGTTACGGGGAAGGGACAACCAGTGTGAAAGCCGGTTATTTCTAGATGGCTGTTTCATGCTATTTCTTTATTCTGAGAAACCAGCCACTTTGAGGTAAGGTTAGGGCACATTTAAGTAGGGCTTTGGCAGGTTCCATGGCTTTCTGGAAAGTGGTGAACTCCGTGTTCTAGAGACAGCAGCTTGGTCTTCTGTATGCTCATTTGCAAAGCACTACAAGCTGGATTCCCTTTATACATCCAGAACAGGCTTTACTAGGACCATTCTCTAGTAGCCATCCTCCCCTCCAAGCCCCTGATTGTTTGTATTGACCGGGTGTGGACTTGTATTCCCTTGGGTATATCATCTCCTTTCTACTATGTTTCCTTAGCATTTCTCCTTTCAGGGCTTTTACCTCCCTTTTTGGGGCAAGAAAGCTCTGAGCTTTTCCCACTTTTTATTTTTTTATATGGAGCTTCACTGTAAAGCTCCTGCTAGACTAAGTGGAAGGCATACTTTAGCTTTGAAAAGCTAGTCTTTAGCAGTGGAGTAGGACTTGTGTAGCTTAGGCTAGCGCAACAGTAATCTATTACAACATCTAATGTTGTGGTAAGTTTATTTACACAACTGTACTTTATCCTGTACCCATCAGCTGATGTGGACATAATCTGCCTGTGTTAGATTTGATCTTTCAACTTCTTAGCCAATGTGCTTACTCCAGCTTTCAAGCTACTCCCTTCTGCAGTAATGCGTTTGTACCATATCAGCCCCTCAAATCTCATTTACCACCTTCTGCCAAAGATATGATCCTCTAGCACCCTTTGGCAAAAGTGGTTGGTTGTCCTTTTTGGTTATAGTAACATACTGCTTTCCTTCTAGTGCTTTGGTGTGCTGACTATACATTTATTAGTGAAAGTGTGTCAGGTGTGGGCACAAGATTCCACCCCAGGACACACTATGTCTGTGTCATGTGCCTGGGTTTGGAGCACCTCCAGGCCTTGTGTGTAGTCTGTAAAGCCTTAGGCCTGTTTCACTACTCAGAAGACACAACAAGTTAATTTTAAAGGGATCTCTCCCTTCTTGCTTTGGGGACAGGCCAGATAACAAAAAAAATTACAAGGAGAAAGAGATAGATCAAAAAAGAGGTAAAGAGGAGAAGAAGAACCTGAATCTCCTTTGACTCCATCCACTAATATGCCAAAGCCTTCCCCCTCCCATAAGGTCTCATCTCCAATCTGCTTGGAGCTATCCTCTCCTAAGCCACTAATTTCAGTGCTTACTTGCACGGAATCAGTAGTGATTTCTGATAGGTCACCTAGGAAAGAAAACTCTAGGCTTCTCAGTTGCCATTCCCCCTCTGATTACTCATACTTTTCTACCAACTCTGTTGGGAGAGTTGCCAACATTGATTGGTATCAGTCGATAATGGCCTTTATCAAGGTACAAATAGATATGGGTGTTAACCCATCCCCCTCTGTTTGCAGGGCAGATTAGGTTGGTCCACAGACTTAATAACTTCTGCTCCAGCTGACACAGGTCTTGATGCTGGTATTTTTTGAGCCAGTGATTATCCCTGTGCATACTCCTGCTGCACTGATTAGACTCTCTAATGTATTGGTCTCACTGATGTCTGTACAGCAGCTGACTAGACTGTCTGTATTTGTGCTCCTGTTTAGGAGACATCTGTCTCCTCATTTTTGAGTATGGAGTCTTTGTCAGCTGACATGTCCTCTGGACAATTGGTTTGTTAGTCTTTGTTTGAGGTGATTGAGGATTGTCACCCCCCCTCCACTTTAGTGATCTGCCCAAGTCCTTGAGTCCTCATCAAACAAAAGGACAGAGTAGTATGGGGAGTATTAAACTTCACTGTCCATCTTTCTAATGACAACAAGGCACCTCACAAACTTTTCCCCATTCTGGCTTTAAATTACAGTAACTACATGTCATCGTTCAAGAGAAACCTGGCAGAATAAGCACTTAACTCTGAGTAGACCTCCCACCCCAGAAACTAGGAAGCAACTTAAATTGCAAGTGTCGGCTATTGTATTAGTTACCAACCTCTCCATGTGGCTGCTCCAGAATGAGGTGGCGGAAACACTTAGAGGAGCAGCAGCTACCAGCATTGTTATGTGGCAACATGCATGGCTGCATCTGTGTGAAGTTGCAGACAACTTTAATGTGTCCTTTGTAAATAGCCCATATGATGGGTCCACATTCTTTGATTTCAGAGTCAAAAAATAATTTTCAAACAGGGTACCCATAGCCGAGATAGGCCTTTCAGTGGATGTTACCTAAGGAGTAGGGGGAGTTCGCAGAATCAGGACTTTAGGGTTCTTCCTCCAGGAAGGCACTCCAGCATCTCTGAAGATTTGTCAAACTGCTGTGAGTATCAGGATTTGACTGCTTCTTAACCTGAAATCATTGTTGGCCATCATGCAAGATGTGGGTAAAGAGCATCATATCCAGATTGGTAACAATTACCTTCGTAGCACTTCCCAAACATTCATCTCCACTTCTCCCAGATGTGCAACCCTGACAGAAGAAAGCAGTGACTGGGTAAATTTCTGAGCTCCTTCAAAATAAACAAAAAAAAAATCCAAGAGGTCCCACCAGACCAGAAAGGGTCTAGCCACCTATTCCAGATTTTTCCGTCTCAAAGAAAATTAAGAACCTAAGACTTATTTTAAATGTAAACAGCCTACATCTGTTTGTAAAAATAAATAAATAAAATAAAAATAAAAACAAAATTTGTTTTACATAGGAACAATACTTAGCAAGTTATCACAGGAACCAAAAGAAGCCTAGCTGTATACACCTTTTAATAGACACACTTAAAATTTTGTTTTTCATCCTTTGAGTACTTAATAGTGCCCACCTCCCCAATCAAGCAGGGCCATACATGATAACTCTGGTGCAGTCAGTCCTTCCTAGATTACAAGGAAGAGATTAGATGTGCTCAGTAGACCTTCAGGATACTTATCTGTATTTGAAGATCGTGAAGCTATCCAGAAGGTGATGTTCATGTCTGACTTGGAGCCAGTCATTACAGGTTCCTTTTGATCTTACCACAGCCCCCCCCCCAGATGTTCACCAAATGCATGTCTACAGTCACAGCTCTTCTCAGGCTAAAAGGGTTCCACATCTTTCCATAATTAAATGATTGACTCCTTGTCACCACAACAAAGGAATTAATTACATCTGCAAGAAACCATTTGCTTCTTTTGTGTTTGTCCTTGGGGCATCTCTGTAAATCTCAAAAAGTCCAAAGTAGAGCCCAACCAATGTCAAGAGTTCATTGGATGCAAACTGGACACGGTCTTAAAAATTGCAAAATCCAAACTCCTTCAGGTGACCTCACCTGCAGATTTACTGGTTCTGTAGACTGTATTACCCTAGTCCTTCATGACAAATATCACATGAGTTGCACATGAACTTCAGTGTCCAGTGGTCTCAGCATTTACAGCCTTTTGATTTTCCCGTGCGTCTTTTGTCAGTCTGTAGCCATCATATGCTGTGGTCGATATTCTCACCTCAGGTGTTAACAGATTGGCACTTCACACTGTCATCCTGTCTGCCACATTTTGAGGGGAAAACAGTCCAAGGGATGTAGTCTGAACTTGCAGTTCATCTTCATATCAGTGTCCTGAAGGTGAGGATGGTCATTTTGCTTTGCAGGCTATATAGTGCGTCTTTCCCTAGACTGTGATCTTGATCCACATGGACTAGTAGTGTGGTATATGAACAAGCAAGGAAAACCCAAACGTAACCCACTCAATGTGGCAATGGGCAATACCTTCAAAATACTTTCTGATCACAAAGCAAATTTCAGGTCAGACCTACCTCTTAGTGGATGGCTCCAGCCATTGCATATTGATGCCTCATGAATGGCCCCTCAATTTGTCAGTAACACAGATTTGATTTTTTTTTTTTTTTTTTTTTACTACTGGGCGTCAGCCTTGCTTCAGTCTCCTTATATACCCAACCAGAACTAATGTAGCATCTACCTTGCCCTCTTCTGTCCACAGCAACAGATACGAGATGCTCTTTTCCATCCTTGACCACTTGGATTCCTTTATGCCTTCTGTCCTCTTCCTGTTACGACAAAGTTCCTACAGAAAGCATCCTTGTCCAAGGCTTCAGTTATCCTCATTACTTCCTTTCAGCCCAGGCAAATTTTGTCACTCATGCTGTGGCCTCACCTCAAGAAACAGTCATAGATGCTAGATTCCTTTTCAGATTTGTCGTCTTGCATATCCATCGAGCCTGGCCTGGATATTTCCTCTCTGAAACTCCAATTCCCGTGATGGGCATTAATTCTTCCTTTTCTTCAAGGCTCATTGTAATACTCTCAGCCTCCCAAAAAAGACAACACTGGAATAATTTACAAAAGTAAGTGGAAATATTCTCTCTGTGACCAGTACATCATGAGGTAGACATAATCTCTGCCCATCTACCTTCTTTCATTTTGTAGCAACCTTGTTTGATAAAGGCTGTAGTTACTCCATGATTCAAGTTAATTTGGCAGCCATATCTAATTTTCAACAAGGCTTCAGTTCCATAGCCATAGGATCCAAAAAGTTCGCAAAGCCAAAACGCGACTTTCCTTCTGAGACCCCTCTCAAATGTGGGATGTGAATTGCATGTTGGATACACTTAAGCTCTCTTTGAACATTACTCTTTTTTCAGTTTAAAATACCTGTCCGGAATAACATTGTTCATGGTCATTTTCTCTTTGGACATTCTGTAGCCTGCAGACCTTTGTATTCGTTTCAGAAAAATATTGTCTCTGTAAGACCTAACCCCTCCTTTCTGCCTGCAGGTTGCCTTGGAGTCGGCCTTGAGTCAGAATATCCACTTTCTTGTATTTAACCATAACTATTCTATTAAAGGAGACTTTGTTCTTCACTCCCTTGATGTTCATAAATGGGCTCCACTTTTACTTGCAGTGTACCAAAGACATCCAGAAATACAACCAACTCATTGTCTCCTACTTTTCTGCAAAGATGGGTTCCAAGATTTCAGCAATTTTGTCCAGATGTTCTTTTGATTACATTACTTAACATCTGTTCCAGCAACAACAAAACCCTTTTGTTAAAACGCAAGGCTAATCCTGCAAGATCCATAGCAATTTCGCTGATCGTTTTTCAAAAATACCTCTTGATGGCATTTGTGGTGCAGAAACATGGTCAACAGTATACAGACATATCAAGCACTGCAACCTGAATATAATTTCTAGATCCAGAGCTTCTTGAGGTTCTACCATTGTAAACTGTCTCTGACACCTAGGAGCATAAGTAGCTGGGGATGGTCCATCAGTCAAGGTTGGTGGAGGAGATGGTGTGTAGAAATTTTGTAATTGCTGTAGTGCTGCATCTTTGTTACCAAACTCTGTCCATGTCAGCATATTGATGTTCTTCGTGTTTCACTGATGTCCTTCAAGAATGCAACTGCAGTCATAACATGTGGGTTGTCCTGCCTCAGGCAGCCCTCGGTCGGCCGGATTCCAAAGTCTGGGTCCGACGTCGGCTGATGTCGCATTTCTCTCCGACGTCAGAGCGGCTGGAGTACATAAGCATCAGCCGACGCCATTTTCTTCAGTCTTTCTTGCCGCGCGGTGCCCAAAGCAGAAGCAGTTCGCAAGTGCCGGTCAGTCAGCTCCTGTATTCTTCGATACCGAAGTCATTAAAAAAGCTAAGTACCCTGTTGGGGACCTTTTCTTGCCTCAGCCGATGTCAGAAATTACTGAAAAAGTTAACAATTGTCTTTCTTGTGGTAAACAAATACCTCATAAGGATTTCCACTCTTACTGTCTTCCTTGCCTGGGCCCAGACCACGACGTCTCGGCCTGTGTAGCCTGTGCTCGCTTCAACAAGCGCACTCTCAGGCGCCGGGCGGAGTTCGCTGAAGATTTTTTCGCCAGTATAAATTTGCTTACACCATGCCGTCGGATCTTCCGACATCGCAAACTCCCAAAAAGCGAAAAGACCGGGACCGACATCCTCGGCCCGCGTCTACCACCGACCCCACTCCGACGCCAGTTATCGATTTTCCTCCAGATACCGAAACCGAGGAAATGCCCGAGACCATTGCTGTAGACAAGGTCACTCCTGCACGTGGAGCTGCCAGGCCTCCTATGGCCATGTCTATTAAGGCCTACACTAGGGCTAAGGCAGCCAGCAAAACAAAGCACATTACTTCTAAATCCTTACCTCAGCCTACTCCAGAGACACAAATTATGTCCATGGCTGCTGATTTAATTTCCATGATTAGAGGTTCACAGGCCCATCCTGAGAGAGGATCCCAGCCTCCTTCTGATAAAAGGCCCCGGGTTGAACCCTCTGACCCTATTCCTTCAGATGAAGATTCTGAGGGCTCTGTCCACTCTGATAGCCAGGAAGAGCTCTTCCAGACCTATGAGGACTCGGATGCAGAAGATTCCATCTCCTCGGCCTCCCCTCCTGAGGATATTTCTTTTGGGGAAGTTCTGCACACCATGAGGGAACATTTCAAGTGGCAAGGTCAGGAATATTCTGATTCTAGGAAACGCCTTAGGACTTTCCTTAAGAAGCCCCAGCACAGGCCCTTAGCTATTCCTCCTGTACTTGATGTTCTGGATGATTTATATTCTGACTCTAGTGCTACCCCTGATTCTCTTCCACCTGCTCCAGCCAAGCCAGACGGGTATTACAGGATCCCAGAAACTCATTCCCATTTATTCAGGGCTCATACAGCTGATTTGGAAACTATTTCACAGGGGCCTAAAGGAGTTTCGGCCTCCACCTCTAAAAATCCATTGCCCTCCAACAGGGAAGCTAGGTCATTAGAGAGATGGGGCAAAAAGGTTTACACTTCCACTACCTTATCTATGAGAGCTTTAAATTGCCTTTTTCATATGTTACAATATCAGGATTACCTGTTAGAAGATTTACAAAAAATATTAGCCACTCCTGATCCTTTAGACAGGAAGACTTTGCAGGAAGCTGTACATAACACTCAGCAAGTAAGTAATCACTTCCTGCAGTGTGGATATGATGCACTGGAAGCTTCATGTAGGGCAGCTATGACAGGGGCAGTCATTTGTAGACATGCTTGGTTAAAAGATCAACCTCTACCAGATCATGTAAAAGCAAAACTTCTGGATGCTCCTTTGGAAAAGAACAAGCTTTTTGGTACGAATGCTAAAGATGTGTTAAAGACCATCGAAGAAAAAGCAAAATCAGTTCAGACGGTGAAAGATTTCCTCCAGGTTCAACCCCCCAGATTCAGTAGGAATTGGCCTTCTAAAAACTGGTCCTTTCCTAATCCAGAAAAGTTTCAAAGGGGTAAGAACAGACGTGGCCGAGGAAGAGGCCAATACAGAGGCCCTTACAGGGGATGACAATGGCAGCCAAGAAACCAAAGAAGTGACGCAGGGGTTTCACCTGCCCCACAACCACAATCTCAATGACTTTCCTCTACTACCGCCTACCAGGGAACAAATAGAAGCTCCCTTGGGCGGGAAATTATCTCTGTTTGCAGAAAATTGGCACAGACTGACAAAGGACAAATGGATTTTGGACATTATAGACCGAGGGTACAGGTTTCATTTTCATACCTTACCAAGAAAACAAGGCATGCCAAACCTACCACAAAACCAGAGGGCAGAGGCTATCAAGCAAATCACTCTGCTTACTCGGAGGAAAGCAATAGAAAGAGTTCCACAACAAGAACAAGACCAGGGGGTTCACTCAAGACTGTTCCTTGTTCCAAGAAAAGAATCTCAATGGAGACCAGTACTGGACTTGTCCGCATTAAACACCTTTCTCATAGTACCAAAGTTCAAAATGCTGACTCCACAGCAACTCCTTCCCATGCTGGGCAAGGGGTCTTGGCTGATTACTCTGGACCTCAAGGAGGCATACCTGCATGTCCCTATCAGACACAGCTGCAGAAGATATCTCAGATTTCTTGCAGGGCCAGAGCATTATCAATTCTCAGCATTGCCATTTGGCTTATCTACTGCGCCCAGAGTATTCACAAACATGCCTGGCTTCAGTAATTGCTCATTGCAGGCTCCAGGGGATGCAAATTTACCCGTACCGGGACGACTGCCTCATACAAGCGGACGACAAATTGACGTTGACAAAAAACCTGGATTATGTCATACGATTATTTCAAGCTCTGGGATACACAGTCAACTTTCAAAAGTCAAGACTGCAGCCATCCCAGCAAATAATCTTCTTAGGAGCCAAACTAGACACAGCCTCTCAGATGGCTTACCTGACATAAGACCAGCAAGAAAAGTTAACTCATTACTTCAAAGGTTTAGCAAAACTCACCCAGATGACTGCAAGGAGATTCCTACAGGCCCTGGGTTACATGGCATCCTGCATTCTCCTGGTTCCATTAGCAAGACTACACATGAGAAAGCTTTAATGGTACCTAAAAAGCATTTGGTCTCAACACAGCAACAACTTAGAGACAATCATACCGCTCATTCCATGCCTACAAAAGGAATTCCTATGGTGGGCCTCGGTGAGCCAGGCAAACACAGGTATGTCATTCAAAAAAACACAGATAACACAGACCATGACCACAGATGCCTCAGACCTTGGATGGGGGGGCGCACATGGAAGGCAGGTGTATACAAGGACAATGGTCTCCAAAGGAAACACATCTGAATATAAACCAAAAGGAAATGCTGGCAGTAATGCATGCCATCGAGGCTTTTCAACACCAACTCCAGCAAGGCCATTTACTGATACGGACAGACAACACCACTGTGATGTGGTACATAAACAAGCAAGGGGGCACCCACTCTTACCCCCTTTGCAGACTGACAATGCATCTTTGGGAGAAATCACTGAGCCTAAACATCCAGTTACAATCCCAGTTTGTTCCAGGAAAAGACAATGTGTTGGCGGACAGCCTAAGCAGGAATTTCACAGATCCACACGAGTGGAGGTTACATCCGAAGGCCTTCACACAACTCACTTCAACATGGGGCAAGCCAGAAGTGGACCTATTTGCCTCTCACCTCAACCATCTTCTTCCAAAATTCTGCACAAGGACATACCATCCAAAAGCTTGGAAAATAGATGCCCTCTCATTCAACTGGAACTCCCTAACAATCTATGCATTCCCACCTCTGCCACTGATGACCTCAGTATTACTAAAGATCAAAGCAGAGAGACCCAAGGGAATCATAATAGCTCCAGACTGGCCACCCACTACTACGGAGCATATGTCACACCAGGAGGTGGGCCCTTCCCCAATGGCCTCTACTTTTGACTCAACACAATTTCGAAACAGTGCATCCAAATCTTCAGACACTGCAGCTAACAGCCTGGGAGATTCCATAAATAACTTCAGCCTATCTTTCTCCAAGGAAGTTCAGCGGATACTAACAGAGGCTCGAAGACCATCCACCAGAAAGGTTTACTTAGCAAAGTGGAAAAGATTCAGCAATTGGAATACCAGCAAGGGACATGATGCATCATTGTTGAACATCCCAGTCATCTTGGAATATTTGGTAGATATGTTAAAGAACGGCCTCTCATATTCTTCCATAAAGATACATGCATCTGCTATTTCAGCTAGATACAACACTGATCCTCCTGTTTTTTCTCACCCTTTACTAAGGCAATTCCTCAGGGGAATCAAGAACATTAAGCCACCAAGGAAGGCCCCAGTGCCAGCCTGGGACCTCAATTTTGTCCTAGAAAAACTGACTCTGCCTCCATTCGAGCCAGCAGCTTCAGTTGACTTGCAATTTCTCTCATGGAAGACAGCTTTCCTGTTGGCAATTACCTCAGCAAGAAGGGTTTCGGAGCTACAGGTCCTAATGGCAATACCACCCTTCATTATTTTTCACAGAGACAGGGTTTCATTAAGGACCAACCCTACTTTTATGCCAAAGGTGGTATCTAGGGATGTCCTTCATGGATGCATCTGCAGTCATAACAACTGGGTTGTCCTGTCGTCAGGCAGCCCTTCAGTCGGTCTTCTTGCGCTACCGCCCAAGCAGAAGTTGTTCAAGTGCCGGTCGGTCGGATCCAGAGATTACTTCACCAAATACTGCCGAAGACTTCTAAAGCTAAGTACCCGTTAGGGACTCTTTCTTGCCTCAGCCGATGTCAGAAAAAGTTAATAATTGTTTAACCTGATTGTCTGCCTTGTTTAGGCCCAGCCCAGCCTGTTCGGCCTGTGCTTCATTCAACCGGCGCTTAGGCCGGGTCGGGTTTGCTGAACAGTTTTTTCGGTTCTGATTTTTATGATATATTATGCAGCCGGATCCTCCGACTTCCCAAACTGCTAAAAACGCATAAAGACCGACGACATCATGATCCAGCGGTTTCGGCGAAACCGAAAACTGATCAAAGTACAGCTGAATCTATCACTACCACTGAGGCCCTGCTTCTCTGCTACTTCTCTTGAATCGGCCTCAGAAATTTTATCCACTACGGTGGTTGCCACTGACTTATCAGACACCATTCCCTTGGATGTCTCTACCCACCGCGTGGTGCTGCTAGGCCTCCAGCAGCCATGTCCATTAAGGCCTTTGCCAGGGCTAAAGCAGCCAAAACTACTAAAACAGTGCCTGTTAAACCCCTACAACCAGGCCCTCTTCTAGTTCACAAATGCTTACTCTGGCAGAAGATTTAATTTCATTAATTAGGGATCTCAATCTCACCCAGACAGGGCCTCTCAGCCCCAGAGAAGAGACCTAGGGCAGAGCCCCGAGCCTGTGTCCTCTGATGATTCTGCCGATGAATCAGACACAACAGACCAGCCAGAGGCTCCTTTCTCCAATTATGAAGACTCAGATGCTGAAGAATCCATTCCAGCTGCTTCCCACCAGAAGAATTCTCCTTTGGGAAACCTTACATGCCATCGAGAGCAGTTCCAATGGCAGCAGCAGGATTTCTCAGACTCCAGAAAAGACTTAGGACCTTTCTGCACCTTCCACAGCACAGGCCCTTAGCTATACCTCCTGTCCTCTCTGTGGTGGGCGATGCCTTCAATGATGTCTGCTCTGCACCAGATTCTTTACCTCCAGCCCCTGCCAAACCAGACAGATTTTACAGGGTACCAGACACTCATCACCACCTTTACAAGGCCCCACTTGCAGACCCGAAACTATATCCCAGGGTCCCAGGGCAGTAGCAGCGACCACAGCTAAAACCCTATTCCTTCTGAAAGGGAAGCCAGGTCATTAGACAGATGGGGCAAAAAGTCTACACCTCAGCTACTCTCTCAGCTAGAGCTTTAAACTGTCAGTTTCACATGATACAATACCAAGAGTTTATGCTTGATCAGTTAAAGCTATCCTCTGATGACTCTATTGATAAGAAATATGTATTAGAAATGGTAAATAACATACAACAGGTTAGTAACCATTCCTTAAAATGTGGCTATGATGCACTGGAGGCTTCATTTAGATCAGCCATGACTGGCACAGTGATAAGAAGACATGCATGGCTAAAGGAACAAGCCTCATGTTAAAGCTAAGTTATTAGATGCTCCTATGGATAAGACCAGCTTGTTTGGTACACCTGCCCAGCAGGTAATGAAGAAAATGGAAGAAAAGGCAAAATCTGTTCAAACGGTTAAAGATTTCTTGCAGGTTCAACCCCAAGGTTTAGCAGGAACTGGCCTGCCAAAATTGGTCCTTTCCTGACTCCACAAGATCCCAAAGGGCAGGAATAAGAGGCAGAAACCAATCAGGAGGTGCCTACAGAGGCGACAGTGGCAAGGTAACAACAGAGGCACAGACACAACCACTGCCACTACAACAACACAACCACAGTGACTTACCTCTAAATCCGTCTACCAGGGAACAAATAGCAGCTCCATTAGGCAAATTAACCTTATTTTGAAGAACTGGCACTATATCACAAAGACAAGTGGATTTTACAAACCATAGATCAAGGTTACGGTTCCACTTCCACACTTTACCAGTCAAAGAGGAATGCCAAATCTACCTTCAAATCAAAAACAGAGGCTCTACAACAGATAATGCAATTAGCAAACATGAGAGCTGTGGAAAGAGTGCCAACAACAGAACAAGGAAGGGATTCTACTCCAGACTATTCCTAGTTCCAAGAAAGGAAAAAGTTGGAGACCTATTCTCGACCTGTCCACCTTAAATACATACATCATTGTCCCAAAATTCAAAATGCTGACCCTACAGCAACTTCTTCCCATGCTGGGCAAGGAGTGTTGGCTGGTAACTCTAGATCTCAAGGAGGCATACCTGCACATCCCCATTCGACCAATCTGCAGAAGATACCTCAGATTTCTTGCAGGATCAGAGCATTATCAATTCTCAGCATTGCCCTTTGGCTTATCTACTGGCCCAGAGTATTCACAAAATGCCTGGCATCAGTATCGCCCACTGCAGACTACAGGAATTCAAATTTACCCATACCTGGGGACAACAAAAGCAAGCTGACAACAGATTTACAAAGGGTCATTTACTTGCTACAAGCACTGGGATACACAGTCAATTTACAAAAATCAAGGCTGATACCATCCCAAACAAGGACATTCTTGCTGGAATTGGACACAGTAAGACAAATGGCATTCCTAATTGCAGAAAAACAAAAAGAACTCCCTCTTTACTTCTTGGCTCTAACAAAACAGAACAAGTTAACAGCAAGAAAAGTACTGCAGACCTTGGGCTTCATGGCATCATGCATAATCTTGGTCCCACTTGCCAGACTACATATGAGAAAACTACAGTGGTACCTAAAGAATTTATGGTCCCAACACAGGCACAGCCTAGAAACAGAAATTCCACTAATTCCATGCTTAAAACAGGAGTTCCTGTGGTGGGCTCAAGCATGCCAGTCAAACCCAGGTCTACAGATGTCAAGCAAACCAGACCATCACAACAGACGCTTCAGACCTAGGATGGGGGCCCACATGCTGGACAAATGGATCAACTTCACCTGCACATCAACCTAAAAGAAATGCTGGCAGTAAAACTGGCAATCCAAAAGTTCAGACCATTTCTCAAAGAGGGTCAGTTGATGACAGACAACACCACAGTCATGTGGTACATCAACAAACAGGGAGGCACTCATTCATACCCCCTATGCAGAATGACTTTGGAGCTGTGGAACCTGGCACTCAGCTACAACATCCAGTTACAGGCAATATTTGTACCGGGAAAGGAGAATACTCTAGCAGACATATTAAGCAGAACCACATCGGATGCCCACGAATGGATGCTACGGACATCTTCAAGACCATCTCAAAGAAATGGGAATGCCTCAGATAGATTTATTGCTTTCCCTCTCAATCACCAGCTCAAAAATTCTGCACAAGGACATTCCACCCACTAGCATGGAAAGTGGATTAAGCTCTCCTTCAGCTGGAAAGGCCTAACAGCATATGCATTCCCACCTCTTCCCTTGATACACAAGGTATTACTAAAAAACAAGGAAGAACGTCCAAGGATAATCCTGATAGCTCCAAACTGGCCAAGACAACACTGGTACCCACGGCTGAGGAGCATGTCACCGAACATATGTGGCCAATACCCCTGATGCCTTTGATGTTAACTCAGAACAACTACAGCATCATGCATCCAAACCTAAAAACGTTGCAACTGACTGCATGCAACATCACATAGCAGCAGCTAATCCAGAACTTTCCCAAAGAGTTAAAGATATTATTCTTGAAGCCCGCAGACCTTCAACAAGAAGGAACTATGCAAGAAAATGGAAAAGGTTTGTCATTTGGAGTACTGAAAGAGGAAAAGATGTGTCAAACATAGATATGCCTAACATTCTGGAGTATTTGGCAGAACTTCTACATACAGGCCTGTCCTACTCCTCCATCAAGATACATGCATCAGCTATATCAGCAGAATACAGCTTTGATCCACCTGTCTTTTCACATCCTTTACTCAGGCAGTTCCTCAGAGGAATCAAGAATGTAAAACCTCCAAGGAAACCACCATTGCCAGCTTGGGACTTGAACTTTGTGCTAGAAAAGTTGACACTATCACCTTTTGAACCAGCAGCAACAGCAGACCTACAGCATCTATCGTGGAAAACTGCTTTCCTACTGGCAATAACCTCAGCCAGGAGGGTTTCTGAACTTCAGGCCCTAATGGCAGTACAGCCCTTCTAATCTTCCACCAAGATAGAGTGTCCATGAGGACTAATCCTACATTTATGCCTAAGGTGGTATCCAGAGTGTCTTTAAACCAGGCAATCCACCTACCTACCTTCTTTCCCAACCTACAAAACAGAGGGAAAGAATACTGCATACCTTGGATGTACATAGACAGCTACGCTACTACCTGGACAGAACAAAAGCAGAAAAACTGACCAGCTTTGTAGCCTATGCAACAGGAAGGGAAGGAAAAGCTATTTCCAAACAGACAATCTCCAAATGGATAGGAAATTGCATACGATTCTGTTACTCCTTCCATGGAAAACCAATTCCACAGAACATAAGACCTCATTCTACAAGGGCAACAGCCACTACCACAGCCTTCTTACGGTGGCAACCAAAGACATTATTGAGGCGGCTACTTGGACCTCCGTGCATACATTTGCCAAGCATTATAATTTGCCTCTATATTCCAGATCCCGAGCAGGGTTTGCCACTGCTGTACTGCAAGGGATCCTTAACACACCATAATCTAGTTTTTCCTCCTCTCCTAGTTGGCTATGGTATTCTACCCAGTTGTTATGACTGCAGATGCATCCATGAAGGACATAGTACAGTTTTGCACCTACCATAAATGTAGATGTCGAACTGGATAGCATCTGCAGTCAGGATCCTCCCTCCTTCCCTCTGTGGTACTCCTAGGGTGTTTACCCTCTTAATAGCTAGCTGGTGGAGTCTTTATGGTGTATTTGTTTGTATATATGTACATACATGCTTATTTTTGTGTTTACCTCTATCTTTTGGAAACATTGGCATTTATCCAAATTTTAGCCTTCAAGAGGGCAACTGGCATCTGGGGCAAGAAACACTGAGAAAATGGCTGATGCCTTTATACCGAAGGCCAACAGATGAAGTGCGACATCGGACCGGACTTTGGAATCCGGCCGACTGAAGGGCTGCCTGGCGACAGGACAACCCAGTTGTTATGACTGCAGATGCTATCCAGTTCGGACATCTACATTTATGGTAGGTACAAAACTGTACTTTTCTTTAAATCAAGCCATTCATCTGCCTGCTTTCTTCCCCAATCCTGAGAATAAGGGGGAAAGACTTGCATACCTTGGACATTCACAGACAACTTCGATACTACCTGGACAGAACCAAGGCCAGTAGGAAGTCTGAACAACTTTTTGTAGCTTACGCCCCTGCAGTCCAAGGAAAAGCAATTTCAAAACAGACTATTTCAAAATGGATTGGGCATTGCATCAGATTCTGTTATTCCTTTCATGGAAAGACTGTTCCAGCCAATGTCAGACCACATTCCACCAGAGCTACAGCCACCTCTACAGCATTCTTAAGAGGGGTGCCTACTAAGGACATTCTAGAAGCTGCTACATGGAGCTCCGTGCATACATTCTCCAAACACTACAATCTCCCTCTATACTCCAGATCCAGAGGAGGCTTTGCTTCGGCAGTCCTGCAGGGTTTGATTGCCACACCATCTTTTTCCTAGAGCAGTCCTCCTCCCCCAGCTAAGCTATGGTATTCTACCCACATGTTATGACTGCAGTTGCATTCTTGAAGGACATAGTACAGTTTTGTACCTACCATAAATGTAGATGTCTGATAGACATGCAACTGCAGTCGGATTTTCCCCCCCTCCATACCCCTCTATGCCTAGGGTCCACTCCTATCCCTGTTACTCTTAGCTGGGGATATCTGTTATGGTGTATTTGTTTTATTGCACATTTATTTGTTTGGAATCCTGTTTTTGTCTTCCAATTTGATTACAGCCTTCCTTGGAGGGCACCTGGCATCTGGGGCAAGAAACACTGAAGAAAATGGCGTCGGCTGATGCTTATGTACTCCAGCCGCTCTGACGTCTGAGAGAAATGCGACATCAGCCGACGTCGGACCCAGACTTTGGAATCCGGCTGACCGAGGGCTGCCTGAGGCAGGACAACCCACATGTTATGACTGCAGTTGCATGTCTATCGGACATCTACATTTATGGTAGGTACAAAACTGTACTTTGCAGTCATTACATTTGGGTAATCTGCTGGCAGGTTGCCCTCAGTCGGCCTGAATATGAAAGTCTTGGGTCCTGCGTCAGTCTGTCTCCACTTCCATGACGTCAGGTCATCAGGGGTATAAAACATGCAGCCAACGCCATTTTCTTTAGTCTTTCTTGCTGCGCGGTGCCCGAAGCAGAAGCAGTTCGCAAGTGCCGGTCGGCTGACACCTGAAATTTTCGCATTCGAGTTTCAGAACCGAAGTCTTCTGTTAAAGCTAAGTACCCCATTGGGGAAACTTTTTCATGCTCCTTACCGATGTCAGTAAAAGTTAATAATTGCATTACTTGTGGGAAGCAAATACCTCATAAGGATTTCCATTTGTACTGTATTCCTTGCCTAGGCCCAGATCATAACGTGCTTTGCTGTCGGTTTTGTGCTAGATTTAACCAACGCACTATTAAGCGTCGGTATATCTTTGCTTCAAAATGTTTTGTAAACAGATTTAACTACCCTGAAATGTCGTCAAATAGCAATCCGACTACCGGAGTTCACAAAAAATGCAAAGATAAGGACAGAGACAGACCGTCAAGGTCCAAAACCGATGATGCTTCTCCTAAGCCAGTCGCCGGTACTCAGTGAGGTGCTTTCACAGCCCCTGATACCCGCTACTTTTGAGTCGCAGGCCTCTACCGAGACCCATGTGAAGTCCGGCATGCTGCGAGATTCTCAGAGTATTGTACCCGTGGATGTCTCTACCTTGGATGGGTCTGGAGCCGCTGAGCAGGCACCGGCTTCTGAGGGTGTTTTCAGGCCCCAGCATTTCTATATAAAACCGAAGCTAGCTTCAAAAATAAAGACAAAAGCAACTTCTAAGGCTAAAAAATGATGCATGAGCCACGTGCTCAGACCTCTATGCCCAAAAAGCAGATGATCAAAATGGCTGAAGACTTAATTACCTTGATCAGGGGTTCCCAACCCCCACCCCCTCGATAAGAGGCCTAGGCAAGACACTGATTATGAATCTAAAGATCAGGTTTTTATTTCTTCTGATCAGGAATTTTCTATACCACCCTATGAGGATTCAGATGCAGAAGAATTCATCCCTTGGAATTCAACTTTTGGAGAAACCTTGCATCCTTTAAGGGAACATTTTCATTGGGAGAGTCAGGATTTCTCAGAATCAAAAAGAGGCTTAGGAATTTCCTTCTTTTTCCTCAGCATAGGCCTTTGGCCATGCCTCCTGTATTAGACATTGTTGATGATGTGTTTTCGGACTCAAGCATGGCTCCAGATTCCCTACCTCCGGCTCCTAGTAAGCCAGACAGATATTACAGGGTTCGTGACTCCCACAAATCTTTATTCAAAAATCCTGCTGCTGACCTTGAAACTATCTCACAGGGTCCCAAAGGTGTAAAGGCCTCAACAGCTAAGAATCCTACCCCCTCTGATAGAGATTCCAGGGCGCTGGATAGATGGCGAAAAAAGGTTTATACGTCTGCAGCCTTGGCAATTAGGGCTTTAAACTGCCAGTTTCATATGCTTAAATATCAATAGCATGTTATGGGATTATTGAAACAGAAAATTATGTGCATTAATGAATGTGGAAAACAAAGAATTACAGGAATTATTGCATGCAGCAGATCAGGTTGGAAAGTGTGCTCTGCAATGTGGTTTGTATTCCTTGGATGCCTCCTGCAGGGCCGCAGTTACTGGATCTGTGATTAGAAGGCATGCCTGGCTCAAGGAGCAAAATCTGCCTGATCATGTTAAAGCTAAATTGTTGGATGCACCTATACAGCATGATACTCTGTTTGGTAATAAGGCAGAAGAGGTTTTAAAGAAAATGGAAGACAAAGCTAAGTCTATGCAAACTGTAAAAAACTTCTTACAAGTGCAGCCACCAAGATTCAGTAGACACTGGCCTACAAAAAACTGGTCCTTTCCTGTGTCCGACAGAGCCTCACGGGGCAAATCCAGGTGCTCAAAAGGCTCTAGATACCAATCACAGGGTTCTTACAGGAAAAAGCAATGGGGTGCCTCTACCTCCAAATCTGGAGGAAACAAAGCACAACCCTACAGTAAACAGTCTCAGTGACATCCCTCTGCCATCACCAAGCACTTATCTTTTGGCAGCCCCCTTAGGGGGAAAATTCGCACTTCATGCTCAAAATTGGCAGTTAATAACCCAGGACAAGTGGGTATTACACATAGTATCCCATGGATACAGATTTCATTTCCATACCTTGCCAATTCCAAATGGTTGGCCAGATCTGCCAAAAAATCAATGGGCAGAGACACAGAAACAAGTTACGTCCCTCATGGATATAGGGGCTATTCAGCCAGTACCAGAACAAGAAAAAGGGCAAGGGTTTTACTCGACTGTTCTTGGTACCCAGAAAAGACAATTCCTGGTGCCCAATACTGGATTTATCGATTTTGAACACGTTCTTGGACATCCCAAAATTTAAAATGCTGACTTTGCAACAGCTTCTGCCCATGCTGGGCAAGAACGCTTGGCTAGTGACTCTAGACTTAAAAGAGACATACCTGCATATCCCAATAAGGAAATCGTGCAGAAGATACCTCCTCTTCAAGGCAGGTTTTATGCATTACCAATTCTCTGCACTGCCCTTTGGCTTATCTACTGCGCCCGGGGTCTTTACAAAGTGCCTGGCACCACTAATTGCATTTTGCAGACAAAGAATCATACAAATCTATCCTTACTTGGACAACTGTCTCATTCAAGCAGAAAACAAGGACATTCTTCTTCAAAATCTGGCATTTGTAAAAAGGCTTCTAGCATGCCTAGGGTACACAATAAACGAAAAGAAATCACAACTGGTACCCTCTCAAAAGATTACATTCCTGGATGCAAGCTTGAATACAACTGCCCACCTTACGCCAGACAAACAAAGGCAACTGACTATTTACTTCAAACAGATGGCAACAAAAACCCAGTTATCTGCAAGACAAATTCTGCAGGCTTTGGGGTTCATGGCATCCTGCATTCTACTAATTCCATATGCAAGACTGCATATGAGGAAACTACAGTGGTATCTAAAAAGTTTATGGAGTCAACATTGTCACAGTCTGGAAACAATGAATGTTAAAAGTGTCTCTCTCGCCTTCATTCTTGCTGGTTGGGTTCGGAGCCGACCCTCGGCTTTGACTCAGCCATTTTCTAAAGCTCGAGAGCTACTTACCGGCTCGAGGCCTCCCTATATCCCACAATGCCTGGTGCTAGACCCCCAGATCTCATTTGCCGCTTCAGCTACGAGGTTGTGCTTCACTGGCTCAGGTCGTATTAATCTTTTGTAATTTTAGTAGTTAAACTTTTAGTGTATATTTTTCAAATTTTTTGTTAAATCAGAGTAGTACTGTAGACTAGTCTTAGTTTTCCTGTGTTTTCTGACCCTTAGGAAACTCATTTTTACTTAGAGATTTTCTCCCCCCCCCCCCATCTCCTAAGTAAGCCGTTTAAGTTAGAGGTTATCCCCTTCCCTTTTATATTGTTTCAGTAGGAAGTAGTGTTTAGCCTTTGTAGTCTAAGATCATAGTCTCTTAGTTTTGTTAGTATAGTTATCTTAAATTTTTGTGTGAAGGTGTGGGACTAGTGTGTGTGTGTGTGTGTGTGTGTGTGTGTGTGTGTGTGTGTGTGTGTGTGTGTGTGTGTGTGTGTGTTTTGCACTAGTCTAAAATTCATCCATCGTTATTCCTTTTTTCTATAACATGTCAAAGGATACCAAGGTATCAGGGTTCAAGGTGTGACTCGTGCTGTCAGAAAAAGTCTCTGACAGACGGTCACACTTCTTCTGTTTATTGTTTGGGTGCCCTACACCTGCAGGACTCTTGCTCGGTATGTCATGCCTTTAGTCCGAGAGTCCTGCAGGAGCGTAGGAACAAGTTAATTCTCAGGGCGTTACTAAAACCCGAGGGGTCTCCGGCAAAGTCTCAGCCAGAGAAAACTCCTAAGCCCACCAAGCCGTCGGCACCCAGTATGGAGCCGTCGCCAGGTGGAGCGTCTGCTTCAATTTCGGTTCCGGCCGGAACCGAAGTATCAAAATCTCTCTCGGCTCCAACCTTGGTGTCGGAGCAGTCAGGGAGCCGTAAGCAATCCAGTTCGCCATCCATGGAGTCGATTTGCTCGACTCCGGGATCATCTTTGCTACAGTCTGAACGGAGCCATAGATCCCACTCTTCTCGGTCCTCGAGGTTGTCCGATCATGACTTGGAGAGAGTGGTTAGTAGACTCCTCTCAGGCCCTGTCTAAAATGTTAACTAGCCCTTTTCATCAGGCTGTGGCTGCTCCTTTTTCTGAATTAGTTCCTCCTCCGACTCCTCCTGTCAGTTCGGAGCTGGAGCTTGTTGGGGCTCGGATCCTGGAAACGTCGGCGCCGATGCTTCCCCTTTCGGCTCCTTCGTCAGCTCCGATTTCTTCAATGGTTCCATCCTTGGAGGGATCTGGGCACCGAAACTCCCTCGTCGGCGAGTGGCATTGGACCCTTGTCCGACCCCGTTCTCACTCTCTGAGCCTCGACGCAGGTAAGCTCGGCTCCTACATCGGCCTCGGAGCCGTCCCTTTCGGTGCCGGAGAGGATTCCCATCTCCTCTGAGCGGGGGCCCTCTTCTCTGCCGGACAGGGGTGCCTTCAAGGTCATGAGGAGTGTGCTGACTTCTGAGTCTGCACCTCGATCAGCCCCTTCAGCTCCTCCCCCCAGGGTGCCTGCTTCGGTCTCTGCCCCTCCTCCAGACCCCAAGCGAGGGGATCAAACGCTCCAGGTTACCCCACTGGGTGTATCTTCCTCTTTCTCCCCTGAGATTTCAGAGGAGCCCCCTCAAAAGAAGAAATGTAAGAGGAAACATGGTCACGTCAGATACTGACTTGGAGGATTCGGAAGGGTCCCCAAGATCCCCCTCTGAAGATGTCTCTTTCTTAGACATCCCTGAGATCCTTAAGCAGAGGGGGAACTGGTCTGCCCTTAACCCTTATGAGGACGAGTCGGTATACTTGGATGCATTTGGTTCTCGCCTCTCCACCTACTGGGTGTCTCCGCGTTTCGATCCATCAATGGAAGTGGTGGCTCAGAAGGCGTGGTCAGCTCCGGACACACTGGAACCAACCCCCCGCAGGCCCCTCAAGATAAACAGTTTCTGACAAAAGGTGTCCCCGTTGATGCCATGGTGGTAGCAGCTGCCACGAAAAAGGAGTTGGCTGACACTTCTGTACCTGTCCATCCCCCTAATAAAGAGTCTAGGACGATGGATAGATAAGGGAAGCAGATGTTTTCCTCAGCAACCTTCTCCTTGCGGTCGCTGAATTATTTGTGCCACTTCACCCGTCTTCAGAGGCATCTCCTCAAGGAGCTAGGAGATACCCTGCAAGATCCATCAGTTGCGGGGGCTCAAGACAAGATAAACTCCCAGCTGGCGACTCTTAATTCTATCGTTAACTCCTCCATGCGGCTCATTTTGTATGCGGCTGATGGGGCGAGTAGAGCCGCAGGCACAGGCGTGGCTTTGAGAAGACATGCCTGGATGCAGTTATGTAACTTCGCTGATTCCTTCAAGGCATCTTTCACCAGCGCACCCCTTTTGATGGTTCAGCTCTGTTTGGACCTCAGGTGAAAGATACACTTACCAGGTGTGAGCAAGAAGGCAAGACTCTCTCTGCCATTGGAGTCCGTTTTTCCACTCCCTCTAGACCATACCCTAAGGGTCAGAAGAGTGGGAAGATGTGGTTCCGGAAACCCCAGTGAGCCATGCCTGACACACGTGGCGTGTTTTCCTCCAGAGGCAGAGGAGGGAACAATAGATGCTGCCTGCGGGGCAGAGGGGGTCCACAGAATCATGGCAGCAGAGAATCTTTCTGTGACAAGCCCTTCCAGCACCCCTGAGGGGCTGCCAGGCTGTCTGCCTTTGGAGGCAGTCTGGGGAAGGTTGTCTCTGTACCCAGAAGCCTGGCGTCTCATCACTAGAGACAGATGGGTACAGTCTATCATATCTGGAGGTTACAAAATCCCGTTTGTCCACATTCCCTTAAAATCAAACAACCCCATCCCAGATGTTCCACCCAGTCTAAGGGAACAGGCAGTACAAGAAATTTCAAGACTGCTAAAAAAACGGCCATCCAACAAGTCCCAGCAGACCAGCAAGGATCCGGAATTTACTCAAAGTTCTTTTTGGTACCAGAAAAGACAGGGGACTGGAGACCCATTTTGGATCTCAGCAGACTAAACTAGTCTGTTCAAAGAACAAAGTGCCAGATGGTCACGCTTCAGTCCATTCTACCCTTTTTGGGTCAGAACAATTGGATGTGCTCCATAGATCTTCAGGATGCGTACTACCACATCAAAATGGACAGGCGTTCCAGAAGGTTTCTCCGCTTCCGGCTGGGAGCCAGTCATTACCAGTTCAGAGCCCTGCCCTTTGGTCTCACCACAGCCCCCAGGGTGTTCACCAAATGCATGGCAGTGGTTACCGCTCACCTGAGATGGCAAGGATTCCAGGTGTTTCCATATCTAGACGACTGGCTCCTTACTGCTACACCAGACATCAATTGCTGAGAGCCAGGGATTATACCATTCAAACATGCTCCAACCTAGGTATCTCAGTAAATTTAGAAAAGTATGCATTGTCACCTTGTCAGTCTTTAACCTTTATAGGCGCAAGATTAAATACGAAAGATCTGTCTGCAAGACTTCCAGTAGTCAGAGTGGCAGACATTCGCCGACATGTACAGGTATTATTAGGATGCAGAAAGATTCAGGCTAGATTCTTCCTAAAAACCTTAGGTCTCATGGCAGCAGCGATCATATTAGTTTCCCTGGCTCATTTTCACATGAGGATTCTCCAGTGGATGCTTTTCACCCAATGGTCCTTTCAACAACTTCCTTTGTCTCGCAAGATAATCACACAGTCATGCAAAGACCACTTGGCTTGGTGGATGGTCTCTCCATCAGTACCCCAGGGCAGACCTTTTGTCCTTCCTCCTGCAGTTGCCACGGAGATGAGGGCGGTGCTTTTAGCATTGCAAGCTCTTCAGAACTCTCTACCCACTGGGACCATTGCAATTCAGACAGACAAATATGTCTGTAGTGTGGTACATCAACAAGCGGGGCGGAACCAAGTCATATCCCTTATGTCGAGAAGCACTCAGACTATGGCAGTGGGCGATCTCCTCTCAACGGTTTCTGACAGCAACACACATCCCTGGGAAGTCCAGCGTCATAGCAGACAGGCTAAGCAGAGCTATTCTCATGCCTCACGAGTGGTCTCTCAACCGGACAGTAGCAGACAGAATCTTCCGCAAAAGGGGTCAGCCTTGCTGCAACCTTTTCGCAACTCCTCTCAACAGCAGGTGCGACAGTTTCTTCACTCTCTTCCCGGGCACTCCCCCAGAGACGCTGTAGTTCACGATTGGCCCCAGGGACTTCTGTATGTATTCCCACCCTTTCCACTAATTCCCAAACTAATTCAGAAAGCTACCGTGCTGTGTTGCAGGATGATCCTCATTGCCCCCTACTGGCCTCGACAAATCTAGTTCTCATTCCTGCATCGTCACCTTCTACAGCAGCCTTGGAATCTGGACCCAGTTCCAGACCTCCTGATCCATCAGTCAGGCAGGCTGCATCAGTCTCTTCAGTCTCTCAACCTCACTGCTTGGTTGCTCCACTTCCAACCTTAGCCAGGCTTCCCAGTATTTCCAATTCAGTGCATGAGATTATCCTTTCTTCGCACAAACCTACAACCAGGAAGACTTATGCTAGTAAGTGGAAACGTTTCTCTTTCTGGGCAGAGGCTAGAAATGTAGATCCCTTCATGGCCCCTGTCCATAACGTTCTGGACTTCTTAGCAGAACTTTTTCAAGCGGGCTCCTCGTCGGCCACCATTAGAGTTCAATTAGCGTCAGTCTCTAATTTCCATACAGGCCTGCCAGAAACCAGCATCATGTCCCATAAGCTTTGCAAAGCCTTTCTGAAAGGAACAATCTTGCTCAGGCATCCAGTGAGAGATCCCCGCCTCCATGGGACTTAAATTTGATCCTAGCGTCCTTGATACTGCCTCCCTTTGAACCGGCAGCTTCCTGTTCCCTGAAATTGCTTACTTGGAAAACCCTCTTTTTGGTGGCCATTACTTCAGCGAGGAGAGTTTCTGAACTTCAAGCCCTTTGTGTTCGTCGTTCTTATCTAGTTTTCCATAAGGATAGAGTTTCACTCAGGACTAATCCTTCGTCCCTTCCTAAGGTTCCCTCCGAGAACAATTTGAATCAATCCATCGATCTGCCAGTCTTTTTTCCAAATTATTCCAACAAAGCTGAACACAAGTTACACCAGTTGGACGTTCATAGGCAATTACTTTTCTATTTGCATAGGACTGAGCAAATAAGGAAATCAGACCAACTCTTCCTGTCCTATGCGGAGTGTAAGCAGGGTCGACCAGAAACCTTATCCAGGTGGTTGTCCTCTATTATTACCCTTGTCTATCAGTTGAGGAATAAAGAACTCCCTGCTAAACCTAAAGGCCACTCTACTAGGGCTTTAGCTATGTCGGTAGCTTTTCAATCAAGGCTACCTATGGGAGCCATTTGTGCGGCGGCCACATGGGCCACCCCTCATACCTTCATTTCACATTATAAATTGGATCTGGCCTCTAGGAGCAGAGCTGATTTTGGTTCCACTGTGCTCAAGAGTCTGTTCCGATGAGCCACCCAGGACTAAGGTGCAAGGGACGCTGTCCCAACCAGCAAGAATGAAAGTGAGAGAGACAACTTAACATTAAGAAGTTATGTACCTACCATAACGTTCCATGTTAGTTGTCTTCTTCTCGCCTTCTTTCTTGCGTCTCACCCTCCATCCCCCTAGCCTAGATGGACCGAGAAGAGTCCTCCTACGAGTCTTGTCACTGGCTGAGTCTTTACCGTTTTATGTCCTCTACCTTTTTCTTCAGCCCTCTAGCTGAAGTCTTGTTTTTGGGACAGTTGTCCTCTTGTATTATTACGGTGTTAGGTCTTCCAAACGAGATCTGGGGGTCTAGCGCCAGGCATTGTGGGATATAGGGAGGCCACGAGCCAGTAAGTAGCTCTCGAGCTTTAGAAAATGGCCGAGTCGGAGCTGAGGGTTGGCTTCGAACCCAACCAGCAAGAAAGAAGGCGAAAAGAAGACAACTAACATGGAACGTTATGGTAGGTACATAACTTCTTATTCCTGTCATTCCCTGCCTACAACAGGAGTTTCTTTGGTGGGCAGAGACATGTCACCAGAACATGGGACGGTCTTTCAGTCTACCTCCTGCCACCCAAACCCTAACTACAGATGCATCAGACTATGCTTGGGGGGGGGGCCCACCTGGCGGGAAAATGCATTCAGGGCATATGGAGCCCAAAACAAATGCATCTGCATATCAACCAGAAAGAGATGTTAGCTGTTCAGAATGCCCTGACAGCCTTCAAGGACTTACTTCATCCAGGACAACTACTGATAAAGATGGACAACACCACGGTTATGTGGTACATAAACAAGCAGGGGGGTACACATTCCTACCCCCTTTGCAGACTAGCCATGGCATTGTGGGACACAGCCTTGACTTACCAAGTACATCTTCAAGCTCAATTCCTGCCAGGAAAACAAAATACTCTGGCAGACAACCTAAGCAGAAATCTTATGGACCCTCACTAGTGGAAACTGGATCCACAAATCTTCAGCATGATAACAGAGAAATGGGGGAGTCCGGACATAGATCTATTTGCCTCTCCCCAGAATTATCAACTGGACAAATTCTGCACAAGGACTTATCACAGACACGCATGGAAAGTAGGTGCTCTATCCTTCAGTTGGAAAAACCTATCAGTCTACGCCTTTCCCCCTCTGCCTCTTCTTCCCAAGGTCTTACTAAAAGTCAGACAGGAAAAACCAAAAATGATCCTAATTGCCCCGGATTGGCCTCACCAGCGCTGGTACTCACTTCTAAGGAATATGTCTCAACTCCCTCTTTGGTACTTGCCTCAAATACCTCATCTACTGTCTCAGCAGCGCAATCAAGTTCTGCACAATCAGCTCCAAACTCTGAACCTGGCAGCATGGCTGATCATGTAATTATTCAAACAACACCTTTCAGTAAATCTGTGATGGATGTCATTTTGGAAGCCAGAAGGCCTAGTACTAGAAAACCTTATACTGATAAATGAAAGAGATTCTGTGCTTGGAACTAAGCACAAGGGACTGACACAGCAAAGCCAAATATTCCTCAGATTTTACAATACTTGACTGAGATGCTGGACAAGGGCCTATCTTTTTCATCAATAAAAATCCATGCCTCCACCATCTCGGCTCATTGCAACACAAGAGCCTCCCATCTTTTCTCATCCTCTGCTAAAACAGTATCTTAGAGGGGCCAAAAATTTAAGCCCCCAGATCATCACCAACTCCTGCATGGGACCTCAATTTTGTGTTGGAAAAGCTTACCCTGCTTCCATTTGAACCAGCAGCTACTGCGGATATAAAGTTTTTATCTTGGAAAACAGCTTTCCTTCTGGCAATCACTTCAGCAAGAAGGATTTCAGAACTATAGGCCCTCATGGCTGTGGAGCCTTTTATTACATTTTACCCGGACAGGGTGTCCCTCAGGACCAATCCTTCCTTTATGCCTAAGGTGGTATCCAGTGTGGCTCTTAACCAAACTATTCACCTGCCAACTTTTCACCCAAATCCGTAGAACAAGGGGGAGCGGATTCTGCATTCCTTGGACGTACACAGACAACTAAGATTCTACTTAAATAGGACCAAATCTCTAAGAAAGTCTGAGCAGCTACTGGTGGCATTTGCTGCAGGATCAGAGGGGAAGGCTATTTCAAAGCAGACTATTTCAAAGTGGATAAGCCACTGCATTCGTTTCTTTTTGCATCATGGTAAACTGGTGCCCAAGGGAATCTGGTCACATAGCATCAGGGCTGCATCTACCTCAGCAGCTTTTCTCAGAGGGGTGCCAACCAAAGACATTCTAGAAGCTGCTACTTGGAGCTCTGTTCATACTTTTACAAAGCATTATCATTTGCCTCTCTTCTCTAAGTCCAGGGCAGGCTTTGCCACTGCAGTTCTGCAGGGCCTTATAGCCGCTCCTAATGCTATTTAGTTCCAGCCTCCCATCCATAGCTGTGGGATTCTACCCAAATGTAATGACTGCAACAGTGAAACATAAACATAGTACAGTTGTGTACACTTACCATAAATGTAGATGATCAAGTGTATTCACTGGTAAAGTCCGGGATACCCACCCACCATCCCCCTTTTTTCTAGAACGTCTCTTTCCTTCACTATATTCTACAGCCTTTGTGGTGTATTTGCTTTTAGATGAAGGTAAAGTTTATGTTGTTACAATTTCATTTATATAAATATATATATATATATATATATATATATATATATATATATATAAATTTTTTTTTGCTCCCCATTTGGGGGGCACCTGACATCTGGGGCAAGAAAAACTAAAGAAAATGGCGTTGGCTGCATGTTTTATACCCCTGACGACCTGACGTCATGGAAGAGGAGACAGCAACTGACGCAGGACCCAAGACTTTGATATTCAGGCCGACTGAGGGCAACCTGCCAGCAGATTACCCAAATGTAATGACTGCAACAGTGAGTATACTCTAACATCTACATATGTCCTTCAAGAATGCAACTGCAATCCTGACATATGGGTTGTCCTGCCTCGGGCAGCCCTTCGGTTGGCCAGATTCCAAAGTCTGGGTCCGGCGTCGGCCGATGTCGCTCGCTCCTCGACGTCAGCACGGCTGGAGTATAAAGGCATCAGCCGACACCATCTTCTTCAGTCTTTCTTGCCGCGCGGTGCCCGAAGCAGAAGCAGTTCGCAAGTGCCGGTCGGTCAGCTCCGGTGTTTTTCAGTTACCGAAGTCATCTAAAAGCTAAGTACCCCGTTGGGGAACATTTTTTCTTGCCTCAGCCAATGTCAGAACAAATTGAAAAAGTTAATAATTGTTTGTCTTGTGGTAAACAAATACCTCATAAGGACTTCCATTCTTACTGCGTCCCTTGCCTGGGCCCAGACCACAACATCTCGGCCTGTGCTGCATGTGCCTGCTTTAATAAGCGCACTCTAAGGCGCCGGGCAGAGTTTGCCGAAGAATTTTTCGGAGAATCCTACGCTTACATCATGCCGTCGGAACAACCGACAGCACAAGCTACCAAAAAACAAAAGGACCGGGACCGACATCCTCGGCCCGCGTCTTCCACTGATGCAACGCCTAAGCCCTCCGCGAGTGCTTCGGTCCCTACGGAAGTGGTAACCCAACCGCTCCAGGCCGACGACACCGCGTTAACTCTGTCTTCGGTCTCGGAGGCTACACCGGTACCGGTGAATGATTTTCCTCCAGAAACCGGAGTTCTGGAATTACCCGACACCATCCCTGTGGACAAGGTTACCCCTGCACGTGGGGCAGCCAGGCCGCCTGTATCTATGTCTTTCAAGGCCTTTGCACGTGCTAAGGCCTCCAGTCAGGCCAAGGCCCATCCTAAACCTTCTTCTCAGGCCCCTTCTTCTGATAGACAGATCATGTCTCTTGCTGCAGATCTAATTTCTCTTATCAGGGGGTCTCAGCCTCACCCGGACAGAGGTTCTCAGTCACCTGCTGACAAAAGGCCCAGAACTGAGCAGGCAGACAACCTCTCTTCAGATGAAGCCTCTGGGGATTCAGAGCATTCAGATACCAAAGAAGAATCCTTCCAGGCCTATGAGGACTCTGATGCTGAGGAATCAATTCCCTCTGTCTCTCCTCCATAGGATTTTTCCTTTGGTGAAGTCCTTCACTCCATGAGGGAACATTTTAAGTGGCAGGGTCAGGAATTTTCAGATTCTAGGAAAAGGCTACGTACCTTCCTTAAATTACCCCAGCACAGACCTTTAGCTATACCTCCAGTTTTGGATGTCCTGGGTGATGTATTCTCAGACTCCAGTGCTTCCCCTGATTCTCTACCTCCTGCCCCTGTCAAGCCAGACAGATATTACATGGTTCCTGACACTCACAAGCATCTCTTTAAGGCCCATTCTGTGGATTTAGAAACTATTTCACAGGGCCCAAAAGGAGTGGCTGCCTCCTCAGCCAAAAATCCTCTGCCTGCTGACAGGGAAGCAAGGTCCCTGGAGAGATGGGGTAAGAAAGTTTATACCTCTTCCACCCTTGCCATGAGGTCACTTAACTGCCTTTTTCATATGTTTCAGTACCAGGATTTTTTGCTGGATGATTTGCAGAAAAAGCTAGCCGCTCCTGAGCCTATAGATAGAAAGGCATTGCAGGATTTGGTTCATAATACACAGCAGGTTAGCAATCATTTTCTACAGTGTGGTTATGATGCATTGGAGGAGGCTTCATGTAGGGCAGCTATGACAGGGGCTGTTATCCGTAGACATGCTTGGTTAAAAGAACAGCCACTGCCGGATCATGTTAAAGTAAAGCTCCTGGACGCACCTCTGGATAAACAAAAGCTTTTTGGTGCTAATGCTCAGGATGTGTTGAAGTCTATTGAGGAGAAAGCAAAATCAGTACAGACGGTAAAGGATTTTCTCCAGGTTCAGCCACCCAGATTCAGCAGAAATTAGCCTTCAAAGAATTGGTCCTTTCCAGACTCTGACAAGTCTCAAAGGGGAAAGAGCAGGCGTGCACGAGGTAGAGGGCAATACCGAGGTTCCTACCGGGGTCGCCAATGGCAACCACAGAATCAGAGAAGTGGCACAGGTAGTTCACCTGCACCACAGGGACAATCTCAATGACTTACCTTTCACTCCGCCTACCATGGTTCAAAGAGAAGCACCTCTAGGCGGAAAATTATCTTTATTCTCAAAAAACTGGCATATTATAACAAAGGACAATTGGATTCTGGACATAATAGACAGAGGTTACAGGTTCCACTTCCATACCTTACCTACAGGACAAGGCATGCCAAACCTGCCACCAAATCAAAGGGCAGAGGCGCTCATAGAAATCTCAAAGCTGTTACAAATAAAAGCAATAGAAGGTTCCTCCTCAGGAACAAGGCCAGGGATTTTACTCAAGACTGTTCCTTGTTCCAAGAAAAGAAAAACAATGGAGGCCTATACTGGACTTGTCCGTTCTAAACACTTTTCTCATTGTGCCGAAATTCAAGATGCTGACGTTACAGCAACTTCTTCCCATGCTGGGCAAGGGGTCTTGGCTGGTTACTCTGGACCTCAAGGAGGCATACCTGCATGTCCCTATCAGACACAGTTGCAGAAGATACCTCAGATTTCTTGCAGGAACAGAGCACTATCAATTCTCAGCATTGCCGTTTGGCTTATCTACTGCGCCCAGAGTATTCGCGAAATGCCTGGCATCAGTAGTGGCACACTGCAGACTCCAGGGGATTCAAATATACCCTTACCTGGACGACTGCCTTATACAAGCAGACAGCAAACAAAACTTGATAAAACACTTGGATTATGTCATTCAATTGCTGCAGGCTTTGGGATACACAGTCAACATGCAAAAATCAAGACTACTGCCATCCCAAGAGATTACCTTTCTAGGAGCAAAACTGGACACACAGCTACAAATGGCTTTTCTCACAGAGGAGAAACAAGAGCATTTGACAGATTACTTCAAAAGCCTAGCAAAACTAACCCACTTGTCCGCAAGGAAGACCCTGCAGGCCCTGGGGTTCATGGCATCTTGCATTCTGCTAATTCCTCTGGCAAGACTACACATGAGAAAGCTACAATGGTACCTAAAAAGCTTGTGGTCTCAGCACAGCCACAACCTAGAAGACATAATACCACTCATACCATGCCTGCAAAGGGAATTTTTGTGGTGGGCTTAAGCAAGCCACTTAAACGAAGGCATGCCTTTCAGCAAAGCTCCAACAATTCAAACTATTACAACAGACGCCTCGGATCATGGATGGGGGGCGCACATGGATGGCAGATGCATTCAAGGACAATGGACCCCCATGGAAATGCATCAACACATAAATCAAAAAGAGATGTTGGCAGTGATACATGCAATAGAAGCCTTCGGAAAATCTCTTCAGCAAGGTCATCTGCTAATACGGACAGACAACACCACTGTCATGTGGTACATCAACAAACAAGGGAGCACTCATTCCTACCCCCTCTGCAGATTAACAATGACTCTTTGGGAAAAGTCCCTGAAACTGAACATCTACCTGCAATCCCAGTTTGTTCCGGGCAAGGACAATGTTCTGGCAGACAGGTTGAGCAGAGACTTCTTGGATCCACACGAATGGATGCTGCACCCACGCATTTTCTCACAAATAACAACTGCATGGGGGAAACCGGATATAGACCTCTTTGCATCTCATCTCAATCATCACCTGGAAAGATTTTGCACAAAGATACACCATCCTCTAGCCTGGAGAACGGATGCTCTTTCCTTCAGCTGGAATGCCCTAGTAATTTATGCATTCCCTCCTCTACCTTTAATCACCAAGGTGTTACTGAAAATCAAGGCAGAACAACCAAGAGGGAACTTGATAGCTCCAGACTGGTCAAGGCAACACTGGTATCCACTGCTACTGACCATATCGCACACCAAACCGTGGCCCTTGCCTCAATGGCCTCTGCTTCTGACTCAACACAATTACAGGACTGTTCATCAGAACCTGCAAACCTTGAAGCTGACAGCTTGGAGGGTTCCATGACTGTGGCCCATGACTCCCTCTCCAAAAAAGTTCAGGAAATCTTGGAGGCACGCAGGCCTTCCACCAGAAAAACCTATTCGGCCAAATGGAAGAGATTCAGCATCTGGAATGTCAACAAGGACCAGGATGCATCACTGATGAACATACCTCAAATTTTAGAATACTTGGCAGAAATGTTTCACAGTGGCCTTTCATACTCTTCCATCAAAATCCACTCTTCAGCTATCTCAGCACATTACAACTGTGATCCACCTGTGTTCTCGCATCCCTTGCTAAGACAGTTTCTAAGAGGGATAAAGAATATCAAACCTCCAAGGAAACCACCAATCCCTGCATGGGACCTCAATTACGTCTTAGAAAAAATAACTCTTCCTCCTTTCGAACCAGCAGCATCTTCAGAAATGCAATTTCTCTCTTGGAAAATGGCTTTCCTGTTGGCAGTCACCTCAGCGAGAAGAGTCTCGGAGATGCAGGCCCTCATGGCAGTTCCTCCTTTTTTCATTTTTTATCAAGACAAAGTTTCTCTTAGAACCAATCCTTCATTCATGCCTAAGGTGATATCCAGAGTGTCTCTAAATCAAGCAATTCACCTGCCAACCTTCTTTCCTAACCCTCAAAATAAAGGGGAAAAACTTTTGCATACTTTGGACATTCACAGGCAACTACACTACTACTTGGACAGAACAAAGATCACCAGGAAGTCTGACCAACTGTTTGTACCCTATGCTGCTGGAGCACAAGGAAAAGCAGTTACCAAACAAACTATTTCAAAATGGATTGGACACTGCATCAGATTTTGTTACTCTTTCCATGGAAAAAGTGTGCCAGCTAATATTAGACCACACTCCACCAGGGCTATGGCCACATCCACAGCTTTTCTAAGAGGAGTGGCTACAAAAGATATACTAGAGGCTGCCACATGGAGCTCCGTGCATACATTTACCAAACACTACAACCTGCCATTATACTCCAGATCCCGAACAGGCTTTGCTTCGGCAGTCCTGCAAGGCCTTCTAGCTACACCATCTCTTGCTTAGTCCTACCACCCCCAGCTTGGCTATGGTATTCAACCCATATGTCAGGACTGCAGTTGCATTCTTGAAGGACATAGTACAGTTTTGTACCTACCATAAATGTAGATGTCCAATAGATATGCAACTGCAGTCAGGTTTACCCTCCCTCCTACCCCTCCGTGTTTTCCCTTGGGTCCATTTCCCCCTTATTTCCTATTAGCTGGGGATATCTGTTATGGTGTATCTGTTTATTACTGTTTTTTGCATGTCTGGAATTGTTTGTTTTTTCCATTCACAAAATTTAGCCTTCCTTGGAGGGCACCTGGCATCTGGGGCAAGAAACACTGAAGATGATGGCGTTGGCTGATGCCTTTATACTCCAGCCGTGCTGATGTCGGGAAGCGAGCGACATTGGCCGACGCCGGACCCAGACTTTGGAATCTGGCCGACCGAAGGGCTGCCTGAGGCAGGACAACCCATATGTCAGGACTGCAGTTGCATATCTATCGGACATCTACATTTATGGTAGGTACAAAACTGTACTTTATGGTGCGTGTACACAACTGTACTTTGTACCCCCCCCCCAGTTGTGACTTCCTGGCTTCTGGATAGACCTGGTAAACATAATCTTGAAGCCTTTTCTCCATAAGCTAGCCTTGGCTATCCTTTCACTAACATGTCATCGTCATGGTCAAACTCTGTCTGAGGGGCTGACAGAGCACAAGTACACTATGAGAAGGAGGAGGAGGAGCCCAAGTGCAGGGGTGAGTATAGTGGCTAAGAAGTTGCAATATCTGATTGATTCACCACATGGATGGATTGCCTATCAGTCGAGATGGACAGAGTGGGATAACAAAGATCCAGCACTATAAGTACATAACTTCTGTATTTGTAAATAATTTTTGGATAGACGAGATTTATTCAGCTGACGTATGACAGCTGGCTGCTGCTGTTTGTTTGTCTGCATCTAAGCAGATTTTTGCATCTGTGCCTTTTGATAATGATTCTGATTCTAAGCTACTAGATGAATGCAGGAAAATGTTGTACATATATTGGGCACTTGGCCAACATGGTTTCTTGTTGAAGTCCCATTGTAGAGCAGTTGGAAGAAAAATTGTAGTCACTTTTAGTAGTAATATTACAAACTGAAAAAAGATAAGTCAAATCCTTAGTTTTGGAGTTTGCACAGTGAAATGGGCATATGATGCTTGTAGGTGTTAATCCAGAGCTGTGGTATCATGGTTAGCATTGAGAATATTTGCGTGGTGTACAACACACTTACTACAAAGATGTCAGAGGCAGACTGCTTAGTTGTCCACTGACTAGACCAAAAGACCAAACAAACTGTGTAAAAACAAAAGGATATGGCCCAGCAAGCTGTAATCGAGTCGAACAAACTTTAATTGTAAGCGCTTTCGTCAGAGCTAATGCTCTGACTTCTTGGACAATCAAAACAAAGCCTAAAAACATTTAAATACAAATCAAATATCAATCAATTAGATTTGCTCTTATTAAAAATAAATTATAATTGATTAATTAAAATACAACGTAAAATACATCATTAAAGATATTAAAAATATATTAAAATATATGTATACATTTTTAAACATGTTGTAGAATGTTAAAACATGTTAAAAATTAGAAGTATGTATACCTAAAAAAATGTATACCTAAAAATGTGTTATACAGTTCTAACTTGTTTCATTATTTTAAATGTATACCCATATGTTAGAAATAGTAGCCAAAGGAACGACCAACCCTGTTTAGAAACCATTCTTTCATATGCATATAAGCAATCTATTTGATGTTTATAATTATTTTAAAGTACATATTAAACTAAAAATATATATTAATAAATGCATAAGAAAATTAACAATACTTTATAACTCTCAAAAGTATAAACTGATATGCATAAATCACTAGGTATGCAAATAAATAATTAGTGAATCAGGTATATATGGGCTATAGTGTATTAACCGTACTCAGTTTTAATACGTGTAATCCTAATAATAACCTAAAATTATCTATTAAGTGCTTTAAGCTTTAGAATACATTTAATAGATACATGTTCATTTAAACCTGGTAGAATATATGCAGAAGTACGAATATGCCACATTAACTCTTTTTCCTCCAGCTTTAGTTCCCAGGGGCCAACCCTCGTATCATACACTACTTGTTCTAAAACTGAAAACTTATCTCTCTCATCACACCAATCCACCCACCCAGTATCTCCGACAGTGCACCCCGCAGAGAATCCTTAAAGTCCACCAGGCCGTCACACTCCCAGAAAATGTTCCCAGTTACCTCTTTCTTCCCCTTCGCACTTCCAGCATTTGCTGTCTGAGGAAAAATTCTCTGGAGTCCACTTGGGGTATAAAAACATCTATGTAACATTTCCAAGCAAAAATCCCAAGTCTTCTAGATTTTGTTGCATATTTTGGAGACATAAATATATCCTCTCATTGTTTTTGTGAATTGCTTATCCAATCAATCTTCCCATTCTTTTCTAACCTCCTCTGATTGATATTAATAACTGTCATGCAATATTTTATATGCTCTACTAATTATTTTTAATGACAACTTCTGTTCTAGAGTCTACTAAAAACTCTATCAGTGCTGGTCTTTTGTTTAGGACCCCCGTATTTCTTTCTCTTTGCATATGCTCTGATATCAGTCCTTGATAGAGAAGGCAATATCTAACCTGTAGTCCAAATAAATTATTGGCCTCTTCTCATTCTATTACCTTTCCCTCTCTAGTTATTTGTTCCCAATACTTGGTTCCTTTGCCAGCTTTCTTCAATAAATTTCAGCCCTCTCTTGCCTATTGCCTATATCCCTAATTGCAGACATCCTTATCTGCAGAATCTCCTTTCTCCATTCCCGTTTTGGCTTAGTTCTTGGAATACTTTCTGCTACTTAATGGATATTTTATTCTGTATGATTATTGTTGTTCTTAAAAGGTCTGCATCCAAAATCAGTCTCTCCTTGTTTTTTGAGCTTCCCCCTATTTCAACATCATCCCTTTCCACTTTGAATTAATAGTTTTCTGATTGTGCTATGCAGAGAAGCCTTAACTGTGTATCTCTGAAATATCCTTTCAAATTGTGTAATCTCAATCCGCCTGTTCTACTGATAGAATCATCTTATCCTACTTGACTATTGCCATCTTCCCCTGCCAGATAAAGTCCTTCCGCTCTTTATTGCTATCCACACCTTCTCCTCTGGTTGATAAAAGTATGCCTGACCTGTGTATAACACTAAGGGGACTAAAAACATTTTGACTGCTTGTATCTTACTATCCATATCCATATAACAAAGCTTCAATTTTCTAAGGTTTTGTATTATCTTTTGTTTAGTCTCTTCCCACATATCCTGAGTTGCCACACCAAAATCATTTTTAATCCATACTCCTAAACATTTCATTTTATCATGTCCCCATAAGTATGGATATTGCTGAACCAGTTTGTGTGTGGGTATGTAATTTACTGTTATTGCCTTTGTTTTAGCTTCATTAATTTTGTATCCTGAAAAGATTTAAAAGTGTCTGAAAAGGTTCCAGAACATCAATGTGTCCCTTTCTGCTTTTGTCAGGTATAAAATATCATCTGCAAAAAGTGCCAGCTTTTCTTGACTACCGTACCAATTATGTGCTTGAATTGGAGTCCCTTATTTTCTTTGCCTGTGGTTCTATATATAATGCAAATAACAGACTGGAAAGAGGACACCCCTGCCTGGTTCCTCTGTTCAAGTAGACATTATCAGAGAGAGAGAACCCCACCTACTTTAATTTTCGCCTGTGGTCCCTCATATATCCTCCTAATCAACCTTATAATTTTTTCAGGAAATGCAAATGCTTCCTTTGCCCTGCTTATATAAAGCACCAGCTTACTCTGTCAAATGCTTTCTCTGCATCAAGACCCACCAACAACAATGGTATGTTCTTACATTCTGCTTCCCTCTGGATCATAAATGTTCTGATAATGTTGTCAAATGTTTGCCGTCACTCCACACAATCACATTGATCCATATCTATCAATTTTGACATTACATTTGTCATTCTTTTAGCCATTATAGACATGAACACTTTATAATCATGGTTTAGTATTGAAATGGGCCTGTAAGAAGCTGGGTATGATGCATCTTTGCCCTCTCTCGGTATTACAGCTATCACTGCTTTCTTCCAAGATGTTGGTACTTCTCTTCCTCTTAAAATACTGTCACAGAAAACCTTCCAGATCTTTATCAGTTTTTTTTCCCTCCTAGCTTCCAAACTTCAACAGGAGTACCATTTGTTCCTGGAACTTTCATGTAGATTGGTTATACATCACAATTTTTATCTCCTCCTCTCCTAACCATTAGTAATTCAGCCTCGTCTACCTCTAACCTTGGCATATTTCATTTTTCTGTAAACATTTCCATTTGTATCTTTTCTTGATTTCCATATTTCTCTGCTTTATGCAGACTTTCATAGAATTTCCAACATATTTTTAATAATTCTACAGGATCTGTTCTTGCCTTCCTTGTTATAGGGTCCCTAAGCTTGGCAACAGCCCTTTCTTTCTGTTTGAGTCATTATGCTAAAAATTTTTGTGTTCTACTGTTATCAAAAAACCAGTTGCTTAACAGCAGTCTTTCTAAACTCATGCATATTATTAAGGTAATCCCTAATTTTCTGCTTAGCATTCTGCAGTTGATCCATTTCTTCGCTGGGATGCCCCCTGTTCTGCAATAGTTGTAACATTTGTCAGTCCCACTAAATAATTCTTGTTACTTCTTAACCATAGCTCCCTTTCTTTTATTTCCACTCAGATGTCCTTCATGGATGCATCTGCAGTCATAACAAATGGGTTGTCCTGTCGTCAGGCAGCCTTCGAGTCGGATTCCAAAAAGTCTGGGTCTTCGCGGCTGATGTCGCACTCCACCCGACATCATCTCTGCTGGTCTTCGGGTATAAAGGCATCAGCCGACGCCATTTTCCTCAGTCTTTCTTGCCGCGTGGCGCCCGAAGCAGAAGCTGTTCGCAAGTGCCGGTCGGTCAGACAGAGTGCCAGACACTCATCACCACCTATACAAGGCCCCACTTGCAGACCCCGAAACTATATCCCAGGGACCTAAGGCAGTAGCCTCGACCACAGCAAAAAATCCTATTCCCTCTGAAAGGGAATCCAGGTCCTTAGAGAGATGGGGGAAAAAAGTCTACACCTCTGCTACACTCTCAGCGAGAGGTTTAAACCATCAGTTACACATGATCCAATACCAAGAGTTTATGCTTGATCAGTTAATTAAAAAGCTGTCCTCTGATGAATCTTTAGATAAGAAATATGTATTAGAAATGGTGAATAACATCCAACAGGTTAGTAACCATTCCTTAAAATGTGGCTATGATGCACTGGAGGCTTCATGTAGATCAGCCATGACTGGCACAGTGATAAGAACGCATGCATGGTTGAAAGAACAGGTCTTACGGATCATGTTAAAGCAAAGCTATTAGATGCTCCTATGGATAAGGCCAGTCTATTTGGGAACCTGCCCAGCAGGTAATGAAGAAAATGGAAGAAAAGGCAAAATCTGTACAAACAGTTAAAGATTTCTTACAGGTTCAGCCCCAAGGTTTAGCAGGAACCCAAAATTGGTCCTTTCCTGACTCCACAAGATCCCAAAGGGGCAGGAATAGAGAAATCAATCCAGAGGAGGTGCCTACAGAGACCACTGCCACTGCAACAGGACAATCACAGTGACTTGGCTCTGACTCCGCCTACCAGGGAGCAGATAGCAGCACCATTAGGCGGAAAGTTAGCCTTATTCTCGAAAAATTGGCACTATATGACAAAAGACAAGTGGATTTTGCAAACCATAGACCAAGGACCGGTTCACCCACCACACCCTTACCAGTAAAGAGGAATGCCAAACCTGCCTCCAAATCAAAAATAGAAGCTCTGCAGCAGATAGCGGAATTAACAAAGATGAGAGCTGTGGAAAGAGTACCAATAACAGAACAGGGCAAAGGATTCTACTCCAGACTCTTCCTAGTGCCAAGAAAAGAAAAACTGGAGACCTATTCTCGACCTGTCCATCTTAAACACATACATCATTGTCCCAAAATTCAAAATGCTGACCCTCCAGCAACTTCTTCCCATGCTGGGCAAGGAGTGTTGGCTGGTAACTCTAGATCTCAAGGAGGCATACCAAATTGCAGAAGATACCTCAGATTTCTTGCTGGATCAGAGCATTATCAATTCTCAGCATTGCCCTTTGGCTTATCTAGTATTCACAAAATGCCTGGCATCAGTAATCGCTCACTGCAGAGTACAGGGAATCCAAATTTATCCATAGCTGGACAACTGCCTGTTACAAGCGGACAACAAAAGCAAGCTGACAACAGATTTACAAAGGGTCATTTACTTGCTACAAGCCCTGGGATACACAGTCAATTTACAAAAATCAAGGCTGATACCATCCCAAACAAGAACTTTCTTGAATTGGACACAGTAAAACAAATGGCATTCCTAACTGCAGAAAAACAAAAAGAGCTCCCTCTCTACTTCTTGGCATTAACAAAGCAGAACAAACTAACAGCAAGAAAAGTTCTGCAGGCCTTGGGCTTCATGGCATCATGCATAATCTTGGTCCCACATGCCAGACTGCATATGAGAAAGTTAGTGGTACCTAAAGAATTTATGGTCTCAACACAGGCACAGCTTGGAAACAGAAATACCACTAATCCCATGCCTCAAACAGGAGTTCCTATGGTGGGCTCAAGCATGCCAGTCAAACCCAGGCTTACCCTTCCACAACTTTCGAGCAAGCCAAACCATCGCCTCAGACCTAGGATGGGGGCACATGCTGGACAAATAAGGACTGTGGACTCAGGACCAGCTGCACCTGCACATAAACCAAAAAGAAATGCTGGCAGTAAAACTGGCAATCCAAAACTTCAGACCATTCCTCAAAGAAGGCCATTTGATGATAAGGACAGACAACACCCCAGTCATGTGGTACATCAACAAACAGGGAGGCACTCATTCTTACCCCCTATGCAGAATGACTTTGGACCTTTGGAATCTGGCTCTCAGCTACAACATCCAGTTACAGGCAATATTTGCCGGGGAAAAGAGAACACCCTAGCAGACATTTTAAGCAGAACCACCTCGGATGCTCACGAATGGATGCTACACCTGGACATCTTCAAGGCCATCACAAAGAAATGGGGAATGCCACAAATAGATCTATACTCAATCACCAGCTCAAAAAATTCTGCACAAGGACATTCCACCCACTTGCATGGAAGGTGGACTCCTATCCTTCAGCTGGAAAGGCCTGACATTTCCACCTCTTCCCTTGATGCACAAGGTACTACTGAAAATCAAAGAGGAACGCCCAAGGATAATTCTGATAGCTCGAACTGGCCAAGACAACACTGGTACCCATTGCTGAGGAGCATGAGAAAAGGTGGACAATACCCTGATGCCTCTGATGTTAACTCAGAACAACTACAACATCATACATCCCAACCTAAAACCTTGCAACTGACTGCCTGGAACATCACATAGCAGCAACTAACCCAGACCTTTCCCAAAGGGTTAAAGACATTATCCTTGAAGCCAGACCTTCAACAAGAAGGAACTATGCAGGAAAATGGAAAAGGTTCATTTGGAGTACTGAAAGAGGAAAAGATGTGTCGAACATAGATATTGCTAACATTCTGGAGTACTTGGCAGAGCTTCTACATACAGGCCTGTCCTATTCCTCCATCAAGATACATGCATCAGCTATTTCAGCAGAATACAGCTTTGCTCCGCCTGTCTTTTCACATCCTCTACTCAGGCAGTTCCTCAGAGGGATCAAGAATGTAAAACCTCCTAGGAAACCACCATTACCAGCATGGGACTTGAACTTTGTACTAGTAAAGTTGACACTCCCTCCGTTTGAACCAGCAGCAACAGCAGATCTACAACACCTGTCATGGAAAACTGCTTTCCTACTGGCTATTACTTCAGCAAGGAGGGTTTGGAACTACAGGCCTTAATGGCAGTGCAACCCTTCCTAATCTTCCATCAAGATAGGGTGTCCATGAGAACTAATCCTACATTTATGCCTAAGGTGGTATCCAGAGTGTCTTTAAACCAGGCAATCCACCTACCTACCTTCTTTCCCAATCCACAAAACAGAGGTGAAAGAATGCTGCATACCTTGGATGTACATAGACAGTTACGCTACTACCTGGACAGAACCAAAAGTAACAGAAAATCTGACCAGCTTTTTGTAGCCTATGCAACAGGAAGGGAAGGAAAGCAATTTCCAAACAGACAATCTCCAAATGGATAGGAAATTGCATAAGATTCTGTTACTCCTACCATGGAAAACCAATTCCACAGAACATAAGACCTCATTCTACAAGGGCTACAGCCACTACCACAGCTTTTACAAGGACAAGCAACCAAGGACATTATATTAGGCGGCTACTTGGACCTCCGTGCATACATTTGCCAAGCATTATAATCTACCTCTATATTCTAGATCGAGCAGGGTTTGCCACTGCTGTACTGCAAGGGATCCTAACTGCACCATAATTGTTATCCCTCCTCCCCTAGTTTGGCTATGGTATTCCACCCATTTGTTATGACTGCAGATGCATCCATGAAGGACATAGTACAGTTTTGTACCTACCATAAATGTAGATGTCCAAACTGGATAGCATCTGCAGTCAAACCCTCCCTCCCTCCCCTCTGTGGTACCCCTAGGGTATTTACCCTCCTAATAGCTAGCTGGGGGGGAGTCTCTTATGGTGTATTTGTTTTATATATATGTACATACATGCTTATTTTTTGTGTTTGCCTTCTACTATATTGGAAACATTGGCATTTATCCAAAATTTAGCTTTTGGCATCTGGGGCAAGAAACGACCAGCAGAGATGACAACCCATTTGTTATGACTGCAGATGCTATCCAGTTCGGACATCTACATTTATGGTAGGTACAAAACTGTACTTTTTTAAACTCCACCTTAATTTTATCCCACTTCCTTGCTATATTTTCAGAAGAAATTTGTATCCTCTCTGAGTGCTCCTGCATAATTTCCATTACCCATTCCTTAGATTCATCTCTTTTCAACAGGTGAGAAAGCGCTAGTGTCTCATTTTTACTTCATTACCCTGTGTTTTTATTTTAGCTGTTATTGGGTGCATATCAAGACCTTCAATTAAATACATGTTCCTCTAAAATGTAAATTATGTCTAGCCTAATATTCTTGGGGAATAATATGTAAATTCACTCTGAATTCTTATTATTGAATTCACATCTTCCATGCCAAATATTTTCATAAATTTCTTCAAAAATCTTCCCTTCTTTGTTATACTTTCATTTCTGGGCTCCCGGACACATCTTCACTGTTGCAAATCACATTCCAGTCCCCACCTGTTTGTTTGTTTCTTTCGGCTTTTCCCGGTTAGGGGTCGCCACAGCAGAACTCCAGTCCGCTAATGATTGGCAGTTGATTTTTATGTACCGGCTTGCCAGGCCTGACGCACAACCTTCAACAAAGGTACACATTCCAGTCCCCACCTGTAAGTAATAATATTTGCTGAAAATTGATTATTTCTTCCAGAAGCTCCGTTATAGCAGTTTTGGGTGGAATATAAGTGCATGCCAATGTAATACATCTCCTTCCCAGTAGCCCCTTAGCACTACAAATTTACCATTATTATCTTTTTTATCCTCTTCTATCATTGTTGGAGCTCCTCTTGCAATTAATGTAAGTACTCGTCTTTTCCTTTGTCCCAGGTGTTCTGCTGAATAACAATCCTGAAAACCTTTCTTTATGAAATTCATGTTCCGTTCTAAGTGTGTTTCCTGTAACATAACTATTTGCACTCTACATTTTTTAATATAGTTCACTACTCTTTCTTTTTTGTATTTATCTTTGAGGCCATTGCCACTTGAAGACATTACAGAAAGCATTGTTGCATTAAAAAGTTGTTCCAGCCTTTTATATACAGCATCTTTTTTGTTAAATGTCTAGTTTCAGCTTTTGTGTTGCATGCATCTGTTTGACAGCTTGGACTTGTATACAGTTGTTTCTTTTCATATCCATTTGAGCCTGTGTCACATCTTAGAAAACGTTGTTTTATTGAAAGCCCTTAAACAAAAAAAACACACCCCCCAATGCCCCCTAAAACCTATTAACTTAATGCTAACACACAAAACTATGTACATCTTCAAATACTGAAGTTTTACCCTCCTAATAGGAACAAAAGTCCCAAACTAACAGCCACACTCACAGACTTGAGTTAACCTAAAAGAAATGTTAAACATGCTAAGATTCATGGTGCAGCCTGTGCTTCTTATAAGTCCTAATTGGTTTTGTCTTTTTTTTATAGCTCTCCCAGGTGGGAAAACACTGAATGCTTTCAGAGAACATTGTTTGCTAGCCAGTTTTAGTTTTTTGTTCTTCTGCCAGTCACGCTGCACCAGACTGCAGCCAGTTTCTATCAGATTGTTTCCATGGAAGCAAAGACCAGCTCCAGAATTCCTGTTGCGTATACATGTATTTGCTAGAAAAAAAGCATCAGTAATATTCAGTATTCTTTTTCTTCTACTTGCTTACTCTTAAAACATATTACTAAATCAATCTAAGGTCCTTAATCCAGTCATTTCCCCATGCAAGAATTAGAAAAAGCACATTTTTCTTTTGTCATGCTCTAGCCAGGCTTTTTTCACTTGCATTGCCTACATTTCTTAAAACTGAACAAGAAGAAAGAGAGAAGGGAGAAAGAAAAGAAAGAAAGAATAGCAGCACCTGTTTACAATCCCCATTACACTTAAAATAACTGATAAAACTTTATAGCATGCAAAGAAAACCATACACTCCAAAAACAATGATAGTAAGAAAACAACTCTTTGCTTACATTTAACTTTCTACCACCTCTTCCCCTCCCCAAAACATTTTTTGAGTATTAGTGGCATGAAGTAGGACGTATGCTTTAGAGTCCCCCACAAGTCCAACAAATTCTGAAAAAGTCCAGTATTTCCAGATATTCTTCTATCATATTTCACACATGTAATTATTACATTGTAATCCCGCAATAAGTTACTGGTTTTATTGCTGTTCATCTTCATCTGCCATATCCTCTCTGCTCTTCATTTCCAACATGCTCTTGATTTTTCTAGTCAACCCTCATGATCCCTTCCTTTAGTCCAACATTTTCCGTTGAAACATTGGAAAAAGTTTCACAGATACAGTCTATCTGTGGTCATTATTACTAGAAGAAGCAGCAGCAGAATCTTTCTATCTCACAGCTCACTTTTTGTTGAACAAACTTTTGTATTTCCTCATTAGCATGTACTTCATCAAAAAATTATTTTGTCCCTCGTGGGAAGAATACTTTGAAGATAGCTGGGTACAGCAGTTTGAATCTCATACCTGCATCTTGACATTCCCTGTATAGTGGAATACATTTGCTTCTCTTCTGCCTGATATACAATGAGTAATCATTCTCCACAAACACTCTGCTGTCTCCCACGTATAGTACTTTGTCCTTCTGCCACAGTTTTGTCAAAATCAACTTCTGCTGGTAGGATTGCATCTTTACTATTAAAAGTCTTAGTTGCTTTCTTGTAGCCAGGTTTGGAGCATACACACAATGTGCCCTTTCAACTAACAATTCCTGCTGTGGAATACCAGTCCAGTTGCTTATTTGTGCTTTAATAAAAGTAATGCAGTCAGTTCCTTCCAGCTTTTCTGGTATAACTGATAATCTCAAGTTTTCCCTATGTTCTCTGTCCTCCAATTCTATTATATTTTTGAAACCTCTCTTCCTGAGCAGTCTCATATTAAGCCAGCCTTTTCTTCATTTCAACCTTTGATTTTTGCAGCTTTATCACCTCATATGAATATTTATTTAAAGCTTCTTCCATTTTTTCCAGCCTTTAGTTGTTTATGTTGATATAGTCCATCAGTCTTTCATTTATTTTAACCAAGTCTGTGTGCAGTTGTCTTATGTCCTCTTGTAGGTTACTGAAGTTCATGTCTGGAGGTTGCATTGCTTTTCACTGAGCAGCTGCAGAACGTTCCCCAGTCAGTGTTTCTTCGTTACTTTTTGTAGCTGATTTTTTTTCCAGGTGCTCCGTATTTCTTTTTTTCCTTGCATCCAGTACACTTATTAGCCAGTTACAGAAATTTACCCATAAGCACAAGTCTACTGGCCTTCTCTGCTGAATTTTTGTTTTCACACTGGGAGAGCTAGAATTAAGCTGTTACTCAATGTGCAGCCATCTTGGAAGTCCTGGATGATCATATTGTTGACTTGGAAAAGATGCATAAAACACAAGAGTTTTATTTATGTTCAGATGTAGGTACTAGGGTATCAACCTGACGGCCTGTGCAAGCCCAGCCAACAAGGTTCCCTGACTTTCGCCACTCAAGAAAGTTATTTTCCTGTGTCCCTGTCGAGCAGAGCCACAGAAGTGATCCCCGGGGTGAACTTCCCAATTCCCATCCACTCATCAAGATTTTTCTTGAAGAGTGCTAATGAGGAACTCTGCATGACATAGATAGGTAGCTTGTTCCAGAGTGTGGGAAGTCTCTAGGACAGGATTCTATCCCTCCAGCATGTTTTGTTTATTGTGGTGACAAGCTTTAGGTCCCTAGAGTATGTATCCTGGAAGGATTGGGATTTCTTTAGGTGTAGCATGTCCAACAGCTCTGGGTTTGACAAAGCTTTGTATGTTAGGCAGAGATCACCTCGGAGTAGGCGATATGCTAAGGAGTAAAGCTGCAGTTTTTTGAGACGGTCACTGTAGAGCATCTATTTGAGGCCCATAATCCTCTTTGTGAGGTACTTCGGTGGCCTTTCCAGCCATTGCACATGTCTTGTGAGGTACATTCCAAAAGGGGCGTTGTACTCAATAATGGGTCTAATGAGAGCTGAGTAGAGGGGAACAATGACCTCTTTTTTCCTGGATGAGAACCCTTTTGTGATGTGTGCCACATAGAAGGATTTCCTGACTACTGTGGAGATGTGATTGTCAAAGGAGAGACTACTGTCCACCTGAGTCCCAAGGTCTCTTAGCATACCTTCAACGTTAAGTGGACTGCCGCCTATGTGGTAGTCCATGGGTACATAGTTTTTTACAAAGGGGATGACAGTGCACTTTTTGACGTTTAGCCTGAGGCCATGGCTCTAACACCAGGCATCTGTCTCAGTGAGGCCCTTCTGTAGGATGTCCACATCATTTGGGGACATAACTATGGCACCTAGTTTGCAGTCATCTGTGAACTTAGTCAGCCAGAAGCCCTTTGTGTTAGCCCTTACTTCAGAAAAGTAGACACCAAACAGGAGAGGACCCAGAACTGAACCCTGTGGTACTCCACTTGTCACTAGTTTGAAATCGGATTTGTAGTCTGCAACATTTACAGTGTAGGTTATCTTAGTGAGCCAGTTGGCAACCCATATTGTGACATATGGAGTTATACTCAGTTTAGTGAGTTTATCTATAATTCCAGAATTAGGGGATGGTGTCAAAAGCCTTGGCAAGATCAAGATAGGCTGTGTGAACTGCCTTACCTTCGTTTACAGCTTTGGTGACTGCCTCAAAGAAGTCAATCAAGTTCAGGAGGCATGATCTGCCTTTCACAGACCCGTGGGGTCCAGAGTTTGGAGGATACCAGTGTCTTTGAGTTCCATGATGATGCGTTCCATGGCCTTGCAGACCAGGCTCATCAGGCTAATAGGGCGATAATTCCTGGGGTCTGTGGTGGCTCCCCCCTTCTGAAGTGGTATAACTGTTGCTGTATGCCATTCAGTGGGTACAAAGCCTGACATGAGGCTATGATTGAACACTGTGCTTAGGTGGTGGGCCAGTTCATTCTGAAGTTCATGTAGAATGCAGCCTGGGATGTTGTCCAGTCCCATGGAAGCTGTGTTTTTGGCTTTGGAGAGTGCAGTTTTACCTGCGCAGTTGTGATTGCAGGGACTCTGCATTCTTCCGGTATAGATATGGACCTTTTAGGGTGTGAGGGGGGGTTTGAGTTAGCACTGAACCTATTAGCCAGGATGTTGGCGATATCAGTTGGTTCTGTAATTTTCATGCCATTGTGCTGTAACTCAGAGCAGATCTGAGTGTTGCCATTGAGATTCTTGACATAGCTATAGAATGCTTTGTGGTTGTCCTAGAATCAGTGGCAATCTTGTGTTCATAGCCAGCTTTGGAGGATTTTATGAGGGATATATCCGCTTCTTACTGAGGATGACCAGGGAGCTCCTTCACTCATGGGATTTTATTCTCTTCTGCAACAGTTTCTTCCTTCTGTTGTAGAGTTTGTTTATAGCAGGGGACCACCAGATTGGCTTCCTTTTTTTGGAGGATAGCGTCTTGGTTCTGTTAGGGATAGCATGATCCATGGACTTGTCTTAAGCGCTTATAGAGTGCATTTCCGTAGGATTCTGCAGTCATAACTGTATTGTCCATCTGCATGGGCGTCGTGAAGTTTGCCACTTCTGTCTTAAGAAGCATGAAGTTGGCTTTGGAGAATTTTTTTACAGCGATTTCCTTAACGGGGGTGGGATGTGGATATCTATGGTGATTGGCTTATGGTCAGATCTGACCAAGAAGGAGTTGACTTCAGGTGTGGAACACCGGTCACTCATGTCGGTAATGACTAGGTGTAGGATATTGTTGCCCCTGGTGGAGGTGTGAATAAATTGATCCAGGGCATTGGAGTTTATGAATTCTAGAAAGCGTTGAGCGAAGGAGTTGGTATAGGGGTAGTTTTCCTAGTTAAGGGTGTTTGGTTGAACCCTAATATTTTCCAGTCTATCAAGAAAAGAGTAGTGCGAGTCCTGGGGCATGGTGGGGGATCTGTAGCAAGCTACAATTTGGATTGCAGTTTTGCCCAGAGTTAGTTGCACTTAGATAATTTCGGGTGCATTATGTTGGGCAACTAGCCAGGAGGTGTGGATATCCTTAATGAATATGGACACACCTCCACCTTTGGTGTTCTGGTCCACGTTAGATGGCCGGAAGGTATGGTATGAGTTATAGCCTGGTAATGCAGGGGTGCTCTCCAGAGTATTGAACCAGGTTTCAGTCACAGCACTGATATCGATGCTCTCCATTTTAAGGAGCGCCTCAAGTGAGTGCATTTTAAGGTTTAGACTTCTAGCATATAGTAGCATTACCATCAGTTTTTGTTTGCCTGTACCTGTTACGGTGGTGGGTTTGCCATTTGAACCTTGCCTAAAAAAGGCACTATAGGGGGTGGCAAGAGCCTTCGCTAGTATCTGGAATGCCAGGGGTGACAGGTGCAGGTCATGTCTGGCAAAGCATTGTGGCCTGTCGACCATGTCTTCCCAGGCAGACAGATACTGGATCCCTTTAGAATGACACCAGAAGCTTAGCCAATTGTTGAAGTCAATCATTTTGTACTTGTACTGTGGTGGTATTCTGGGCGAAGGTAGGATGCTGCTCAGGGCTAGGGTCATACCTGCCTGGATTACAAGATCAGAGAGTTCTTCCATGTTTCTCTTCATGCAGCCCAGGGAGGTACGTCTCAGGTCGTTCACACCAAGATGGACAATGACTGAGTCATATTTGTACTTGATGTAGAGTGACCGGAGTGCATGGGTTATGTGGCGGATCCTGGCACCCGACAGGCAGCTAACAGTAACCTTCTCCTTGTCTAGTATGGTGATTGGAACGTCAGTGTGACTAACTATAGCGTCACCAATTACTAATGTGTTGGGTACGTTGTTTTGCCTTATGGGCTGTAGTTGAGTGGCACACTGAGTCTGTGGGTTGTGTCTCTTTTGGGTTGTGTTGAAGGGTGGAGGTTGCCTGCGATTCTGCTTTGGAGATCTCTGTTACTTGGGCATATTATTATTGAGAGCCTCTGCAAATGTTTTTTGTGGATCTATGTATGTAGCACTCAAAAAGCATCTTACAGCCCAGCACTTGCTCAGATCTAATAGCAAGCACTAATATACCCTGACACTGATTGCCCAGCAGGGCAAAGCTCTTTATTCACCCCTCACCAACCAAGCGACTAAGCAGCTCACCCTACTATTCAGGCATGACCAAAGGGCAGCTTCAGGTGCAATTTCCAGTCCAGCTGGTGAATCTGGGTATCCTGAGGCAATGTTGCAACTGCCTCATGTACACAGACAACCCTCAGTATAAAGAAAAATTTATCAATTTCAACAGTTGTCTAAGCTTCTGGTGTCATTCAAAGGGGATCCAGTGTCTGTCAGCCTGGGACGACATGCTCGACAAGCTGCGTTGCTTCGCAAGAGACGGCTTGCACCTGTCACCCCTAGGCTTTTGAATAGTGGCCAAAGCTCTTGCTGCCCCCATAGTGCCTTTTTTAGGCAAGGCTCAAAAGTCAAACCCACCTCCGTTAGCAGGACAGTTAGCAAAAAAACTGAGGGTTATGCTACTCAATGCCAGGAGTTTAAATCTCAACATGCACGTGCTCGAAGCACTCAGTATGGGGGACTTCGACATCTGTGCAGTAACTGAAACCTGGTTCAAGGCTCCAGAGAGCACCCCAACACTACCAGCTACAACTCATACTACACGATTTGGCCACAGAACACGGACCGAAACACAAAAGGAGGGGGTGTATCCATATTCATCAAGAATACCTACACCTCCAGGTTAGTGGCGCAGCATGATACCTCTGAGATCATCCATGTGCAACTAACATCGGGCAAATCTGCAATGCAAATTGTGGCCTGCTACAGATCACCCTCCATGACCCAGGACTGCCATTCCACCTTTTTGGAGACACTGGAAAACATGAAGGTCCTACCAAACACCCTGATATCGGGCAATTTCAATTACCTTACCATTCACTGGGAAAACTACTAGAGTACAAATTCCCAGGCCCAGCTCTTCTTGGAATTCATCATCTCAAACGCCCTGGATCAGCTGATAAACTCCCCTACCAGAGGTGAAAACATATTGGACCTGGTCATCACCAACATGGGCGACAGGTGTTCCACACCGGAGGTCAGCCCGTCACTGGTTAGATCAGACCATAAACTAATCACTCTGGATGTCCACACCCCACCACCACCCCCAACTAAGGAAACCACAGTAAAAAACTTTTCTAAAGCAAACTTCACCTTACTTAAGACGGAGGTGGTGAGTTTCACAGCCCCCACGCTGAACGATAACGCTGCCCAAGATGCAGAAACCTTTACATATGAACTCTATGAGCACCTACAAGGATGCATGGATCATGCCATCCCTAGCAAAACCGAGACTCACTCCTCTAAGAGAAGGAAACCAGTTTGGTGGACCCCTGCAATAAACAGGCTATACAATAGAAGGAGGAAACTAGTTCAGAAAAAAAGCAAATCCCAAGAAGGAAAGACGTCCCTGATCAGTATCAGTAAGAAACTAAGGTCCCTCATGAAATCATCCAAGGCTATCTTCGAAAGAAAAATAGCCAAGGATTCAAAAGATAACCACAAAGCCTTCTTTAGCTATGTTAAGAATCTAAGTGGCAACTCGCAGATATGCACTGAACTAGTGCAAAATAGCACAAAATGTACTGAACCTACTGATATTGCCAACATCCTGGCAGGTAGATTCAGTGCAAACTTCACCCCCCTCTCACCTCCAAAAGGGCGCACAACAATACCGGAAAAGTGTAGTGTCCCAAAAATCACAGATGCACAGGTGAAAACAGCCCTTTCAAAAGCCAAAATCACAGCGTCAGTGGGACCAGATGGTGTCCCAGGCTGCATCTTGTACGAACTACAGAATGAACTAACCCCCCACCTAAACATGCTGTTCAACCACAGCCTCTCCACAGGCTACATGCCCATAGAATGGCATACAGCAACAGTTATTCCTCTCCACAAAGGAGGGGCCACAACTGACCCTGGTAACTATCGCCTCATAAGTCTGACTAGCCTGGTCTGCAAGACTATGGAACGCATCTTCATGGAACTCATTAACAAAGACATTGGGAACCTCCAAACACTTGACCCAACCCAGTTTAGCTTTGTTAAGGGTAGATTATGCCTACTAAACCTGGTTGACTTCTTCGAGACGGTCACCAAGTTCATAGACGAGGGAAAGGTGGTTCACACAGCCTACCTTGACCTCGCCAAGGCTTTCGACACCATCCCCCACTCGGGTATTGCAGAAAAACTCACCAACCTGAACATAAACCCCTACGTCAAGAGATGGGTTGCCATCTGGCTTACAGACAGAACTCACACGGTAAGAATAGTATGCTCCAGGTCCGAGACTAAACCAGTCACAAGTGGTGTCCCACAAGGCTCGGTCCTGGGACCCCTAATGTTTGGTATATACTTCTCAGAAGTACAGGCAAACACAGGAGGACTATGGCTAACCAAGTTCGCCGATGACTGCAAACTGGAAGCCATAATTGACTCTCCGACTGACATGGACATCCTCCAAAAGGGCCTTACTGAGATGGACACCTGGTGTCAAAGTCATGACCTCAAGCTAAATGCCAAAAACTGCATAGTCATCCCGTTTGGGAAAATCAAAACACCCACGAATTACCACATAGGTGGCAGCCCCCTTAATACAGAAGAGGTAATAAGAGATCTGGGGACCCAGGTAGATAGTAATCTCTCCTTTGACAATCATATTGCCAAAGTAGTTAGGAAATCCTATGTGGCCCATCTAATTACTAAAGGGTTCGCATCTAGAAATAAAGAGGTTATAGTGCCCCTCTTCTCATCACTCATTAGACCCATCATAGAGTACAATGCCCCATTTGGGATGTACCTCACAAGACAGTTCCAACAGCTGGAAAGACCGCAAAAGTATCACACCAAGAGGATTACTGGCCTCAAACATATGTCCTATGCAGCCCGACTGAAAAAACTCTGGCTGTACTCAGTGGCATATCGCCTACTCAGAGGTGATCTCTGCCTGACTTACAAAGCCATGTCCAACTCAGAATTGATGGACATGCTCCATGTAAAGAAATCCAAGTCACTGTGAGCCATGCCGCTCTAGTGAGCTAAACCTCGCCACAGCAATAAATAGAACATGCTGGAGAGATAGATTCCTGTCACAGAGACTCCCCATGCTTTGGAACAAAATTCCAAATTGCATCAGGCAGAGCCCCTCACTAACACTGTTCAAGAGAAACCTTGACGAGTGGATGGGTAACAGAAAATACACCCCTGGGATCACTTAATTGGCTCTGCTTGACAGAGGATCAGTTAATTAATCAATGGGGCGGCGAAAGCTGACACACACTGGCTAGGCTTCTAAATGCCCTTGGGCAGATAGCCTAGTACCTACATATGAACCTATGTATGGGTTTTAGTGGTGTAGGTTTAGTGGGACTATGTGATGAGTGCTGTGTGGTACAAGTGTTTACCTTCTCCTCTTGACTGACAAGTTCAGTCTTGGGTTGAGAGAGCTTTGCCTCCAGTTTGGCTAGATAAATGCATCTCTTACAGGCTGTAGTGTTGGTTGGTAGGAGGAGAGGGTTGTCAGTGTACATGAGGCAATTGCTAAATTGCCCCAGCATGCCCAGATGCATCAGGTAGACAGGAGAGAACACGGGGAGTTGTCCCTTGGACATGCCTGGGTAATTACTATTTTCTTTAAGACAAGTGAAGGAAGCAAGTACTAGAGCTGTTTTCCTCTAAGCAACTGAGGAAGATGAGTACAGAAAACTGTTATCCACTAGGTAATGAGGAAGGTTGAGTGCTGTAGTAATTTGTAGCTTATTTAGTGCTTAGAACAGTTCTGAAAAAGTGCTGAGCACGAAAAAGCAGATTCAAGTGCTAAAATTAGGAATCTTCTGCATTTTACACTGTTTATTGCACTTTAAGTTACTAATTGTTGCAAATTGTTTCTGTAGGCTACACACTAAAGTGCGCTAGCCGATTTACAGCATTTATAGCATTTACTGTCTGTTTTTTTTCCTTGTCTCTGTAATAAAACAAAAAAATCTCTTGTTTTCCCTTACTGAACTAGAGTAGTCCAGTTTCAGAGTTGCTGATCCCTGGGCTTTGTTTTTAGTTCCTGTTACTGATCCATTGCCTTATTAGGGAGGAGGGAAGTTTCTTTGCTTACCAGTGGGAGTGGGAAGCACTGAGCAGCCTTTCTGTCCGATTTGGTGAAGTTTCAGCCAGAAACTAGTAGTCCATTGGTCGTTTTGTCCAATTCCTAGCTCCTTTCAGCCCCCTGCTATAAAACACGCTAAACACGCATTTTTCCAGCTTGTACCAACTCAGCACAGATCCTCGTGGTGGCCTGCAGAGTGATCCAAGCAGCAGAGAGCTAAAAGAGTGACTTTCTACCAGATATAAGTATTTTTTGTGGCTTTCCCACTGTTATTTAAGCTAGCGACTGCATTTCGCCTGTTTTACTGCTACTTTAAGTGATTTCTGCATTTTACACTGTTTATTGCACTTTAAGTTACTAATTGTTGCAAATTGTTTCTGTAGGCTACACACTAAAGTGCTAGCCGATTTACAGCATTTACTGTCTGTTTTTCCTTGTCTCTGTAATAAAACAAAAAAAATCTCTTGTTTTCCGCCTTACTGAACTAGAGTAGTCCAGTTTCACAGTTGCTGATCCCTGGGCTTTGATTTTAGTTCCTGTTACTGATCCATTGCCTTAGTAGGAGGAGGGAAGTTTCTTTGCTTACCAGTGGGAGTGGGAAGCACTGAGCGGCCTTTTGTCTGATTTGGTGAAGTTTCAGCCAGAAACTAGTAGTCCATTGGTCGTTTGGGCCAATTCCTAGCTCCCTTCAGCCCCTGCTATAAAACACGCTAAGCTGAAGCGCTGAGTTACCACTGTTGCACACAAGAGCAGCGGCGGTTAAACAAGGTTAAACTATTTGGGCCATCTAAATTCCACTCTTCCAATTTTCCCTTAAAACTACCTTCCTCGAGCTGTACTGCTGATCTAACCAGCATATCCTATAACTGAAAAGTTCATCTCTACTTGATTCCCAAGTAGACTATTCTCTATCTGTAAAGCCTAGCACTTACTCCTACAGTACTTGCACCTTGATAAAGCACTCTTATTATAGATAGTACCCCACCAGCCTAAAACCCACTTCCCCGGAGTCCTTTGAAAGTCTCTTTATCTACTACTTCTAGTATGTCGAGGGATCAGTTGCTAGTGTCCTCTCCAGCTCAACTGGTGAACCTGGGAATATTGAGGCAATGTTACAACTGCCTCATGTACACAGACAATCCTCTCCTTCTCCCACAAAACACAAATACATGCGAGAGATGCAACTATACGGCCAAACTGGAGGCTGAGCTCTCTCAACATAGGACTGGCAAGACCAGACAGGAGGAGAAGGTAACCACACACAATACATACCCAGTCACACATGGTACCATCACAACTTCAAATCATACACATACTCACACAAAGACATACTCGGAGGCTCTGATCAAAAATTTACCAAAACAGCAGAGGCCACCAAAGCAGACAGCCAAACAACTACCACCTCACGACCCAACACATGCAACACATAGACCACACAGAGTGTCAAACAGTCACAGCCCTTAAGGCCAAACAAAATGCCAGACACACTTGTCATTGGTGATTCCATAGTCAGACACACTGACGTCCCGCTCACCAGACTGAGTAAAGAGAAGGTCACAGTAAGCTGCCTGTCAGGCGCTAGAATCCGCCACATAACGCAAGCACTCAGGTCTCTCAACAGCAGGTACAAGTACGACTCAGTCATTGTCCACGCTGGTGTCAACGACCTGAGACGTACCTCCTTGGACTACATGAAAAGGGACATCGAGGAGCTCTCTGATTATGTAGCCCAGGCAGGTATGACCCTGACCTTGAGCAGTATCCTACCTTCACCTAGAATGATGCCACAATACAGTGATAAGATGATCATCTTTAATAATTGGCTTAAATTCTGGTGTCATTCTAAGGGATCAATGTCTGTCTGCCTGGGATGACATGCTGGACAAGCCACGCTGCTTCGCAAGGGACGGCTTGCACCTGTCACCCTGGGCTTCGGATATTGGCAAAGGCTCTTGCCACCCCATAGTGCCTTTTTAGGCAAGGCTCAAATTCTAAACCTACCACCCTAGAACACCAAAAGGAAAAAACTAAGGGTAATGCTGCTCAATGCCAGAAGTCTCAATCTCAAGATGCACGCACTCGAGGCCCTTCTCAATATGGAGAACATCGATGTCTGTGCTGTGACAGAAACCTGGTTCAAGGCTCCTGAGAGCACCCCAGCACTAACAGGTTTCACCTCATATCATGCGTTCCGCCCCAAAATCCGGACAACACCAAGAAAGGAGGGGGTGTCCATATTCATAAAGGACACCCACACCTCAAGGTTGGTGGCAACGCATGATGCATCGGAGACCATCCAGGTGCAATTAACCATAGGCAAGACTGCTCTGCAATTTGTAGCATGTTACAGGCCACCCTCTCAAACTCAGGAACCTCACATGGCCTTCCTGAAAACATTGGAGGGGATAAATGTATCTCCAAACACCATCATACTAGGTGACTTCAACTACCCTAATATAGACTGGGAACACTACTCAAGCCCTAACACTCTAACCCAAAGATTCCTGGAGTTCATAAACTCAAATGCCATGGAACAACTAGTCACCATCCCCACAAGAGGAGAAAACATACTTGATCTCATCATCACGAACATGGGATCAAAATGTTCAACACCGGAAGTATACCCCTCACTGGTGAGATCAGATCATAAACTAATCTCGCTGGAGGTCCTCATCCCGCCCCCACCTGAAACAAAAAAGACCACAGTGAAAAACTTCTCAAAAGCCGATCTCACACTTCTAAAAACTAGTGTGGTCTCCTTTAAGGCCCCTGAGCCAGTGGTAAACATTACTCAAACCGCTGAATCACTTACAAATGCCTTCTACCAGCACCTACAGGACTGCATGGATCAGGCAATCCCAAACAAAACTAAGACTCTCTGTACCAAAGGCAAGCGTCCAGTCTGGTGGACCCCAGCCATAAACAAGCTCTACAACAAAAGGAGGAAGCTACTACAAGATAGAGCAAAATCCTTGAAAGGTAAGACACCTTTGATCATTATAAGTAAAAAGCTAAGAGCTCTCATAAAATCATCCAAGGCAAATTTTGAGAGAAAAATCGCCAAGGACTCTAAAGAGAATCATAAGGCCTTCTTTAGCTATGTTAGAAACCTAGGAGGAAACTCCCAGATATGCTCAGAATTAGTTCAAAATGATGTGAAAATTACTGAACCTACACACATTGCCAACATACTGGCTGACAGGTTCAGTGCAAACTTCTCCCCTCCCCAAAGGAGAGATATCTATTCCAGAGGATTGTAGCCCCAAACATCTCCAACGCCCAGGTGAGAACTGCCCTCACTAAGGCAAAAACACAGCATCCATGGGACGGATGGTGTCCCCGGCTGTGTGTTTCATGAACTCAACGAGGAATTAAACCCACAGTTAGGACAGCTGTTTAATCTTAGCCTCACCTCAGGATACGTACCAAGGAGTGGCGCCTGGCGACTGTGGTCCCACTTCATAAGGCGGTGCCTCCACAGACCCTGGAAATTACCCCATTAGCTTGACAAGCCTTATCTGCAAAGCCATGGAGAGGATCATAATGGAACTCATAAATAAAGACATAGGGAACTTGCAGACTTTGGATCCAACTCAGTTTGGCTTTGTCAAAGGCAGATCCTGTCTCTTAAACTTGGTTGACTTTTCGAGACAGTCACCAAGGCCATTGATGAGGAAAGGCAGTCCATACAGCCTACCTCGACCTGGCAAAGGCCGACACAATACCCCACTCAGGTATCATCGAAAAACTCATCAGCTTGAATGTAAACCCATACATCACAAGATGGGTTGCAAACTGGCTAAGTGACAGAACCCACAGGGTCAGAGTTGCTGGAGCCATGTCAGACTCAAAGCCTGTCACAAGTGGTGTCCCACAGGGCTCAGTCCTGGGTCCACTCTTGTTCGGCATCTACTTTTCTGAAGTACAAGCAAACACAGGAGGGTTATGGCTGACAAAGTTTGCAGATGACTGCAAACTGCGCGCCATAGTCGAAAACACATCTGACACAGATATCCTCCAGAAGGGCCTCACAGAAACGGATAACTGGTGCCAGAGCCATGGCCTGAAGTTCAACACCCAAAAACGCATAGTCATACCCTTCGGGAAACACAAGGTTACACCTAGCTACCATATAGGTGGCAGTCCACTGAGCACAGAAAAAGTCATCAGAGATCTGGGGACCCAGGTTGACAGTAGCCTTTCGTTTGACACTCATGTTGCTAAAGTAGTTAGGAAAACCTTCTATATCACCCACCTGATCATGAAGGGATTCACATCTAGATCAAGGGAGGTCATCGTCCCTCTGTACACATCACTTATTAGACCTATGATTGAGTACAATGCCCGTTCGGAATGTATCTGACCAGACACCTGCTGCAGCTTGAAAGGCCCCAAAAGTTCCTCACCAAAAGGATAAAGGGTCTCAAAATATGTCTTATGCTGCCCGACTGAAAGAACTCCAGCTCTATTCAGTCTCATACCGCTTGCTCAGAGGTGACCTGTGCCTGACATATAAGGCCATGTCAAACCCAGATTTGATGAATATGCTTCACCTCAAAAATCTAGATCCCTCAGAACCACAAGGCGGAGACTTAAACCTTGACACGGTTATAAATAGAATGTGCTGGAGGGACAGATTCATCACCCAGAGACTCCCTATGCTGTGGAACAAAATCCCGGTACATGTGAGGCAGAGCACCTCTCTGGCCTTGTTCAAGAGGAATCTTGACCAATGGATGGGAGATTGCAGATATACCCCAGGGATTACTTCAGTGTCACTGCTTGACAGAGGCACAGCAAAATGATAGGCATAGTTTTTATTCAAACTAAAGGGGTGGCGAAAGCCACATAATTATGGGCTAGGCTTATAAATGCCCTTGGGCAGATAGCCTAGTATGAACCTATGAACCTATGAACCTCTAAGGGAAAAACTGAGGAGCAGACTTTATGGTGCCGGGAATAGTTTAACCTTAGCTAAGTGGTGCTGCGGGATGCACAAACCTGGGTTTTTAACTCAGAAGGTTAAAAGGGATAGAAATCAGCCCAAAACGGCCAATAAGGTTAATTTCACAGCTGGAAACCACTCCTCGTGTGACAGATAGGCTGTTCTAATGTTTACCACTCTCACTGATGAGCAGAAAGACCTTCCACTACCACAAGGTCTGGACCACTCAGAAACCCAGACTAAAGTCCTGAAACCAGCAGATCTGGGATCCAGACTATTCTAGTATAGGAAAGGGTGAGAAACGAGCAGTACAGATAGATGTCCTTCAAGAATGCAACTGCAGTCATAACATGTGGGTTGTCCTGCCTCAGGTAGCCCTCGGTCGGCCGGATTCCAAAGTCTGGGTCCGACGTCGGCTGATGTCGCATTTCTCTCCGACGTCAGAGCGGCTGGAGTACATAAGCATCAGCCGACGCCATTTTCTTCAGTCTTTCTTGCCGTGGTGCCCGAAGCAGAAGCAGTTCGCAAGTGCCGGTCGGTCAGCTCCTGTATTCTACGATACCGAAGTCATCGAAAAAGCTAAGTACCTCGTTGGGGACCTTTTCTTGCCTCAGCCGATGTCAGAAATTACTGAAAAAGTTAACAATTGTCTTTTTTGTGGTAAAAAACGAATATGATACCAAACTATCAATAAACACAAAAAATAGCAGAAAAATGCCACGGCAGAATATACGGACTTTTATTATTACCTCAACCTTCTTCAGACATAAACAATTAAAACAACCACACAACCTTGCTTAAATATACAATACTTGATTAAAAATCAGCCCCTTAATTAATCCATTAGTTATCATAACTTCTTAAAGCTGCAAGAGGATTTGTAACTTTAACTAGTGGATTTACATTATTCTATATAAAAAGTAGTATATCCATATATGTATATGATATTATAACTACATACATACATAAATTTTATGCTTTCCTTTAAAAATATATAACTTCCTAAACATAGTTTGTATTTAAATATATGCACACATAAATAATTTTTTTTTATATAATATCAGTGTGTATATAAGATAACATAAACATTTAGTAGATGATCTGGATTTTAATATATATGTTTATTTTTACTAAATCCAGTTACATGGTCTTTTATATATTTATATTTTTAAGTTTCTTTAACTTATGAGTTGGTGTTGTTGGAGAATCTTGTGGAATGGTTCTTGATGTTATTATTGATAATCAACATTTAAATACAAACTATGTTTAGGAAGTTATATATTTTTAAAGGAAAGCATAAAATTTATGTATGTATGTAGTTATAATATCATATACATATATGGATATACTACTTTTTATATAGAATAATGTAAATCCACTAGTTAAAGTTACAAATCCTCTTGCAGCTTTAAGAAGTTATGATAACTAATGGATTAATTAAGGGGCTGATTTTTTAACCAAGTATTGTATATTTAAGCAAGGTTGTGTGGTTGTTTTAATTGTTTGTCTGAAGAAGGTTGAGGTAATAACAATAAAAGTCCGTGCTTTGTATATTCTGCCGTGGCATTTTTCTGCTATTTTTTGTATTTTTTGTGGTAAACAAATACCTCATAAGGATTTCCACTCTTACTGCCTCCCTTGCCTGGGCCCAGACCACGACGTCTCGGCCTGTGTAGCCTGTGCTCGCTTCAACAAGCGCACTCTCAGGCGCCGGGCGGAGTTCGCTGAAGATTTTTTCGGCGATAAATTTGCCTACACCATGCCGTCGGATCTTCCGATATCGCAAACACCCAAAAAGCGAAAAGACCGGGACCGACATCCTCGGCCCGCGTCTACCACCAACTCCACACCAAAACCTAGCGTGAGTGCTCCGGTTCCCTCTGAGACGGTCTCTCCACCGCTCCGAACCGAAGACACCGCATTACCGACTACTCCGATTCCAGACGTTACTCCGACGCCAGTTATAGACTTTCCTCCAGATACCGAAACCGAGGAAATGCCCGAGACCATTGCTGTAGACAAGGTCACTCCTGCACGTGGAGCTGCCAGGCCTCCTATGGCCATGTCTATTAAGGACTACTCTAGGGCTAAGGCAGCCAGCAAAACAAAGCATATTACTTCTAAATCCTTACCTCAGCCGACTCCGGAGACACAAATTATGTCCATGGCGGCTGATTTAATTTCCATGATTAGAGGTTCACAGGTCCATCCTGAGAGAGCATCCCAGCCTCCTCCTGATAAAAGGCCCCGGGTTGAACCCTCTGACCCTACTCCTTCAGATGTAGACTCTGAGGGCTCTGTTCACTCTGATAGCCAGGAAGAGCTCTTCCAGACTTATGAGGACTCGGATGCAGAAGATTCCATCCCTTCAGCCTCCCCTCCTGAGGATATTTCTTTTGGGGAAGTTCTGCACACCATGAGGGAACATTTCAAGTGGCAGGGTCAGGAATATTCTGATTCTAGGAAACGCCTTAGGACTTTACTTAAGAAGCCTCAGCACAGGCCCTTAGCTATTCCTCCTGTACTTGATGTTCTGGATAATTTGTATTCTGACCCTAGCGCTACCCCTGATTCTCTTCCTCCTGTTCCAGCCAAGCCAGACAGGTATTACAGGGTCCCAGAAACTCATTCCCATTTATTCAGGGCCCATTCTGCTGATTTGGAAACTATTTCACAGGGGCCTAAAGGAGTTTCAGCCTCCACCTCAAAAAATCCTTTGCCCTCCAACAGGGAAGCAAGGTCATTAGAGAGATGGGGCGAAAAGGTTTACACACCCACTACCTTATCTATGAGAGCTTTAAATTGCCTTTTTCATATGTTACAATATCAGGATTATCTCTTAGAAGATTTACAAAAAACATTAGCTTCTCCTGAGCCTTTAGACAGGAAGACTTTGCAGGAAGCTGTACATAACACTCAGCAAGTAAGCAATCACTTCCTGCAGTGTGGATATGATGCACTGGAAGCTTCATGTAGGGCAGCTATGACAGGGGCAGTGATTTGTAGACATGCTTGGTTAAAAGATCAACCTCTACCAGATCATGTAAAAGCAAAACTTCTGGATGCACCTTTGGAAAAGAACAAGCTTTTGTTGCAAATGCTAAGGATGTGTTAAAGACCATCGAAGAAAAAGCAAAATCAGTTCAGACTGTGAAAGATTTCCTCCAGGTTCAACCCCCCAGATTCAGTAGGAATTGGCCTTCAACAAACTGGTCCTTTCCTAATCCAGAAAAGTTTCAAAGGGGTAAGAACAGACGTGGCCGAGGAAGAGGCCAATACAGAGGCCCTTACAGGGGACGACAATGGCAGCCAGGAAACCAAAGAAGTGACGCAGGGGTTTCACCTGCCCAACAACCACAAACTCAATGACTTTCCTCTACTACCGCCTACCAGGGAACAACTAGAAGCTCCCTTGGGTGGGAAATTATCTCTGTTTGCAGAAAACTGGCACAGACTGACAAAGGACAAATGGATTTTGGACATTATAGACTGAGGGTACAGGTTTCATTTTCATACCTTACCAAGAAAACAAGGCATGCCAAACCTACCACAAAATCAAAGGGCAGAGGCTATCAAACAAATCACTCTGCTGACTTGAATGAAAGCAATAGAAAGAGTTCCACAGCAAGAACAATAACAGGGGTTTTACTCAAGACTGTTCCTTGTTCCAAGAAAAGAATCTCAATGGAGACCAATACTGGACTTGTCCTTATTAAACACCTTTCTCATAGTACCAAAGTTCAAAATGCTGACTCTACAGCAACTCCTTCCCATGCTGGGCAAGGAGTCGTGGCTGATTACTCTGGACCTCAAGGAGGCATACCTGCATGTCCCTATCAGACACAGCTGCAGAAGATACCTCAGATTTCTTGCAGGGCCAGAGCATTATCAATTCTCAGCATTGCCATTTGGCTTATCTACTGTGCCCAGAGTATTTACAAAATGCCTGGCTTCAGTAATTGCTCATTGCAGGCTCCAGGGTATACAAATTTACCCGTACCTGGACGACTGCCTCATACAAGCGGACGACAAATTGATGTTGACAAGAAATGTGGATTATGTCATATGATTACTTCAAGCTCTGGGATACACAGTCAACTTCCAAAAGTCAAGACTGCAGCCATCCCAGCAAATAATCTTCTTAGGAGCCAAACTAGACACAGCCTCTCAGATGGCTTACCTGACAGAAGACAAGCAAGAGAAGTTAACTCATTACTTCAAAGGTTTAGCAAAACTCACCCAGATGACTGCAAGGAGATTCCTATAGGCCCTGGGTTACATGGCATCCTGCATTCTACTGGTTCCATTAGCAAAACTACACATGAGAAAGCTTCAATGGTACCTAAAAAGCATTTGGTCTCAACACAGCAACAACTTGGAGACAATCATACCACTCATTCCATGCCTACAAAAGGAATTCCTATGGTGGGCCTCGGTGAGCCAGGAAAACACAGGTATGTCATTCAAAAAACCACAGACAACACAGACCATGACTACAGACGCCTCAGACCTTGGATGGGGCACATGGAAGGCAGGTGTATACAAGGACAATGGTCTCCAAAGGAAGCACATCTGCATATAAACCAAAAGGAAATGCTGGCAGTAATGCATGCCATCGAGGCTTTTCAACACCAACTCCAGCAAGGCCATTTAATGATACGGACAGACAACACCACTGTGATGTGGTACATAAACAAGCAGGGGGCACCCACTCTTACCCCTTTGCAGACTGACAATGCAGCTTTGGGAGAAATCACTGAGCCTAAACATCCAGTTACAATCCCAGTTTGTTCCAGGAAAAGACAATGTGTTGGCGGACAGCCTAAGCAGGAATTTCACAGATCCACACGAGTGGAGGTTACATCCGAAGGCCTTCAGACAACTCACTTCGACATGGGGCAAGCCAGAAGTGGACCTATTTGCCTCTCACCTCAACCATCTTCTACCAAAATTTTGCACAAGGACATACCATCCAAAAGCTTGGAAAATAGATGCCCTCTCATTCAATTGGAACCCCCTAGCAATCTATGCATTCCCACCTCTGCCACTGATGACCTCAGTATTACTAAAGATCAAAGCAGAGAAGCCCAAGGGAATCATAATAGCTCCGGATTGGCCAAGACAACACTGGTACCCACTACTACGGAGCATATGTCACACCAGGAGGTGGGCCCTCCCTCAGTGGCCTCTACTTTTGACTCAACACAATTTCGAAACACTGCATCCAAACCTTCAGACACTGCAGCTAACAGCTTGGGAGATCCCATAAATAACTTCAGCTTATCTCTCTAAGGAAGTTCAGCGGATACTAACAGAGGCTCTAAGACCATCCACCAGAAAGGTTTACTTAGCAAAGTGGAAAAGATACAGCAATTGGAATACCAGCAAGGGACATGATGCTTCATTGCTGAACATCCCACTTATCTTGGAATATTTGGTAGATATGTTAAAGAACGGCCTCTCATATTCTTCCATAAAGATACATGCATCTGCTATTTCAGCTAGATACAACACTGATCCTCCTGTTTTCTCTCACCCTTTACTAAGACAATTCCTCAGGGGAATCAAGAACATTAAACCACCAAGAAAGGCCCCAGTGCCAGCCTGGGACCTCAATTTTGTCTTAGAAAAACTGACTCTACCTCCTTTTGAGCCAGCAGCTTCAGTTGACTTGCAATTTCTATCATGGAAGACAGCTTTCCTGTTGGCAATTACCTCAGCAAGAAGGGTTTCGGAGCTACAGGCCCTAATGGCAATACCACCCTTTATTATTTTCCACAGAGACAGGGTTTCATTAAGGACCAACCCTACTTTTATGCCAAAAGTGGTATCTAGGGTTTCTCTAAATCAAGCCATTCATCTGCCTGCTTTCTTCCCCAATCCTGAGAATAAGGGGGAAAGACTTCTGCATACCTTGGACATTCACAGACAACTTCGATACTACCTGGACAGAACCAAGGCCAGTAGGAAGTCTGAACAACTTTTGTAGCGTCGCCTGCAGTCCAGGAAAAGCAATTTCAAAACAGACTATTTCTAAATGGATTGGACATTGCATCAGATTCTGTTATTCCTTTCATGGAAAGAATGTTCCAGCCATTGTCAGACCACATTCCACCAGAGCTACAGCCACCTCTACAGCTTTTTTAAGAGGGGTGCCTACCAAGGACATCCTAGAAGCTGCTACATGGAGCTCCATGCATACGTTCTCCAAACACTACAATCTCCCTCTATATTCCAGATCCAGAGCAGGCTTTGCTTCAGCAGTCCTGCAAGGTTTGATTGCCACACCATCTCTTTCCTAGTGCATACCTCCTCCCCCAGCTAAGCTATGGTATTCTACCCACATGTTATGACTGCAGTTGCATTCTTGAAGGACATAGTACAGTTTTGTACCTACCATAAATGTAGATGTCCGATAGACATGCAACTGCAGTCGGATTTTCCCTCCCTCCATACCCCTCTATGCCTAGGGTCCACTCCTATCCCTGTTACTCTTAGCTGGGGATATCTGTTATGGTGTATTTGTTTTATTGCTCATTTATTTGTTTGGAATCCTGTTTTTGTCTTCCAATTTGATTACAGCCTTCCTTGGAGGGCACCTGGCATCTGGCATCTGGGGCAAGAAACACTGAAGAAAATGGCGTCGGCTGATGCTTATGTACTCCAGCCGCTCTGACGTCGGAGAGAAATGCGACATCAGCCGACGTCGGACCCAGACTTTGGAATCCGGCCGACCGAGGGCTGCCTGAGGCAGGACAACCCACATGTTATGACTGCAGTTGCATGTCTATCGGACATCTACATTTATGGTAGGTACAAAACTGTACTTTTTTTTTTGTTTTTTTTATGAAATTAAACAACAAAAAGCAATTAAAACGGTAAAAATGCACAGAAAAGTCTGTCACACATGAGTGTGACGCCTACAGTACTAAATGCACGTTAAATTTTAACTTTTAAGCAGATAAATGAAGTGCACACACAGTAAAACAATTTAACGGTAAATTGCAGCAGAAATACAACAGAACCACAGTAAAATGGCTTTTTTAAGTGTGATTAGCAAAAACAGTTTAAGAGAAAGTCAGAAAAGGTATTTAGATCAGCAAAAAGTCTCTCCTTCTCGTTTCTGGTGCTGTAGTAGTCTGCAGGACGCCCAAACAGGATCCACCGAGCTAAGACAAGCGCAAACCTGCAGAAACACGGGTTTTTAACTCAGAAAGTTGAAAGGGATAGAAATCAGTCCAAAATGGCCAATAAGGTTAATTTCAGAGCTAGAAAACACTCCTCTTGCGACAGATGGGGTGTTCTAATGCTTACCACTCACTGATAAACAGAAAGACCCAAACCGGATCCTCCGAGCTTAAATTTCAGAAAAGATATGTACCTCCTACTTCTCAATACAAAAAAAGTGTAATTGTATAGAAAAGAAACTCCTCAGCATTTTCACCAAAAGCCTGGTAATGGAAGCAGCCTTCTTGCAGCTCAAGCAGGTAAAGACTGATTAAACCAAACTCTTTCAGAATTATGGCTGCCTCTGTTTTACACACTCCACTTCTGTAGTACCTGTAGGAAGCAAGTAGGTATTGTTAAACATGGAATACAGAGGGTACCTTTAAATTAAAAAAAAAAAAAAGTAATTGTTTAGCCCCAGTTGTTCCTTGTACTGTAAAAGTGTAAGTATTCAGGACCAGTTCTAAGTTCATCAGAAATAAAAATTCAGTTCACAGATTTAAATGTTTTAGGATTGTGACACATGCATTACTTGATTTGATCATGTTAAACAACAAACCTAAATCCAGGTGCAGCCTGTTTTCATGTTCCATCCTGTCACAAAGTACCTTCCCAGAGTGTTTGCCAGATGTACTTAGTTCATAAAATGTGTCCTTTTCTCTAACAGTTGTTTGATGCTGGCAAAGATGCTATATGATGCCCTTTCATTCACGTGTTGCAGTATTCTTAACTTCTGGGATTCCCTGCCTTGGCAGCCCTATGTCCGGCCAGTATGCGAAAGTCTACTGTTAATACAAAAAGGCGGTTAGGGCACACAAGTTCAGGGTGCACAAAGTAATTTATTCACTGAACAAAGTCAAACACAAGCTGTTTCATCCTGCCTAATGCAGGACTTTTTCAAAGTGAATAAAAATCCCCCCTCCCTAGTGTTTAAATACAACATTCTCCCCAAAAAGATGCCAAGCTATCTTAAGGGTACATTACACAAATGTAATGTTCAATAGTTGAATGAAGTTCTCTAAAAATTCAATAAAAAAGTCTACTGCTGCTTTAAGGTACGCCGTATGTCACATGTGTGCTCCTCACATAGCGTAGGGCATGAAGGTTTTGTCTGGATGTACCATCCACAGAACTTCTTTGCCGCCAGTCCGAACACATCTCTCGATTGTTGGTCTGGATGCCTATGTCCTTTCAGCCAGTCTGAATGCATCCTCTGATCATTAATCTGCACACCTATGTCCTGTTTGCTGGTCTGCAAGTCGTTGCAGATAAGTGCCCCATTGGGGGTTTCATTTCTTCTTTTTCTTGCTTTTGGGGTTAATGTCATTCAGGATGGGTAAATGTTAATATAGGAGACAGATTCCCCCTAAAGACCACCACAACCAGTATTTATTTTGCCTAAGAGCCGCTCTCTCTACTAGAAGTCCTGGTCCATTTGTCAGGGTTGCGTACCAAAGACTTTTCATAGAAGGCAGTCTTCCCTAGCATTGTCTCTAGGGAGTCAGTGAGTCAAGCCTCTCGTTCCAGAGACCATGGGAGGAACTTCCTGCCTTGAGTGTCAGCCATTAAGGACGAAGGTTAAGAAACCAAGACTGGAATCTTCTGCTGTCCAGCCTCCACTGAACGTTTCTCCCAAGGCCAGTGAGAACCTGGAGGCTCACCCAGCTTTGTTGTCGAATTCTTCTGCTGCAACCGGGTTGGAGGCTATTGGGTATAAGGCTTTCAACACGTCCGATGAGGCTTTGCAGACATCCATTTCAGATGGTCGGGGGCCACAGTTGATTATTTCCAAGGGGCCTAGGGGTGTTCCTCCTGAGGAAGTCCCACCTGCTGTTATTGGATGCTGTCCTGGGTCAGCGTTTTCTAAGTTTTACAGGGCAGATGTCTCAGTAAAGAAAAAACAGCAAACTAATCCTGGGGATCCACAGAGTGAGTGGCAGGCCTTCACTCTGGGTTTGTTTAGTGCTTTAATTGCATTAAAACCTCTTCAGGGAGTTTCTGTTCCACCCCCCCCCCCTTGGTCCTGTACTCCCATTAAAAGGAACAGGGGAACAGGATTCCTCTGAGGAGGAGTTGGATTCTGATGAGGAATCCCTTGTTTACTCTTCCCAAATTCCTCCTCTTAGGACTGTGGGTCAGAGGAAGAGGAGTCTTAACGGTCCTGATACTCTCTTCGAAGAACTTTCTTTTGGGGACACAATCTCCAGGATGATGGAATTTTTTAAATGGGATTGTGCTCAGGTCTCTGAAATCCATAAGAGATGCTATGAGTTGCTGCAGATGAAATCTACAAACCTTTTGCTGTTCCTACTGTTTTGGCCCCTTTGTTGGACGCATTTACTAATGCCTCTAAAGTTTCCAAGTCTCTGCCCCCTGTCCCCAAGAAGCCTGGTTCTTCAGTTACTGCAAATACACCAGTTCCACAGCATGAAATGCCAGCAATCTATTTGATGAAGTAGGTATTGTTAAACATGCAATACAGATGGTACCTTTAAATTAAAATTCATTTTTTAGCCCCAGGCGTTGCTAGTACCGTAGAAGTTCAAGTCTTCAGGACCAGTTCTAGGTTCATCATCAATAAAAATTAAGTTTACAGATTTAAATATTTTAGGATTGTGACACATGCATAACTTAATTTCATCATGTTACACAACAACCCTAGATCCAAGCTAGAGTTGCCACCTCTCCATTTTTTTTCCGGACTATCTGGAAATCAAGCCGATTGTCCCATAGTCTAGAAAACACTGTACAAACTCCAGTATTCTGTTTCAAAAAAGAAACAGACTGTCAGAGTTTGTTAAATCAGCAGATTTACTATGCTTTTTTACAGAAAAGTATAGTAAATCGGCAGAAAGCAGGCATCAGGAAAGAAAAAAGGGGCATTCCCCATCAGCTAATGTTATACCGATGTCTCAAAATGGCTGGAACGTGGACGGTAGAGGGTGGAAATGGGCAGGGTTATGGGTAATGTGAAGGGTGTGGCCTTTTTCCAGTTTTAGCCACAACGAAAGGTGGCAACCCTAATCCAGGCATAGCCTGTCTTCATATTCCATCCTGTCAAAGTACCTCCCTAGAATGTTTGCCATATGTTTAACTCTGTACTTAAACAGTTCAAAAACATATTTATTTCCCTAACAGTTCTTTGATACTGGCAAAGATGATATATGTTCAGGACAAAGAGCTGTGTCCTTGTTTCTGGGTTGAGAGTAAATTACAAAAAGTCTTTGAGCCCCTTAAACTTGAATAACTTTTCTGTGGACAACCATACATTCAAGAGAGTTTTCTTTTTTTTTTTTTGCTGTTCTAGACAAATGTGCTGAGATCCAGGGGACTTCCAAGACTGCTATACTCTGATCAACAGCTTAATTTCAGCTCTGTCAGTGTGGGAAAAAAAAGAGAGAAATGGGTGAGGGCTACTAATATTCTCAATTTTAGTAAAATGCAGTTACTGGCTAGTAAATACATTGCCTGGATGCCAGCAAAGAAGAAACTTCAAGCCTGAAAGACAGTCAACTAAAAAAATGGAGAAAACACTGACTAGGAGGAATCCTGCAGCTGTTCAGCAAAAAGCAGTTAATATTCAAGCTTTGGTGCAAGAGATGGTTTCCAGTAATTTAGAGGAAAAAAATAAATCTGCTCAAAGCTTATTAAAAGAAATAAAACACTGAACGAATATATCGACTAAAAAAAAAAAGGCTGGAAAAAATAGGAAGAAGCTTTAAACATATATGCAGATGAACTGATAAAACTGCAAAAATCAGAGGTTGAAACTGAGAAAAGGCTGCTGCGTATGAGACTGCTTAAGAAAAGCTCTTTAAAAAAATGGTAGTTATACAACAGAGCACGCAGAGAAAACCTGAGATTTGCTGCTGTACTAGAGAAATGAGAGGGAACAGACTATATTAATCTTATAAAAGTGCAAATAAGCAACTGGACTGGTATTCCACAGCAGGATTTATTAATTGAAAGGGCACATCATGTGTATGTTCCAAACCTGGCAGTGAGAAAACGACCTGTAGTAGTAATGATGGAGTCATACCAGCAGAAAGAGTTGATGCCCTTCCATATCACTGTTGCAGTATTCTTCACCTACAGGATCTCCTGCCAAGGATAGGCTAGCATCTGGCCAGTATACCAAAGCCTTCAGCTCTTACAGGTTATAGGCACTGTACATCACGTGTAATCCTCCAGCAATGATATAGGACATAACGATGACATACAGATGCAAACAGTCAGAAGAACTTTGCTATTTTTTCTTTTTTTTGCTTCCCACAGTCATACACAGTGTTCTGTCTGCCAAGCATGTGTGCCTAAGACCCTAGGTAGCCACCTCTCCTCCTTGTCCGTATATCTTGAGAACTAACAACTTAAGCAGTTGGTTCAAGGTGCTATGGCAGAATCCTCCCATCTTGAGGGCCAGACATCTGCAGAGAAGGCCAAAAAGCATCTAGCCTGATCCGGCTGCTGTCCATCCTCCACTGTGCACATCTCTAGAGGCTTCTAGAGGCTAGTGAAAGCTCTGAAGACTGTCCAGTGCTTGTTTCAGGTTCCTCTGCTGCAACCCCATCGGAGGCCACTGGCATGTATCCAAATTCTCACACATTCTCTGAGGGTTTTCTAGTGTATGCATCTGACGGTGATGGGGAATCTCTGTTGATAATATCCAAGGGACCGAGGGAGATTACTTAGATTTTAGTAAGAGAGGAAATTCCTACCACTGTTAAGTGTCAGGTCAGGAATTTGATCCTTTGAGGGTTTTTCAGGCAGATGTCCCACAGAAAAAGAAACGGAAGACAAAGAATATTTGCCCTCTTGTAAAGGATCCCCAGCATGAAAGGCAGGATTTCACTGCAGGTTTATTTAATGCTTTGATGGCCTTGAAGCCTCCTCAAGAGGTCTCTGATCCTGCTCCCCCTGGTCTTCCCTTCCTGTTAAGGGGCCTAGGGACTTTGATTCCTCAGATGAGGATTTGGACTCTGAGGAAAAATCCCTGGCCTATTCTTCCCAAATTCCTTTCCCCATTTCAGAAGATGAGGATTCTTTAAGTCCAAACAGCCCCTTGGAAGGGTTGTCCTTTGGGGATACTATTGCCCACCTGATGGACTATTTTAATTTGGAATGTTCCTAGGTCTCTGATATTCAAAAAAGGGTACTCTGAGCTCCTAAAGTGGAGTCTCCTAAACTACTTTTCCTCCTGTTTTGGCTGCCCTTTTGGATATTTTTTGTGCAGTTGCTGTATCTCTGACTCTCAGCCACTTATGCCAAAGAAGCCTGATAGGTTCTACAAGGTGTCTGAGGACTGCACATTTCTTTAAATGTGGCATTCCGCTGATCCTTCAGTATTACTTACTTCTTCTGATAAGCCCTCCAGGTTGTTGCCATCTAATAAGCTGCTTCTCTCTAATAAGGATAGTAGGGCCATGGAAGGGTTGGGCAAGAAGATTTACACTGCTGCTACCTTGTCCTTTAGGGTCATTAACTACCAGACTCGTATGAATAGGTATATTTTGGCTGTCCACTCCCAGGTTTCTAAGGTAGTTTCTGACCTTTCTGATGGGAAGGCTTCTGCCCTTTCTCTGTCAGGATCCACTTTTCAGGTTGCCTGCCACCCGGTAAAATGAAGCTGATGCCTCTTCCAGGGCTGCTGCCCTTTGGTTCAATTATGAGGATTTAATGTTAAGTTGTCTATCTCGCCTTCATTCTTGCTGGATGGGTTCGGAGCCAATCCTCTGCTCCGACTCGGCAATCTACTAAAGCTCGAGAGTTATTTACTGGCTCGAGGCCCTCCCTATATCCCACAATGCTAGGCATCAGATCCCCAGATCTCATTTGCCGCTTCAGCTATGAGGTTGCGATTTATATTAAAAGTTAACTTTAAATGTTAAGTTGTCAATCTCGCCTTCATTCTTGCTGGATGGGTTCGGAGCCGATCCTCGGCTCCGACTCGGCACTTGCTAAGCTCGAGAGTCACTTTTACCAGCTTGAGGCAGCCCCATATCCCATGATGCAAGGCGGTAAATACCCAGATCTCGTTTGCCGCTTCGCTGATGAGGTACTCCTTTTGCCAGCTCGTGGTAAGTAAATTGTTTTACTATTGTTAGACACCCCATTCCTAGTTTTTCTCTTATATATTAGTATAATTGTCATTTTTAGGTAGTTGTAGGGTCGCTAGTCTACTTTTACTGTTTCCCTACTTGTTTTTATTTAGTCGGGCCTTCATTCCCTTCCCATCCCTTCCTGTCAGGGTGTGTGTGTGGGTTTATATTTTCCCTCTTTAAGTTAAAATTCCTGAGTCTGGGACTGTGTGAGTTGGGTGTGTGTGTGTACTCACTATGTCCAAGGAACAGAGGGTCTCAGGCTTCAAGAAGTGTGACTTGTGCTGTCAGAAGATGTCTCTGACAGACGGTCACACATCTTGTATCTACTGCCTGGGACCTCTCCACCTGCAGGACTCCTGTGCTATCTGTCACTCTTTCAGCCAGAGAGTCCTGCAGGAAAGGAGAAATAAATTAATCTTGAGAGGACTTCTTAAACCGGAGGGCTCCCCGGCCAAGTCTGCTTCGGGCAAGCCCTCTAAGACCCCGGCTTCTGCTTCTAAGACTCCGGCCTTGGCTCCGACTGGAGCCGATCCTAATTTGACTAAATCTTCGGCACCGATGGCTATCGGTGCCGATACTTTAACTGCCACATTGGTGTCGGCTCCGACCGGCTCCGATCACCATGTGACTAAGGCTTCGGTATCGGCGCCGACCGGCTCCGATACCATTGTTTCCTTTACTGTATCGGCTCCGACCGGAGCCGATACATCCTTGACTAGACTTGGAGCTGAGAAGTTGTCGGCTCCGTCTGGAACCGAGGGTTCTTCGGCTCCGATGGTTCCGTCGAGGAAGCGGTCCAGGTCTCCCTCTTTGGAGCCGATACTGTCGGCTCCGGCCTCTCCTCTTCTTTTGGAGCGGAGCCATCGGAGCCGATCATCTAGGTCTTCCAGGCTCTCAGACCATGATTTGGAGAGAGTGGTAAACAGATTGTTAAAATCACAGGCACTAGCCCAAATGCTTCATAGTCCGTCTCAACAGACTACTATTAGTCCACACCCTCTTCAAGTTCCTCCTTCGACTCTACTCCAGAGCTCGGAGCCGGAGTCTATGGGAATAGTTAATGCTATGGCTACGGGGCAGATACCTCCCCTTTCTGCTCCTTCAGCTTCTACTCTTATCTCCTCCTCGAGACCTTCCTTGGAGGGATCCGGTGGTCGGGCTTCCCTGGTCTGCTCCGAGGGGGTGAGTGGCATCGGACCCTTGTCCGACCCTGCTCTTCCCCTCGGGGCTTCGGCCTTGGTGAGCTCGGCCCCGACATCTGCCTCAGAGCCTTCCCTTTTGGTGGGCCCGGGAGTCCCTGTCTCTTCGGAGCGAGGTCTCTCGGATCTCCCTGGGAGGGGAGCCTTCGAGGTGATGAGGAGTGTGCTGGCCCCTGGGCTCAGTCAGCAGTCTATCCCGTTAGCTCCTCCCTCTACGGTGCCTGTAGATATCTCTTCCCATACTCTTGCTCCCGGACCGAGAGATCCACCGCCTCAGGTTTCCCCACTGGGAAGAACCCCCTCTTCCGAGGATTCTCCTGATCCATCAGGAGATCCTCTGCGTAAGAGGACCTGTAAGAGGAAGCACCTAGACTCCCCTGAGTCTACTACTTCAGATGCCGACTTAGATGAGTCGGTGGGGTCCCCAAGATCCCCCTCTGAGGATGTCTCTTTTTCAGACATCCTAGAACTCCTAAAACAGAGGGGAAACTGGCCCTCCATTAATCCCTCCGAGGATGAGTCGGTATACCTAGAGGCGTCCGGATCTCGACCCTCCACCTCCTGGGTGTCTCCGCCTTTCGACCCCCTCATGGAGGTGATAGCTCGGAAGGCGTGGGCATCTCCTGATTCCGTAGAACCAGTTCCCAGGAGGCCTTCTAAATTTATTACAGCCCCTTCCGAGAAACAATTTCTTACAAAAGGTGTCCCTTTTGATGCCATGGTGGTGGCGGCCACCACCAAGAAGGAACTTGCAGATCCTTCCGTACCAGTCCATCCTCCTAACAAGGATTCTAGGACCATGGACAGGTATGGTAAGCGGATGTTTTCCTCAGCGACCTTTGCCATGCGTTCGCTGAATTATTTATGTCACTTCACCAGACTTCAAAGGGACATCCTTAAAGAATTAGGTGAAATAGTACAGGATCCTACAGCTGCATGGGCTCAGGACAAGATTGCTTCTCAGCTAAGAATCCTTAACTCCATAGCCAACTCCTCCATGCGGCTGATTTCGTATGCAGCAGATGGAGCAAGTAGAGCTGAAGGGACAGGAGTGGCTCTTAGACGTCAGTCCTGGATGCGGCTCTGTAATTTTGCAGATCCCTTTAAGGCGTCCTTCACAAACTCTCCCTTCGATGGATCAACATTGTTTGGTCCTCAGGTGAAGGATACGTTGACCAGGTGTGAGCAAGACGGCAAGACTCTTTCTGCCGTAGGAGTCAGTTTTTCCACCCTTTCTAGGCCTTACCCTAAAGGACAGAAGGGCGGAAAGATGTGGTTCCGTAAATCTCAGGGAGTCACGCCGGACACACGTGGTCAGTTTACCCCAAGAGGCAGAGGGGGTAAAAATAACAGACGCCCTAGGGGCAGAGGGGGTCCACAAAACCAGGGAAGCAGAGAGCCTCTCTCTGACAAGCCCTTCCAGCATCCCTGAGGTGTTGCCCGACTGTCCATCCTTGGAGGCAGTCGGGGGAAGATTATCGCTGTACCCAGAAGCCTGGCTTTCCCTTTCACAAGACAAATGGGTACAGTCGATCATATCCGAGGGTTACAAGATTCCTTTCGAGGAAAGTCCCTTCACTCACAAAAATTCCCTTCCAGATGTTCCACCCGGTCTAAGGGAAATCGCAAAATTAGAAGTATCAAAGCTTCTACACAAAAGGGCCATTCAGCCAGTTACAACAGACCATTCAGAGCCCGGAATCTACTCAAGGTTCTTTTTGGTTCCCAAAAAGACGGGAGATTGGAGACCAATATTGGACCTCAGCAGGCTCAACAAGTCTGTGAAAAAGACAAGATTTCGGATGGTCACACTTCAATCGATTTTGCCCTTCCTGGGCAAAGACAACTGGATGTGCTCAATAGACCTTCAGGATGCGTACTATCACATAAAAATCCACAGACGCTCCAGAAGGTTTCTCCGCTTTCGGCTGGGGTCCAGTCATTTTCAATTCAGAGCCCTGCCCTTTGGTCTCACTACAGCCCCCAGAGTGTTCACCAAATGTATGGCAGTGGTCACGGCTCACCTGAGACGTCAAGGATTCCAGGTGTTTCCGTATCTCGACGACTGGCTCCTCTCCGCCACCACCAGACATCAACTTCTCCAAGCCAGGGATTACACCCTAAATCTCTGCACTCAGTTAGGAATTTCGATCAACTACGAAAAATCCTCCTTATTGCCCTGCCAGTCTATTACTTTTATAGGAGCAAATTTAGACACTGTTCGGATGTCAGCAAACCTCACAAGCCAGAGAATCCTAGATACCCAAAACCATGTGCGGATCATCCTTGCCAGCAAAAAGGTGCAAGCCAGACTGGTCCTAAAAGTATTGGGCCTCATGGCAGCTGCCATTACTCTTCTTCCTTTGGCCCGCTTTTACATGCGTCTCCTTCAATGGATGTTGTTCACCCAATGGTCCTACCAACAACTTCCCATGCGTCACCAAATTCTGGTGACACAAACTTGCAAAAACCACCTATCGTGGTGGATTTCTTCTCCCCAGGTTCATCAGGGCAGACCTTTTGTTTTCCCAGCCCCGGTAGCCACAGTCACTATGGACGCCTCCCTGATCGGGTGGGGGGTCATTATCAGGGCAGGATGGTTCATGGGACGTGGCAACCGTTCGAATACCACCTGCACATAAATGTCCTAGAGATGAGAGCAGTGCTTTTAACATTGCAAGCCCTCAACGACTTTCTTCCCTTGGGAACAATTGCAGTTCACACGGACAACATGCCCGTAGTGTGGTATATCAACAAGCAGGGCGGAACCAAGTCCTACCCCTTGTGTCTAGAGGCTCTCAGACTTTGGCAATGGGCGATCTCCTCTCATCGGTTTCTGGTAGCAACGCATATCCCTGGGAAAACCAACATTTTAGCGGACAGATTGAGCAGAGCTATACTCATGCCTCACGAGTGGTCTCTCAAACAATCTATAGTGGAGGAGATTTTTTCAGAAGTGGGGCCGCCCATGTTGCGATCTTTTTGCTACTCCCCAAAATAGCAAATGCCCAGCCTTCTTCTCTCTCTTCCCACTTTGGGGCCATCCCCCCAGAGACGCTCTTACCCAAGATTGGCCCCAGGGACTTCTTTATGCCTTTCCTCCCTTTCCATTGATACCACAGGTACTCCAGAAAGCTACCGTTTTGAGAGCCAAAATGATTCTCATTGCCCCGTATTGGCCTCGACAAATTTGGTTTCCGTTCCTCCATTGTCACCTTCTGGCGCAGCCGTGGCATCTGGACCCAGTGCCAGATCTTCTGATCCACCAATCGGGTCAGCTGCATTGGTCCATTCCTTCTCTCAACCTCACAGCTTGGTTGCTCCACTTCCTTCCTTAGCCAGGCTTCCTATGATCTCTAACCCTGTTAGGGATATCATAGTGGCTTCCCTTAAATCCTCTACTAGAAGGATTTACACTAGCAAGTGGAAACGCTTCTCCCTTTGGGCGAAATCAAGGAACATGGATTTTCTAGCGGAAATCTTTCTCTCGGGTTCTTCATCTTCCACGGTCAAAGTTCAGTTGGCTGCAATCTCGAACTTTCATGTTGAGTTTGCAGATCACAACATTATGCCCCACAAGCTTTGTAGAGCTTTTCTAAAAGGAGTTTTTCTCCTCAAACCTCCTGTCAGGAGTCCTCCTCCTCAATGGGACCTAAATCTACTGCTGACATCCTTAATTCTTCCTCCCTTCGAGCCAGCTGCTTCATGCTCACTAAAGTTTCTTTCATGGAAGACACTCTTCTTTGTCACTATTACCTCGGCTAGGAGAGTGTCAGAACTTCATGCCCTCTCTGTTCGTCCCCCATATTTGGTCTTCCACAAGGACAGAGTATCCTTGAGAACTAATCCATCCTTTTTGCCCAAGGTTGCTTCAAAAACAAATTTAAACCAATCTATTGATCTCCCTGTATTTTTCCCCAATTACTCCAACAGATCGGAACAAAAATTACATTATCTTGATGTTCACCGCCAACTCAGATATTATTTGGACAGAACAAAACAATTCAGAAAGTCTGATCAACTCTTTCTTTCTTATGCTGAAAATAAGAAAGGCCTTCCTGTTTCCAAAGTGACCTTGTCTAGATGGCTTTCTTCCACCATTTCCGAAATCTATCAACTTAGGGGCAAACAGCTGTGCTCAAAACCAAAGGCACATTCCACTAGAGGCTTAGCCACTTCTACAGCCTTTCAGGCTAGGCTTCCCTTAGATACTATTTGTGCAGCAGCCACTTGGGCCACTCCTCATACCTTTGTTTCTCATTACAAATTGGATTTGGCCTCCAGGGATAAGAGCCAGTTTTGGTTCCACGGTTCTCAAGAGTCTGTTCCATTGAGCCACCCAGGATAGAGGTGCTAGGGACGCGGTCCCATCCAGCAAGAATGAAGGCGAGATTGACAACTTAACATTTAGAAGTTATGTACCTACCATAACGTTCCATGTTAGTTGTCTTCTCTCGCCTTCCCTCCTGCCCCCTTGCCTGGACAGACCTTGATCTCCCTTTTCTCTGGAAGATTGCTTCTTTGGGCACCAGTTAGTTCTAGTTTTAGTTATCTGGGTTCCCCTTACAGCCTTTTTAGGCTAATTGCTCTTCTTTCCTTAGTGGAAAGTTTTTATGCTAGGTAGTTTTCCCTATAGGTACCAAACGAGATCTGGGTATTTACCGCCTTGCATCATAGGATATGGGGCTGCCTCGAGCTGGTAAAAGTGACTCTCGAGCTTAGCAAGTGCTGAGTCGGAGCCGAGGATCAGCTCCGAACCCATCCAGCAAGAAAGAAGGCGAGAGAAGACAACTAACATGGAACGTTATGGTAGGTACATTTTCTTATATTTATAGCTTTCCGGTTAGTTAACTCTCTGTTTACTCCCTAATATTCCCTCTTAGAAACTCGTTTTAGTTAGAGAGTTTCTTCCCTCCCCCCCACCCTTTTTTTCTCAGTGGCTAATCTCTCCTCCCTTTCCTTGTGTTATAGGGTAGTGTTAGCTCTTTTACTTTATTACAGTTGTAGACTTGTATATATATATTTATATATAGTTAACTGTGTAATTGTTTAATATTATTAGGTTAACTATTGCGTGTGTGTGTGCGTGTGTGCGTGCGTGCGTGTGTGTGTGTTGTTTTGTGTGTTTAAGCACTAGTGACGTTTTACTTTGGTAACCATCATGTCTAAGGATACCAAAGTTTCAGGTTTTAAGAAGTGTGACTTGTGCTGTCAGAAGATGTCTCTGACAGACAGTCACACTTCTTGCGTTTATTGCTTGGGCCCCATACACCTGCAGGACTCCTGCTCGGTCTATCATGCCTTCAGCCCGAGAGTCCTGCAGGAGTGTAGGAACAAGCTCATCCTGAGAGGCTTACTTAAGCCAGAAGGATCCCCGACCAAGCCTTCGTCGGGTAAAATCCTGTAAGCCTGCCAAGCCGTCGGCTCCCAGTTCTGAGCCATCGCCTGGTGGAGCACCTGCCTCCTCGTCGGCTCCAGCTGGAGCCTACACCTCTAGACCTCAGTCAGCTCCGACTTTACTGTCGGAACCATCTTCGTGCCGAAAACGTTCTAGGTCCCCTTCCCTAGAATCGGTTCGCTCGGCTCCAAGGTCACCATTACTCCAATCTGAGAAAACTTATAGGTCCCACTAATCTCGGTCTTCCAGGCTATCTGATCATGACCTAGAGAGGGTGGTCAGCAGACTCCTTAAGTCGCAGGCCCTGGCCAAAATTTTAACCAGCCCATCTCAACAGACTGTGGCTGTCCCGGTATCTACAGCAGTTCCTCCTCCGACTCCCTCCTTGTGTTCAGAGCCGGAGCCAGTTGGGGCTCAAATCTTGGTAATGTCGGAACCGATACTACACCTTTCGGCTCCTTCGTCGGCTCCGATCTCTTCCTTGGTTCCATCCTTGGAGTGATCTGGGCGCCGAGACTCCCTCGTCAGCTCCGAGTGGGCGAGTGGCATCGGACCCTTGTCTGACCCCGTTCTCCCTCTCGGAGCATCGGCGCAGGTGAGCTCGGCCCTGACATTGGCCTCGGAGCCATCCCCTCTCAGTGCCGGCAGGGGTTCTTGTCTCCTCGGACCGGGGACCTTCTGCTCTGCCTGACAGGGGCGCCTTCGAGGTCATGAGTGTGCTGACTCCAGAGTCGGCCCCTCAATCAGCCCCTTCGGCTCCTCCCTCCATGGTGCCTGTATCGGTCTCCATCCACCCTCCTGACCCCAAGCGTGGAGAGCAAACGTTCCAGGTCGCCCCATTCGGTGTATTTTCCTCCTCCGAGGCCTCCCCCGATCCTTCGGAGGAGCCCCCCCCCGGAAGAGAAAATGTAAGAGGAAACATGTCAACTCCCCCGAGTCAGTCACGTCTGATACCGACTTGGAGGATTTGGAATGGTCACCAAGATCCCCCTCTGAGGATGTCTCCTTTTCATACATCCTAGAAATCCTTAAGCAGAGGGGGAACTGGACTGCCCTTAACCCTTCGGAGGACGAGTCGGTCTACCTGGACGCGTTTGGTTCTCACCCTTCCACCTCCTGGGTGTCTCCACCTTTCGACCCACTAATGGAAGTGGTGGCTCGAAAGGCGTGGTCAGCCCCGGACACAGTGGAACCAACTCCCCGTAGGCCCACTTAATTTACTACAGCCCCACCCAACAAGCAATTTTTGACCAAAGGTTTCCCTGTTGATGCCATGGTGGTTGCAGCAGCCACAAAGAAGGAGTTGGCTGACAATTCAGTGCCTGTCCATCCACCTAATAAAGAATCTAGGACAATGGACAGGTACAGGAAGCGGGTGTTTTCCTCAGCGACCTTCTCTATGCAGTTGAATTATCTGTGCCATTTCACCCGTCTCCAAAGGGATCTTCTTAAGGAACTGGGTGATACCCTTCCGTATCCATCAGCTGTGGGGGCTCAAGATAAGATAAACTCCCAGCTGGCGACCCTTAATTTTATCATCAACTCCTCCATGCGGCTCATTTCTTATGCAGCTGATGGGGCGAGTAGGGCCGCAGGTACAGGCGTGGCTTTGAGAAGACATGCCTGGATGCGGTTATGCAACTTTGCTGACCCCTTTAAGGCGTCCTTCACCAATACCCCCTTTGATGGTTTGGCACTGTTTGGACCATAGGTGAAAGATGCCCTTATCAGGTGTGAGCAGGAAGGCAAGACTCTCTCTGCTGTGGGAGTCCATTTTTCCACTCCCTCTAGACCATACCCCAAGGGTCAGAAGAGTAGAAAAATGTGGTTTCGGAAACCCCAGGGAGTTGTGCCTGACACACGTGGTGAGTTTCCCTCCAGGGGCAGAGGAGGGAACAATAATAGACGCCGCCCGAGGGGCAGAGGGTTGCCCGCAGAATCAGGGTAGCAGAGAATCATTCTCTGACAAACCCTTTCAGTACCACTGAGGGGCTGCCCGACTGTCCACCTTCGGAGGCAGTCAGGGGAAGATTGTCACTGTTCCCAGAAGCCTGGCAACTCCTCACACAAGACAAATGGGTATGGTCTATCATATCCGAGGGTTACAAGATTCCCTTTGTCCACACCCCGGTACAAACAACCAAGTCCCTTCTAAACGTTCCACCCGGTCTAAGGGAACAGGCAGTGCTAGAAATTTCAAAACTGCTAGACAAACGGGCCATCCAGCCAGTCCCAGCAGACTAGCAAGGATCCGGAATCTACTCCAAGTTCTTTTTGGTGCCAAAAAAGACAGGGGACTGGAGACCCATTTTAGATCTCAGCAGGCTAAACAAGTCTGTTCAAAGAACAAAGTTCCGGATGGTCACGCTCCAGTCCTTTCTACCCTTTTTGGGTCAGGACAATTGGATGTGCTCCATAGATCTTCAGGATGTGTACTACCATATCAAAATGAACAGGCGCTCCAGAAGGTTTCTCCGCTTCCGGCTGGGAGCCAGTCGCTATCAATTCAGGGCCCTGCCCTTTGGTCTCACCACAGCCCCCAGGGTGTTCACCAAATACATGGCAGTGGTTACAGCTCACCTGAGACGGTGAGGATTCCAGGTGTTTCCATATCTCGACGACTGGCTCCTCACTGCTCCCACCAGGCATCAGCTACTGCGAGCCAGGGATTATACCATCCAAACTTGCTCCGAGCTAGGTATATCAATAAATTTCGAAAAGTCTGCATTGTCGCCTTCTCAGTCTATTATCTTTATAGGCGCAATCCTAAATTCAAAAGATCTGTCTGCAAGGCTTCCTCTCGACAGAGTTTCAGAAGTCCACCGACATGTGCAAGTCTTACTACAGTGCAACAGGATTCAGGCCATAGTTGTACTAAAGACCTTGGGCCTCATGGCAGCAGCAATCATACTAGTTCCCCTGGCTCGCTTTCACATGCGGCTTCTTCAGTGGATGCTTTTTACTCAATGGTCCTTTCAGCAGCTTCCAATGTCTCACAAGATAAAATTCACTCAATCATGCAAAGACCACCTGGCTTGGTGGATGGTCTCCCCTCTGATACTCCAGGGCAGACCGTGTGTTGTTCCTCCTCCTGTTGCCACAGTCACCACGGATGCCTCCCTGATCGGGTGAGGGGGGGGCATTTTCAGGGCAGGACTGTCCAAGGTACCTGGCAACCTCTAGAGTACCATCTGCACATAAATGTCTTGGAGATGAGAGCAGTGCTTTTGGTGTTGCAAGCTCTTCAGGACTCTCTACCCACCGGGACTATTGCAATTCAGACAGACAATATGTCTGTAGTGTGGTGCATCAACAAGCAGGGCGGAACCAAGTCCTATCCCTTATGTCGAGAAGCACTCAGACTCTGGCAGCGGGCGATCTCCTCTCAATGGTTTCTGAGAGCAACGCACATCCCCGGGAGGTCCAACGTCATAGCGGACAGACTAAGCAGAGCTATTCTCATGCCTCACGAGTGGTGTCTCAATCAATCAGTAGCGGACAAAGTCTTCCGCAGATGGGGTCAACCTTGCTGCGACCTTTTTGCAACTTCTCTCAACAGCAAGTGCGACGACTTCTTCACTCTCTTCCCTCTTCCCGTCCACACCCCCAGAGACGCTGTAGTTCACGATTGGCCCCGGGGTCTTCTGTACCATACCTCTCAACCTGGAAACATCAAAAATCTGGACAAGGCCCATTAAAAATAGGTACAAATCTGTATGCTGATTAACATCTAATTTGCATACATAATTATGTAACCCCACCCACTCCAGTGTAATTGCGGGATACCAACTTTCGAACGCAAATTGAAGAACAGACAACCAAAACATGGCACCATTCCAGTGTCCTGTTACCTGGCTATTTTGCCCCATTTACTATAAACACTAATGTATGCATACATACTGCTTTACTTCTACAATGATTTGAATTTTATTTTTACATTTTACAGCACAACAATGCAGAAACACTACGACATCGTCTGGTAAACAAAGCAATACTGTCTCACAATGAAAATAGGCTTAACATTAAACTTTGCCCTTGAAACTCACATTCATTGAAACAGCATTGAAACCCACACCACATCCAAAGAAAATGCATCTGGCCAGTGGTGGATGAAGATTACCTTTGGGCTGTTTTCAAGTCATTGGCCCCTTGCACACAAAACAAGAAACATACATGTGTTCTTTTCTTTATACACCTTCCTGACTTTATTAAATTATATTCCTTGTATAATACAACACACATGTTAGAGCGCATTTTAAATTTATTGTTTGAACATTTTACCAGTAATCTGCACTGTAGGCAATGAAACAAAACACATGAACCAATAATGACAAAACTGCACAATTCAGAACTTTTCCATCATAAAAGTTTGCTTTCACACCCACACTATAAATAGAATGACAGTAGCGTAAGCCATAGGCATCTTGCACAGCGTCTCGCACTTATTTTCAATTTCATGTGTTTTGGGGGGGGAGGGGGACAAAAGGTAACTAGGGACACATTTTAAACATTGCTTGTATGATTTTGTAAAGTTTCTAGAATAAAATGTGCTACCATCATGCATTTCACTGGCAGGTTTTGAACCCAGGAGACTCTGCACTACATTCAGAACAACATACCACTATCCCAAATCAGCAGCTGCCTGAAAAATAGGAAGACTGAAACTTAATAGCCATCATTTAGTGAATTCATGTCTCACTTCTCAACATAGCTCTTAACCTCAACACAAAAAACATGGACAAAAAACAAAGCCAATAGGGGAATACAAATTCAGTTCTCACTTCTCACTCATCATATCTCTGAACTGTTAGCACAAAAACAATAATAGGGGAATACAAATTGTGTGCTCACTTCTTATCATAGCTCTAAACTCTTAACACAAAAAAAAACATGTTCTTACTTCTCATCCTAGCTCTCTCAACTCTTAGTACAAAAAAAAAATCTAGACAAAGCTCAGAACATAACTTTCAACTGTTAAACAATGTTCTCACTTCTCATCATAGCTCTCAACTCACTCAGAAATGGTGGTGGCTAGGGATAGTAGGCTCTTTTTTCCCTGTACTAAAGGTACAGGGTTTGAACCTGAATACCTCTAGCCACCAAGTGTATTATATGGGGGCATTTCACACACACACACACACACACACACACACACACACACACACACACACACACACACACACACACACACACTCACACTCACTCACTCACACTCTGGTTCCTTGCCCTCCCCGTTTCAGCTTCTGTTCAGTTGCTGCCATTAATCCCTGTTTCGCTCGGCGAACTGCTGACAACAGTCAGGATTGTATATGTTCCTAATACCATCTGAATAATAGAGAACAAAACTAAATGTACTGTGTAAGTCTTGTGGGAAGTGTAAAAAATGATACATTACAGCCTGCTGTTGAGGGTTATTAGTCATTATGCTTGAGGAATGAAAGTCATGTCTATATTCCTGCTACTTCCTTATGCTTGACAAATGAGAGTTATGTCTGTATTCCTGCTGCTTCCTTATACTTGAGGAATGAAAGTCATGTCTGTATACCTGCTGCTAAGTTAATTGGCTTCATATTGGATGTAGGTCTCTGCCAAACATTTATCTTGTCTTCCCTTTTCTTTGTGATTTCCTGGGATATGATATCAAGGTTTAGACAATGTCAAGAATGTATTTAGTTTGGGGCTGTGAGACTGACAACTAAGTCCCATGTAAATAATACTGTTCCACTAGTTCTAAATGTCTGTGATCTACAACATACACTAAAGTGATTCATTCCTGAATGCAAAATAATTACAATGGAAATCAACACTTTAAAATGAGACATCATGATTCCTTCTGGGGGTGGGGTGGAGACAGCTGTCTGCTGGTGAGAAGAAATAACTACCTCAAGCAGAAGAGTTTGTCTTGAGATCTTGTCAGTGACTAAAAACTGAAAGGTTGAAATCAGTAAACAACCCATTCATGAGATGGTAGAACTGCAAGTATAGTACTGGAATGTGGTGTTGAAGAACAAGCTTAATTATTGGACAATATTCTCAATTTAACAATTAGTTTCCCTTCCTGATTTATGGTCTTGGTCTTTGAGAAGAAAGCAGAAATGAGATTTCCTGTGGATAATGGGAAGTGAAATAATGCCAAATGTGCCAGACACAATTTTTTTTCAAAATATGCAATGTACTAAAAGCTTGTTAATCAATAATAATTTAATGTGACAACAGTGCATAAAATGTACGTTATGACTTTATCTTGAGTCCATATGAGGTTGTAGTGCAATCACTGTTGTGTTATAGTGATAACAGGATGAAAAGCATGCTATATGTATATGTTATGCAGTAGAAATGTCTTAGTGCAAAGACTGATATGCTATAGAAACAACAGCACAGAATTCACGTTAGGCGTATCAGCTTCTGTTCAGTTACTTGCTGCCATTAATCCCTGTATCGCTCGGTGAACTGCTGATTAATCCCGGCTCGTCGTTTCAGCGCAATTCCCGCCGTTTTACAACATAAATCAGCCAGCCGGAAATGATGATGTGAGCTCCTTGAGCTCAATTCCAACTGGCTGGTAGCCTGATGGAGCTGACGTCATTGCGCACGTGATGACGTCAGCTCCGACAGTGTGAAAATTTTAAAAAAGCAAAGAAAAATCGGAAATTAAGGGGTGCCACTCGGGAATCATGGCACCCCTTCATTTGGACCCCAAAACTCGGTAAAAAACGAGTAATTCGGAACGGTTGGGAGGTCTGTTCTGTACGCATTTCCACCTTTTCCCCTAATTCCCAAGCTAATTCAGAAAGCAACTGCTTTGGGATCCAGGATTTATTTATTTTATTTATTTTTATTTTTTTATTGTTGACCGGATATGTCCCCATTTTCGTGGGGCTGGGGAGAAAAACAGGCCAGGGAGAAGAGGAGAGAGAAAAAAGAAAAAATTTATAGAAAGAAGAAAAGAAATGAAGAACAAAAAATATAAGAAATATTATTACAAATATTAGATAATAGGAGTAATAAAATAGACAATAACTAGCCAAACAAAAACAAAAATTTTTTTTTTTTTTTTTTATTTTTTTTTTGTTAATTTTTACAGCAAAGAGATAATAACTAAGTCAGTTGAAAAAAGTGGTTGAAAAAGATGAAGGATTTATAACAAAATTAGGTCTACAGGCTAGTCTGGGGGTTGGTTGGTACAAAAAAGCCAGATTTATTTGAGTGTATGTAAAGTTGTTTTTTCTTAAATAGAAGAAAGAGTAGGCAAAGAAAAAAGTGGATGGAAGATTGTTCCATATTTTGCCTATTGAGTTAGAGAAAAGGGAATTGCCTGCTGAATTCATAATTTTGGTACTATTAACAAGTGATCCTCATTGCCCCTTACTGGCCTCGACAAGTTTGGTTCCCGTTCCTGCATCGTCACCTGCTGGAGCAGCCATAGAATCTGGACCCAGTGCCAAACCTCTTGGTTCATCAGTCGGGCGGGCTGCACCAGTCCCTTCAGTCTCCCAACCTTACAGCTTGGTTGCTCCACTTCCAACTTTAGCCAGGCTTCCGCTAATTTCTCAGCTGGTGCGTGAAATCATCCTTTCTTCGCACAAATCTGCCACCAGGAAGACTTATGCTAGTAAGTGGAAACGTTTCTCCTTCTGGGCAGAGGCTAGGAATATTGACCCTTTTACAGCCCCTGTCCATCATGTTTTAGAGTTTTTAGCAGAGCTCTTTCAAGCTGGTTCCTCCTCTGCCACCATTAGGGTCCAATTAGCTGCTATTGCAAATTTCCATGCTAGCTTGTCAGAAACTAGCATTATGTCCCACAAACTTTGCAAGGCCTTTCTCAAAGGAACTTTGTTACTTAGGCCCCCGGTCAGAGATCCCCCACCTCCGTGGGACTTGAACTTGATATTGGCTTCGTTGATTCCCCCCCCCTTTGAACCAGTGGCTTCCTGTTCCTTAAAATTGCTCTCCTGGAAGACTCTTTTTGGTAGCCATCACATCAGCTAGGAGAGTTTCGGAACTTCAAGCCCTCTGTATTCGTCCTCCTTATCTTGTGTTTCGTAAGGACAGAGTTTCACTTAGGCCTAATCCTTCGTTTTTACCCAAGATACCCTCTGAAACAAATCTGAATCAGTCTATTGATCTGCCCATATTTTTTCCTAACTATTCGAACAAAGCTGAAAAAAATTTGCACCGCTTGGATGTTCACAGGCAATTACGTTTCTTCTTGGACAGGACTAAGCAAATAAGAAAATCAGACCAACTTTTCCTATCCTATGCTGAGGGCAAACAAGGTTGGCCAGTTTCCAAAGTAACCTTTTCCAGGTGGTTGTCCTTTATTATTACCTTGATTTATCAACTCAGACATAAACAACTCCCTGCTAAACCTAAAGGTCACTCCACCAGAGCATTGGCTACGTCGGTAGCCTTTCAAGCAAGACTACCAATGGAATCTATTTGTGCCACAGCCACTTGGACCACTCCTCATACATTCATTTCGCATTATAAGTTGGATGTGGCCTCTAGGAATAGAGCTGAGTTTGGTTCCACTGTGCTCAAGAGTCTGTTCCGATGAGCCACCCAGGACTAAGGTGCTAGGGACGCTGTGCTATCCAGCAAGAATGAAGGCGAGATAGACAACTTAACATTAAGAAGTTATGTACCTACCATAACGTTCCATGTTAGTTGTCTTCTCGCCTTCTTTCTTGTGTCCCACCCTCCATCCCCCTAGCCTGGACAGACCGAGAAGAGTCCCCTTTTGGGGCCTTCTTCCTCTGGACAACTCTGATGTACATTGTGTCCTCCTCTGTGTTTTCCATTATGGTTGGACAGGTGTCCTTGAATCTTTCCTTGGTGTTAGCTCTGCCAAACGAGATCTGGGGATCTGACACCTAGCATTGTGGGATATAGGGAGGGCCTTGAGCCAGTAAATAGCTCTCGAGCTTTAGTAGATTGCAGAGTCAGAGCCGAGGATCGGCTCCGAACCCATCCAGCAAGAAAGAAGGCGAGAAGAAGACAACTAACATGGAACGTTATGGTAGGTACATAACTTCTTTTTCCTTGCTACGTCTCCAGGATTTGCCTAATGACATCAGGTCCAGACTTTTGGATCCTCCTCTAGATAATAAAAATCTTTTTGGGACTGCTGCTGCTGACTTATTTAAGTCCCTTTAGAATAAGGGTAAGGCTTTGCAGGAATCAAAACATATTCTCCTACTCCCAAGTTTTAGAGAAGCTATCCTTCCAAGTCTGCTTTTGTTTGTAGGTAGACTTGCCCCCTTCTAAGGGTAAGAGGGGCTCTAGGCATGTTCCTTCTGCAGATTCTGCTCAGACTACTTCCTCCCAGAAACCTTCTTTTCAGGATAAGCCTGATTGTTAGACGTTAGGACTTCCATTCCCCTTGGCCAAGTCCCCAGTCTCTCTGCCTTTCCTTATGTCTTCCAAATTGGCTTTGATTCACCTTAGATTCTTGGGTTCTCTCGATTCTGTCAGGGATATTTCATGGTTTGGAAATCCCTTTCTCCATTTTCAGGCATTCCCTCAACCTCCTCAGGACTAGCTTCCTCATTTTCCAGAGGTTCTGCAGACACTTTTGGATCAGGACACTATTCATCCCTTTCTTCACACACAGGTGGGGAAGGGATTTTACTCCAGGATGTTTTTGGTTCCTAGGAAAGAGGGTACATGAAGACCATTTCTGGATCTTTTCCTGCTCATCACCTTTCTCAAGATCCCTTCCTTTCATATGTTTTCTGTTCAGACATTGTTTCATCTTCTGCTTCCCTGAGCCTTTTGGTGTGTTTGCATCTCAAGGATGCTTACCTTCTCATCTCCATTCATCCCTTTTTCAGGAAATGTTTACTTTTCTCTATTGCTGTCTGTTCCTTGCATTTTCAGTTCTCTGCTTTGCCCTTTGGCCTTTCTACTTCTCCAAGGGTATTCATCAGATGCCTTTGCTCCTGTCTTTGTTTTTTGCAGGCTTCAAGGTATACAGATTTTTCCCTATCTATACAATCTTCTTTTTTCAAGCTCCTCCTCTCAACAGTCTCCCACAGAATCTCCAGTTTACCACTTGTTTCTTGCACAGTAATGGGGTTCACCATAAACCTCCAGAAGTCCGTTCTGATGCCTTCTGAGGATCATGTTTTTCTCAGATGCTTCAGAGTGTTCCCATGCTGCACCTATCCTTGCCTTCAAGGCTCTCTGGCAACCTTTTTCCAATCTCTTCCTCTGTCACAGCCAGGGGGTTTCTCAGAGTTCTGTGATTTATGTTCTCCAACATTCCCATTCTCCTTGTCAGGAAACAGTTGTACCTCAAAGCAGTGTAGCTTCAATATTGTCCCCCTGGACTTCCCTGTTCATTTTCTTCCTTGTCTCAAGCTTGAGCTTCAGTGATGTATTAATCAACTCTCTCTCAATCCAGGGCTTCCTTTTTAAGCTGCAGTTCCCATGCAGGAGCTTTTCACTGAAGCCTCAGATGGGGTGTGGGGTGCCTCTTGTGGTCCCCAAAAAGTCTCTGGCTTTCTTATCAGAGTTTAGATCATATCAAGGTAAGAGAGATTAGAGCTCTGGTTTTCATTCACTCTTTCATCCCAGAATCCTGAAAGTCTTCACTGACAATACCACAGTGGTGTGGTATGTCAACAATCAGGGGAATGAGGTCCTACCTTTCTCCTTTGCAGACTGGCTCTTCAGGTCTGGGATCTAGCTATCCTATATCAAATGACCCTTCAGGCAGTTTACATTCCCTCAAAGCAAAATCAAGTGGTAGACTCTTTGAGTAAGTCCAGAACACAAGTTCACAAATGGATGCTTCACAGAGATATGTTTCTGGACATTGTCTATCAGGGGACTATTTCTCCAGTAGATCTCTTCACTTCCCCTCCAAACAGGCAATTTCCTATGTTCTGTTCCAGAGTCCCAAGTCCTTTGACTTGGAAAGAGGATGCCATATCTTTTCTTTGGAAGGGGATGTTTCTTTACATTTTCCCACCCCTTCCTCAGCTATCATGGGGTCTGCACAAGATCAGACAGGACTCTCCCAAAAACTCCCTTTTGGCCAAAACAGCATTGGTTCCCCCTTCTGTATCAGTTGGCCAGGGGCAGTTACCACAAGTTACCTCAGTGGGAGGATCTTCTCACACAAGACAAGGGATCTCTTGTCCATCCTCCCTTCTCATTCTTCAGCTGACATTATGGGTGATAGGGTTTTGGTTCTTTTTAGGGACTTCTTTTCTGAGTACATGATCTGGGTTCTGCAGGAGGGCAGGATACACACTATTAGAAAATCCTATATATCCACATGGAAGAGATTTTCTGTCTGGTGCTTCTCTCTCCATCAGGATCTGCTGTCTGTGGAGTTTTCTGTGATTTTCTCTTACTTGTGTGATATGCTGAATGCTGGGTTTGCATAATCTTCAGTTAAAGCTCACCTATCAGCAATTTCTGCTTGTTTGCCCTTGAATACTCCTCTGGCCTCTAGTTTTGAGGTCAAGCAGTTTCTTAAAGGTGTACTGCATATCAGGCCTCCCAGACAGTGTCCTCTTGGGACCTCAGTTGAAAAATTGACCCAGGCTCTTTGTGAGCCTGTTTCTTCATCTTTCTTACAACATTGTACTTGGAAGACTTTTCTTCTTTTGGTTCTTACTTCAGCCAATAGTGTGTGCGCTCTTCAAGCTGTCGTGGCTGTTCCTCAGTTTTTAATTTTTCATAGAGAAAGGTTGTCTCTTTGTACTAAATTTGTTTATACCAAAGGTGGTCAATGAGCTGTCGCTTAATCAGTCTGTTAATCTCCCTTTTTTCCTTCACAGTTTGCTAATGAGAAGGTTCTTCACACCCTGGATTTGCATAGACCGCTCGGATATTAGATAAAACTAAAGTTGCATGCATATCTGAACAGATTTTTGTTTCTTTTCATCCCAGGACTTTGGGTTTGGCTGTTTCCAAGCAAACCATCTCCTCTTGGATTTCTAAGGCTATTTCCTTCTTTATTCTTTTCATGGGAAATGTCTCTCCTCATCCATAAAGGCACATTCTACTAGAGCATTTGCCTCCTGGTGGTGCCTTTTTCATGGGTCTGGATACCAATTCTAGCCTTGAGGCTGCTAATTGGTCCTCTGTTCATACTTTCACTAAACATTATAAGTGGGATGTTATTTTCAGGGATACAGCTGGTTTTCCCAGGGCTATGCATGGGTTTGTGGAAGGTTCTTCTGTGCCTTTCACCTCCCATGCTTTCTCTCTCCTCCCTCCCCCCTCTTCCCTTACTCTTACCCTGTATTCTGTTTCCTTCCTGGGCAAGGCGCTGTTTCTGTCTTCTTCCTTCTTTTTCCCTTCTGGATGCACATGTTCCTCTTTGTCCTTGAAAGTAATCTGTTCCTCCTAAGGCTTTTTCAGTTCATAGGTTCATAGGTTCATACTAGGCTATCTGCCCGAGGGCATTTATAAGCCTAGCCCATAGTTTGGCTTACGCCACCCCTTTGTATGGGGAACTATACCCATTATTTTGCTGTGCCTCTGTCTAGCAGTGACACTGAGGATCTCCCATCCATTGGTCAAGATTTCTCTTGAACAAAGCCAGCGAGGTGCTCTGCCTCACATATACCGGGATTTTGTTCCACAGCATAGGGAGTCTTTGGGTGATGAATCTATCCCTTGTGGTTCTGATGGATCTAGATTTTTGAGGTGAAGCATATTCATCAAATCAGACATGGCCTTGTATGTCAGGCAAAGGTCACCTCTGAGCAAGCGGTGGCGACTGAATAGAGCTGGAGTTCTTTCAGTCGGGCAGCATAGGACAGATTTTTGAGACCCTTTATCCTTTTGGTGAGGAACTTTTGTGGCCTCTCCAGCTGCTGCAAGTGTCGGGTCAGATACATTCAATGGGGCATTGTACTCAATCATTGGTCTGATGAGTGATGAGTATAGGGAGACTATGACCTCCCTTGATCTAGATGTGAATCCCTTCATGATAAGGTGGGCAATGTAGAAGGTCTTCCTAACTACTTTAGCTACATGGGTGTCGAATGACAGGCTACTGTCAACTTGGGTCCCCAGGTCCCTGATAACAACTTCTGTGCTCAGAGGATTACCACCTATATGGTAGCTAGGGGTAACCTTGTTTTTGACTATGCATTTTTGGCATTTAACTTTAGGCCATGGCTCTGGCACCAGTCATCCGCTTCTGTGAGACCCTTCTGAAGGATATCTGTGTCAGATATGTTTTCAGTTTGCAGTCATCTGCACACTTTGACAGCCATAACCCTCCTGTGTCTGTATCTACTACTGAAAAGTAGGTGCCAAACAAGAGTGGGCCCAGGACTGAGCCCTGTGGGACACCACTTGTGACAGGCTTTGAGTCTGACATGGCGCCAGCAACTCTGACCCTGTGGGTTCTGTCACTCAGCCAGTTTGCAACCCATCTTGTGATGTATGGGTTAACATTTAAGCTGATGAGTTTTTCAATGATACCGAGTGGGTATTTGTGTGAAGGCCTTCTCCAGATCGAGGTAGGCTGTATGGACTGCCTTTCCCTCATCAATGGCTTTGGTGACTGTTTCAAAAAGTCAACCAAGTTTAAAAGGCGTGATCTGCCTTTGACAAAGCCAAACTGGGTTGGATCCAAAGTCTGCAAATTCCCTATGTCTTTATTTATGAGGTCGATCCTCTCCATAGCTTTGCAGATAAGGCTTGTCAAGCTAATGGGCGGTAATTTCCAGGGTCTGTGGAGGCACCGCCTTTGTGAAGTGGGACCACAGTATCCAGAGGTGAGACTATGATTAAACAGCTGTCCTAGCTGTGGGTTTAATTCTTCTGAGTTCGTGGAGCACACAGCCTGGGACACCATCAGGTCCCATGGATGCTGTGTTTTTGCTTTGGAGAGAGCAGTTCTCACCTGGGCTTGAGATGTTTGGGGCTGCAACTATTTGGTATAGATATCTCAGAAGTTTGCACTGAACCTGTCAGCCAGTATGTTGGCAATGTCTGTAGGATCAGTAATCTTCACATCATTTTGAACTAGTTCTGAGCATATCTGGGAGTTTCCTCCCAGGTTTCTGACATAGCTAAAGAAGGCCTTATGATTGTCTTTTGAGTCTTTAGCTATTTTTCTCTCAAAATTTGCTTTGGATGATTTTATGAGAGCTCTTAGCTTTTACTTATAGTGATCAAAGGTGTCTTACCTTTTAAGGATTTTGCTCTATCTTGTAGTAGCTTCCTCCTTTTGTTGTAGAGTTTGTTTATGGCTGGGGTCCACCAGACTGGACGCTGGTACAAAGAGTCTTTGTTTTGCTTGGGATTGCCTTATCCATGCAGTCCTGCAGGTGCTGGTAGAAGGCATTTGTAAGTAATTCAGCGCTTGAGTACTGTTCCTTAAAGGAGACCACACTAGTCTTTGGAGTGTGGAAGTCGGCTCGAGAAGTTTTTTTACTGTGGTCTTTTTTATTTCAGGTGGGGGTGGGATGAGGATCTCCAGCAAGATTAGTTTGTGATCTGATCTCACCAGTGAGGGGTATACTTCCGGTGTTGAACATTGTGCTCCCATGTTTGTGATGATGAGATCAAGTATGTTTTCTCCTCTTGTGGGGATGGTGACTAGTTGTTCCATGGCGTTTGAGTTTATGAATTCCAGGAACTTTTGGGCTAGGGTGTTTGGGCTTGAGTAGTGTTCCAATCTATATTAGGGTAATTGAAGTCACCTAGTATGATGGTGTTTGGAGATACATTTATCCCCTCCAGTGTTTTCAGGAAAGCCATGTGAGGTTCCTGAGTTTGTGAGGGTGGCCTGTAACATGCTACAATTTGCAGAGCAGTCTTGCCTATGGTTAATTGCACCTGGATGGTCTCCGATGCATCGCAGTCTTGAGGTGTGGGTGTCCTTGATGAATATGGATACCCCTCCTTTATTGGTATTGTCGCATGGTATGAGGTAAAACCTGTTAGTGCTGGGGTGCTCTCAGGAGCCTTGAACCAGGTTTCTGTCACAGCACAGACATCGATGTTCTCCATACTGAGAAGGGCCTGCATTTTGAGATTTAGACTTCTGGCATTGAGCAGCATTACCCTTAGTTTTTGTGTTCTAGGGTGGTAGGTTTAGAATTTGAGCCCTTTAAAAAAAAGGGCAGGGGGGGGTGGCAAGAGCCTTTGCCAGTATCCGAATCCCAGGGTGACAGGTGCAACTTGTCCAGCATGTCATCCCAGGCAGACAGACATTGATCCCCTTTGAATGACACCAGAGTTTAAGCCAATTGTTAAAGCTGATCATCTTATCTCTGTATTGTGGCATCATTCTTGGTGAAGGTAGGATACTGCTCAAGGTCAGGGTCATACCTGCCTGGGCTACATAATCAGAGAGCTCCTCAATGTCTCTTTTCATGTAGTCACAATGACTGAGTGTACCTGCTGTTGAGAGACCTGAGTGCCTGTTACATGGCGATTTTTAGCGCCTGACAGGCAGCTTACTGTAACACTCAGTCTGGTGAGCGGGACGTCAGTGTGTCTGACTATGGAGTCACCAATGACTAGTGTGTCTGGCATTGTGTTTGGCCTTAAGGGCTGTGACTGTTTGACACCCTGACTGTGAGGTCTATGTGTTGCAGGTGTTGTGTTCTGAGGTGGTGGTTGTTTGGGTGTCTGCTTTGGTGGCCTCTGCTATTTTGGTAGATTTCTGATCAGAGCCTCCGAGTATGTCTTTGTGTGTTTGTGTATGATTTGAGGTTGTGATGGTACTCTGTGAGACTGGGTCTATAGTGTGTGTGGTGACCTTCTCCTCTTGTCTGGTCTTGCCAGTCCTAAGTTGAGAGAGCTCAGCCTCCAGTTATGTATTTGTGTTTTGTGGGAGGAGGAGAGGGTTGTCTGTGTACATGAGGCAATTGTAACATTGCCTCAATATTCCCAGGTTCACCAGCTGAGCAGGAGAGGATACTAGCAACTGATCCCTCGACATGCTAGAAGGAATAGACAAAAACTTTAAACTTTTGGGGTACTATCTGTAACAAGAGTGCTGTATCTCGGTGATAAGTACTGTAGGAGCAAGTGCTAGGTTTGACAGATACAGAATAGGCTACTTAGAGTCTATTCTCCAGTAGTTCTGAGTGTTTGCATCCATACATCACCTTTATGTCTTTGGGCTAATGTGGGGAGCATACTTGTGAATTGCAGCACCCATAAAAGCTGGAGACTTTGGTATACTGGCTGGACATTGGGCAGGAGATCCCTTTGGTGAAGAATACTACAACAGTGAAGAGACGGGCATCTGCTGTTACGGTAAGATTTTATATAACTGTACTATTCCTTTTACTCAGTACATAAAGAAGGAATTCCTTTGGTGCACAGGTACAGCAAACCTGTGCATCAGGCTGACACTCCTTTCACCTTCTGAAATCCAATACATTATTCTAGACTCTAACAACAGAATTACAGTTCATCCCATATCTTTCAGAAGTTTATTGATGGATACACAAAGCAGGAAAAAAAATAACACTGGCACATGAATAGAAACCGAACTTAGGTTCATAGGTGTGTACTAGGCTAATGGCCCTGGGCCTTTAAATGTAGCCTACCAGAAGTTGACCAGTTTGCTACATAAAACAATCCAGCCAAAATCTTTTGCCATGCCATTTCCCACAGCACTGTTAGATGCTTTTAAGGAGACTTGAAACTTTGTCTGCTTTTCCTCATCTCCCTGTGATACAGTAGTTATTACTCAAAACAAAAAAAAAAAGGCAGGGCTGGTATAAACCTAATAGCTCTTGGGCAAGACAATTATGATATCAAATAACAGAATGTGTAAAGCAGTTGGGCTATGTGGCCATTTACACCTTATCTCCTTTTTCAAGGACTGGTAGGGAGTCATGTCCTATATCTGGGATATATTTATGAATACCCATCCAATATTACCTTATGAACCTTATCAATCTTCCACCACAGCTATTACATCTCTCCAGATCATTACTAACGCAACAACTTGGCAAGGCATTGTATCCTTCTCTCAAAACACAAGAGTCCAGCAGCTTTAAAAATGGAATTTTAATTCCTGACAGCTGCTTTTTTCACATAAGTGTTTGGTCTCATGGCTTTCTCTGAGATTTTTAATACAAGAAAACTTTACATTCTGAAGTGATTTTTTTTTTAAAAGATCTAGATGTTTTACATTGCCCCACCACGTGGTTGTTTAACTGTTAATCATTTATCCATAAAAATCCATTTAGCAGCAGTACCTTTTTCTCAGTCAGACTACATCGTAGCTGTCTGAAAAGGCATTCCCTAGCTCTTCTCTGAAGACCTTCAGAAAGAGATATTTTCCCTTTATTGGATTTGACCTTTATGCTGGAAGAGCTGAGCTTCTCTCACTTTTAATGTACAAATGCAGTGGGGCTTCAAATGCCTATCCTGGAACACACTATTCTGGTTGTTGTGGCTATTAAAGGTTGTAATGTCTCACTTTATTTGAGATTCCATTATGAAAGGGTGTCACTCAAGACTAATCTTTCTTAATAATAATGGTAATAACAGCATTTGCTTTTGTCCTTTTGGCTTATTCATATGTCAGACTCTTATCCAGGCTGCCTAAATGAATGTCCAGTGGTTGCAAACAATGCTCAGTTTAGGTATACTAGGAGACCCAATAAAGTTGAAAAAGATCATTTTTTCGTTCAAGAAAGGGGAAAAAGCTCATCAGTCAGTAAGCAGACTGTATCTGAATTGTACTACCCACTGCAGTGCCTTTTGTTGTGACAGCTGTAAACTTGCCCAAGGTATAGTAAGAGCACACTGTATTGGAAGCAGCAGCCAGATTTACAGTACGTTTCAGAACTGTTTTTGCACAAGGCATTTTAAAGTTGCTACACTTTTGCAGAACAAGACAGTGTGTGGCACTGCTGTGCTGGTTGGTTGTCTTTCGGCTTTTCCCGGTTAGGGGTCGCCACAGCGGAACTCCGGTCTGCTAATGATTGGCAGTAGATTTTTTTTAACGAACGGCGAGGTGCCAGCTCGACGTCCAACCTTCAACGAAGGCACGCCCATTTACGCATGTCTTTCGAACGCCCATTCAACCGCGGGGAGGACATGCAGACTCCACACAGAAGGCACTCCCCGCACTCCAGCCGAGAATCGGAACGGGAGAACCTCTTGCTGTGAGGCAACAACGCTACCGCTGCACCACCTTAGATTTTTGGTTTTGCAAAAAAATTAATGAAAGTTTGAGAGAAGGTGATATTAATAATGAGACTGAATATATTGAACTGAGATGGATTATTGACTTTAAGGCCTATTTACCTCCTGGCCTTAATAGTGCCGTCTCTTTAAAACCTCTTTTGAAAAAAAGAGGTTTACCACACTGATTTTTAAAATGTGTTATTGGTTGTTGGTTTTATTTAAATCTTGTGTCTTTGTATTATGTATTAAGGTCTGATGAAGAGGATTGCCTCAAAAGCGCTTACCTATTTTTGTAATAAATAACTGTGTGTTTTTATCCTCCAGCCTATACGCCTATATATTTTTTCTTATTTGAGCTTTTTAGTGTTGTCATGTCTGGCTAGTGGTGCTATCCTGCCTTTTTTTCCCCGAGCTAGGTCCATTTAAGTTAGAGGACCTAGTATTCCCTGTAGTCTTTTTCCTGCCAGTTACGAGGCCGTTTTTAGTTAGAGGCTCTAGTTTCCCGTGCGGGGTTTAGTTGGGTCCAGTGTGTGTACGTATTGCTTTGTACCTGTGTGTGTTCTCCTTTCAGCATGTCCAAGGATTCTAAGGAACACAGGCCTTCGGGTTTTAAAAAGTGTGTTGAATGCAACAATGAAATGTCTTTGACTAGTGGGCACTCCGTTTGCGTGTACTGCTTGGGGGCTATTCACTTCCAAGAGTCCTGCTTGTTTTGTCATTCCTTCAGTCCCCGTGTACTACAGGAAAGAAAGAACAAGCTCATTTTGAAAGGACTGCGTAAACACTCCTTCGAGGAAGACTTGGCTAAGTCTTCCATTGCCTTATCCTCTCTAGCTAAAAAGGACAAAAAGACTTCTAAGAAGCTCCCTCCGGCTCCGTCTGTTTCTTCAGAGCCGCCAGAGAAAATTGCTAGAACAGCTTCTCCTTCTTCTTTTCCATTGCCTTCAGTGCCGACAGAAGGTAGTGTCTTGACTAAGTTCATATCGGCTCCCAGCCTTTTGGAGCTGGTCACAGATATTTTGGTTCTGAGCTGGTCTCCAGTGATTCGACAGGTTCCTCCTTCACGCAAGTCCCCTTCTGTAAGGAGATCCAGATCTCCAACTATATCCTTCAGGTTCTCGAGGACCCTTTCCAATGAGGACGTTGATAGAGTGGTGAAGAAACTGCTTCAGTCGTCGGTGTTGGCAAAATTGATTTCGGCTGCGACCCAGTCAGCTCCGGAGCCTATGGCTTCATCATCCTTTTTTGTTCCTCCTCCGAGCCTTTCTCTGCCTTCGGAGCCAGAGTTGTCTGTTCTGTCGGGTGCCATTAGGTCGGTTCCAGTAGCCTCGCCTGGCCTCTCTGTTCCAATTTCCGCTATGACCCTGTCTGCTCCATTCATGGGGTCGAGGGTCCACGGTTCTCCGAGGGGGAGGGCTCAGATCAATCTTCATCGGTTCTGAGCCTTCCTCTAGGTGCTTTGGCTCAAATGAGCTTGGACCAGACATCTGCTTTGGACCTCATCTTCTTGGTGCCGAGGGCTACTACTGTATCCTCTACAGTTAGTCGGCCTTCGAAAGCGGGAGGAGATCAGCCTTTGAGGTTATGAGGAGCGTGCTGGCCAGGTCGTCAGCTGCATCCTTTGGCACCAATACTGTGCCCCCTCCAGCACCAGTGTCAGTTTCGGATCACCCTCTATCCCTGGACAGCAGAGACCCAAAGCCTCAGTGGTCCCCAAACAAAGAGATTGTGTAAGCGGAAACATCTCGACTCCCCGGATGAGTCTCTCACATCGGACACCGACTTCGAGGAGTCAGAGGGGTCCCCTAAGTCATCTTCTGAAGATATCTCCTTTTCAGATATCCTTGAGATCTTGGAGAAGAGAGGCGGCTGGCCCTCCAAATCCCCTTCTGATGAGGTGTCTGTATTCCTGAAGGCTTTTGGGTCTCAGCCCTCTGCCTCTTGGGTTTCTCCCCCTTTCGATGAGCTACTAGATCTTGTCTGTCGAAAGGTGTGGGAAACTCCTGACACTGTGGAACCGGTCCCTAGGAGACTCAATAAGTTTTTGTCCGTCTCCCACTGACAAGGAATATCTAACAAAAGGCGTTCCAGTAGATGCCATGGTGGTGGCAGCAGCCACCAAGAAGGAACTTGCTGAAACTTTGTCTACCATCCATCTGCCTAACAAGGAGGCCCGGGCTATTGACAGGTATGGGAAGCGTGTGTTTACCTCAGCGGCCTTTACACTGCGGTCGCTGAACTACTTGACTCATTTTACAAGGCTCCAGAGAGATCTCCTAAAAGAGCTAGGAGATTCTCTACAGGGTAACATTTCTGATGCCGTGGCACAGAAGATCATTGCACAAATGTCTACCCTAAATTCCCTTACCAACTCCTCCATGAGGCTGATCTCATACGCAGCCAACGGAGCGAATAGGGCAGTGGGTTCTGGAGTCTCTCTTAGGAGACACACCTGGATGCGCTTGTGCAATTTTGCGGAGGCCTTCAAGTCTGTGTTCACCAACGCCCCCTTTGACGGTTCATCGTTGTTCGAAGCCAAGGTGAAGGACACTCTCACTAGGTGCGAGCAGGAAGGAAAAACCCAGTCTGCCTTGGGAGTCCATTTTTCCATGTCTTCTAGACCTTACCCCAAGGGCCAGAAGGGTGGGAAAATGTGGTTCAGGAAATCACAGAGGTTTTTTCAGGACACACAGCAATTTCCCCTCCAGAGGCAGGGGAGGGGGTGGAAATTCAGGTAGACACCACCCTAGAGGCAGAGGAAGCCCACGTAACCAGGGGGACCGTGATTCCTTTTGTGGTCCTCCCTACCAGCGCTCCTGAAGGGAGGCCCGAATGTGCGTCTCTGGAGCCAGTCGGGGGTCACATTTCTTTATTCCCAGAAGCCTGGCAAGACTTCACCCAAGACGAGTGGGTATTAAAGATAATTTCCAGAGGTTATCATATTCCCTTCTCCTCCCCCGCCAACCAAGAGAATCCCAGATGTTCCACCCAGTCACAGGGATTCCGCAACTTTAGAAATAAAAAAGCTGCTTTCAAAGAGAGCCATCCAGCCTGTCCCCGCAGACCAAGTAGGATTAGGGACTTGCTCAAGATTCCTTTTGGTGACGAAAAGAACAGGGACCTGAGACCCATCTTGGATCTCAGCCGATTGAACCTTCATGTACAAAGTCCACGTTCCGCATGGTCACCTTACAGTCAATACTCTCTCTGTTAGAGAAAGATGTGTGGATGTGCTCCATCGACCTCAAAGATGCTTACTACCATATCAAGATGAACAGGGCATCGAGAAGTCATCTAAGCTTCCGGCTGGGATCCAGTCATTTTCAGTTTCACGCTCTGCCCTTTGGTCTCACCACAGCCCCCAGGGTGTTCACCAAATGCATGGCAGTGGTAACGGCTCACTTGAGATGTCAGGAATTCCAAGTGTTTCCGTACCTGGACGACTGGCTCCTTTCTGCCATCACCAGGCATCTACTGTTACAGACCAGGGACGCCACCATTACACTGTGCTAAAGGTTAGGAATTACTCTAAATTGGAATAAAGTCTGCCTTGTTGCCCTCGCAGCGTGTCACTTTTATCGACACCGAACTAGATACAGTGCTCATGAGGGCCTTCTTACCAGAAGAGAGAATTCAGGCTCTACAACAGCAGGTCTACACCTTACTAACTTTGAGGAAGGTCAAGGCAAAAGTGGTTCTCAAGTTATTAGGGACCATGGCTGCCACGATCACGCTAGTTCCCCTTGCCAGACTACACATGAGGGTTCTTCAGTGGTTGCTTTTCACCCAATGGTCACTACAGCATCTTCCACTCTCCCATTCTGTTCTGATTACAGAGATGTGCAAGCTGGATCTACGCTGGTGTCTTCAGGCCAGCAATCTCAATGTGGGTAAGCCTCTTGTTCCATCTTCTCCAATTGCCACGGTGACCACGGATGCCTCCCAGATCAGGTGGGGGGGCATTATCTCGGCAGGACAGTCCAAGGCACGTGGCAGGTTCATGAGACCCATTTGCATATCAATGTCTTGGAGATGAGAGCAGTGCTATTAGCGTCGCAAGCACTTCAGAGCTTTCTCCCTCTAGGGACAATTGCAATCCACTCAGACAACATGTCAGTGGTATGCTATCTGAACAGACAGGGAGGAACCAAGAGAGAGGCACTTCGAGTTTGGCAGTAGGCGGTGTCTTCCCAACGCTTTGTAGTTGCAACGCATATACCGGGGATGTCCAGCGTGATTGCCAACAGGCTGAGCAGAGCTATCCTAATGCCTCACTAGTGGTCCCTGAACAATTATGTTGCGGATAAGATATTCCACAGATGGGGTCAGCCTTGCTGCGATCTATTTGCCAGCCCCCTCAATGCCAAATGCAGCAGCTACTTCACCCTTATCCCCCCGGAGGGGGAGACACCCAGGGACACTCTGGTTCACGATTGGCCCTCCAGTCTTCTCTACGCCTTTCCACCATTACCTCTGATATCAAAGGTCATTCAGAAAGCACAGTCTTTGGGAAGCAAAATGATCCTCATTGCCCCACACTGGCCTCATCAGATCTGGTTTCCCTTCCTTCAACCCTATCTAATGGACAAGCCCTGGATTCTGGACCCAGCTCCAGACCTGCTAACTCGTATGTCAGGACAGTTCCATCCCTCCATCCAGACCCTCACGTTGACAGCTTGGCTGCTCCAGTTTCATCCTTAGCTTCATGATTTCTCGCCGGAAGTGGTCCATATTCTTTATCTTCCCACAAGCCTTCTACCAGGAAGATTTATTCCAGTAAGTGGAAAACATTTTCTATTTGGGCCTGTGAGAGACATATTGATCCTTATACAGTGCCTTTTCGGTAATATTAGAATTTCTTTCTCAACTGTTCAGTCAGGGGTCAGCTGTAGTAACCATTAAAGTGCAACTGGCAGTGATTTCTACCTTTTACATTGCTAATGAGCCCAACCTTATGGCTCATAGGCTTTGGAGGGCTTCTCTGAAAGGGACTTTGTTACTCCAACCTCCAGTCTTTGATCCAGTAATGCCATGGGACCTCAATTTTATTACAGAAACTCACCTCGACTCCCTTTGAGCCCACAGCTACTTGTAACATTAAATTCTTGCCATTGAAGACAGTATTCTTGGGAGCCATAACTTCAGCTAGACGGGTCTCTGAACTTCAAGCATTATCGATTAAGCCTCCTTATTTAGTGTTTCACAATGATAGTGTCTCCTTAAGAACCAGTCCTTCCTTTGTTCCAAAGGGTTGCCTCTGTTGTCAGTATCAACCAATCCATTGAGTTGCCTGTGTTTTTTCCTGAATTCTCCAACAAGGCAGAAATTAAGTTTCATCAGCTCGATGTTCATAGACAATTGCGTTTCTGTTTACATAGGACAAAAGATTTCAGGAAATCAGATCAAATGTTTGTCTCATATTCAGACTCTAGACTTGGGGTTCCTGTTCCTTGTCTCGTAGGATGTCTGATTGCATTTCATTTATTTATGCTTCCAATGGCAAAGAATTACCCTTTAAGGTGAAGGCTCATTCTACACGATCTGTGGCTACCTCAACTACGTTTCAGACTAGGTTGTCTATGGATGATATTTGTGCTGCAGCAACATGGGCTTCGCCTCATACCTTTATTAGTCACTACAAATTAGATCTGGTCTCTAGAGGCAGATCTTCCTTTGGTTCCACAGTGCAAAAGAGTATTTTTCACTGAGCCACCCAAGATCAAGGTGCTAGGGACGCTGTCCCACGGGTAAGAATGAAGGCGAGATTGGACTACATGACATCAAGAAGTTATGTACTCACCGTAACGTTTGATGCATGTAGTCCTCCTCACCTTACATTCTTACTAACCCTCCCTCCTACCCCCTCCTGGAGGACCTGGAGGTATAGTCTCTAGGTGTCAGTAGTCCTTCCTGTTGGGGTTGTTCTTCTTGTGTGTGTGCGCGTGCTTGCAGCAAACAAGATCTGGGGAATAGACCTGTTGCATGATGGGCTACTTCTTAGCCACAAGCCAATTGAAGACTTCGAGCTAGAGTTTGGCTGAGTCGGAGCCGAGGTTCGACTCCGAACCCACGGGTAAGAATGTAAGTTGAGATGAACTACATACATCGAACGTTATGGTGAGTACATAACTTCTTGTTATGTTAAATACTGTACTTGTTAAATTTTCATTCTCGGGGGCCCCTGAGCTAATTGTAGTTATTAAAATCCTCATGCAGTGCAATACAATTTTCTGATTTATCTTTTAGATACATGAAGCCATTGGGGGGGGCTAAAGTTACTGGTGTAGTAACTCGCAGAGTGGGGGATGGGAGTCCTCTTCTAAAATTATTGGCACACTAATAACGTACTTTTCAGAATGGATAATGCATTAGAGGCTCTTAGATCTGAGGGTATGGAACTGCTTTGATGTGGGTAATGCTAGTAATGATTGCCTGAATGGTAGCCGAGGCCAGTTCCTCCCAGCAGTTCCGTATACCTTTGCTCTGGAGACGAACTTTTAAACCAGTGCTGCAGCTTGTTAGGCTGGAGCACCCACCTGTGTAGACTTTTCGTATTACAAGAATACAGTATTCATTCTTTATGTGGATACTTCACATACACCTGTATGTACTTCAAAACAGTGCTAAGGATTTTAGCTTGAAGTCTAGACTTCATGTTGTTGTTTCATTAATTCTTGGGATACAGCGCTTTTTATCCTTACATTACCAGATATATTCAACCTTGGCACTACTACTAATCCCAACAGTGTGGATGGCAGACTGCTACTTAACCTATGCACACAGCCTAGGTGGCAGGAAGGCTGTGGTCCTTGACTCATCTGGCCATTTTAACTCTTAGTCTAAGTGGCAGGCAACATTTACAGTTTTAACTTGTACCTTAGGTTTCAGAAATATGCTGTACTTTCAGTTCATTTCCTGATGCATCTGTTGTAGGTAATAAAGTACATCATCTCTTTGGGGCTTCTACTTTTTAATTGAGCAGAATGCACTGGATTTACAATATTGACAATTTAGGCTGGGGTGTGTTTTAGCTACCTTTCCACCTCCTCTTATTAAAATGGAAAAGACATTGATAAATTACTTGGGGTTAGTAGGAGTCTGTAATAATTTCTCTTCATTTTCACCACCTCTACCATCCTCCAAGTACCCTGCTATATTATCTGTTATACTTCTGAAATTTCCCCATCCACTGTTTGCTGTCCTTAAAAGTTAGAAATCCCATCTGCCTTGCAGACTCTCAATGCCAGTTATTAATCTCTCAACACTTTCCTTACCATGCTGTTTTACTAATGTTCTTTGTGTTTCACTGTTGCAGTCATCTCATTTGTGTTATCTGCTTGCAGTGGCCCTCAGTCGGCCTGATTTAACAAAGTCTTGGGTCCTGCGTCGGTTGCTGTCTCTTCTTCCGTGACGTCAGGTAGTCAGGGGTATAAAACATGCAGCCGACACCATTACATCAGTCTTTCTTGCCGTGCGGTGCCCAAAGCAGAAACAGTTGGCAAGTGCCAGTCGGCTGACTCCTGAACGTTTTGTTTTAGAGTTTCAGAACCGAAGTCTACAACTAAAAGCTAAGTACCCCATTGGGGAAACTTTTTCTTGCTCTTAACCAATGTCAGTAAAAGTAAATAAGTGCATTACTTGTGGAAAGCAAATACCTCATAAAGATTTTCATTCGTACTGTATTCCTTGCCTAGGCCCTGACCACGACGTACCTTGCTGTCGGTTTTGTGCCTTATTTAAACCACGAACTGTTCGTCGTCGGTATATTTATGCTTTTAAATATTTTGGTGCTCAGTTCAATTATCCTGATATGTCTTTGGTCAGCCGTCCGACTACCGACATTCTGAAAAAACGCAAAGATAAAGACAGAGACAGGCCGCCTAGGTCCAAAGCTGCCGATGACGCTTCTAAGCCAGTTGCAAGTTCTCCGGTACTCAGTGAGGCGCTTTCGCAGCCCCTGATACCTGCTACTTCTGATTCGCAGGCCACTACTGAGACCCATTCGGAGTCCGGTATGCCGCGAGATGCTTCATATGTGGACCCTGCGGATGTTTCTACCTTGGATGGGTCTGGAGCAACTGTGCAGGCACCGGCTTCTGAGGGTGTATTCAGGCCTACTGACTTGCGTATTAAATCGATGCCATCATCTTCTTCAAGGCTTAAATCTCGAACCATGCCTAGAAAACTGACACCCAGACCGCATGGTCAGGCCTCTATGCCTAAAAAACAAATAAGAATGGCTGAAGACCTCATTACTGTAATCAAGGGAAGCCAGCTTTCCCCCTCTAAGAGACCTAGGACTGAGTTTGTTTATGGTACTTCTGACCAGGATTTAAGCGTCTGAGAGTAATTGGTTAGTGAGTTCTGATGAAACCCTGTGTTAATGGGTGAAAGCGTTTAACTCTAATTTGTTTTATCTGCATTTTCATATCTTTGTGTTGTTCGTGCCTGTCATAGAATAAATTTAGTGAATTTTGCATTCGCACAGTTGTTGGTGGTTGTTTGGAATTACGCTTGGATTTATGTTTTGAATCTTTGTTTTGGGCACTTATTGGTGTATTCGCAGTGGACATTTACGTAGTGACCTGTTTTGCTTGTTTTAAGAATTTTCTGTTTCCTCTAATGACCAGGATTTACCCTTATCTACCTATGAGGATTTTGATGCTTAGGACTCTATTCCCTCTGCTTCCCCCCCGGAGGATTTCTCTTTTGGTGAAACCTTGCATACTCTCAGGGAGCATTTTCATTGGGAAAGTCAGGATTTCTCTGATTCTAAAAAGAGGCTTAGGGATTTCTTACTCCTGCCCCAGCACAGGCCTTTAACCATACCTCTTGTACTAGACATTGTTGATGATGCATTTGCAGAATCTAGATTGGCCCCTGACTCTTTACCTCCTGCTCCCAGAAAACCTGATAGATATTACAGGGTCCCTGACTCTCACAAGTTCCTTTTTAAAAATCCTACTGCGGATCCTGAGACCATTTCACAGGGGCCTAAGTGCATTAAAGCTACTACTACCAAAAATCCTACCCCCCTCTGATAGAGACTGCAGGGCGCTGGATAGATGGGGTTAGAAGGTGTACATTTCTGCAACTTTGGCCATTAGGGCCTTAAACTGCCAGTTTCATATGTTAGTGTCAGCAGCATATTATTGGATTGCTTAAACAGAAAATGATGTTGATTCTGATTGTGTTGAAAATAAGGATTTACAGGGTTTACTGCATTCAGCTGAACAAGTTGGAATACTTTGCAATGTGGTTTTGATTCTCTAGAGGCATCTTGCAGGGCTGCTGTAACTGGGGTCTGTACTTAGAAGGCATGCTTGGCTTAAGGAGCAAATCCCTACCAGATCATGTTAAAGCAAAATTACTGGATGCTCCCTTAAACCAGGACCGCCTGTTTGGCAACAAGGTAGAAGAAGTTCTTAAAAAGATGGAAGAAAAAGCTAAATCTATGCAAACTGTTAAAGATTTTTTAAAAGTACAACCTCCAAGATTTAGTAGGCATTAGCCTTCCAATATTGGTCCTTTCCTGCCTCTTCCAGACCTCCTCAGTCCAAACCCAAATCCAGCAGAGCTCCCAAGCTGCAGTCCCAGGGTACGCACAGGACTAAGCAGTGGGGGCTTCCACTTCCAAATCTGGGAGTAATAAAACTCCCCCCTATGGTAAACTGTCTCAATGACTTCTTTTTAAAACTTCCAAGCACTTATCAGCTGTCTGCCCTTTTGGGGGGAAAGATTGCTCTTCATGCAAAGAACTGGGAACTCATTACCCAAGACAAATGGGTTTTAGATATAGTGTTCCAGGAATACAGATTTCACTTCCACACATTGCCAACACCAAGCGGGTGGCCAGATCTACCCCCAAATCAGTGGTCAGAGACCTAAAAGCAAGTACTTTCTCTTAAGCATGGGGGCTATTCAGCTGGTACCAGAAGAGAAAAAGGGACAAGGTTTCTATTCAAGACTTTTCCTGGTATCCAGAAAAGACAATTCATGGCGTCCTATCCTGGACCTGTCTACCCTAAACACCTTTTAGGTGATTCCAAAATTCAGGATGCTGACTCTTCACCAGTTGCTTCCTATGTTAGGCAAAGATGCCTGGTTGGCAGCACTAGATTTAAAAGAAGCATACCTGCATATCCCAATCAGGGAATCTTGCAGAAGATACCTACGCTTCAAAGCAGGCTAAACGCACTATCAGTTCTCTGCACTGCCCTTTGGCTTATCTACTGCACCCAGGGTATTCACAAAGTGCCTAGCTCCAGTTATTGCATTTTGCAGGCAAAGAAATATTCAAATGTACCCATAACTGGATGATTGTCTTATTCAGGCAGAAAGCTAGGACATACTTTTGAATCATCTGGCCTTTGTACAAAGGGTGCTAACTTGTCTGGGGTACACCATAAACGAAAATAAATCACACCTGGTACCCTGTCAACAAATTATATTTCTGGGAGCAAGCTTGAATACAACTTCCCAGATGGCTTTCATCACGCCAGAGAAACAAATTCATTTGACAACCTATTTCAAACAAGTGGCCACAAAAACCCAGCTATCTGCAAGGCAAATACTGCAAGCCTTGGGGTTCATGGCCTCCTGCATTCTTCTAATTCCATATGCAAGACTGCATATGAGGAAACTACAATGGTATCTAAAAAGCCTATGGTGTCAACATTCTCAGGATCTTGAAGCAATGATTCCTATCATACCTTGCCTATGCCTAGAGTTCTTTTGGTGGGCAGAGGCCTGCCACCAAAACAAGGGACTGCCATTCACACTACCTCCTGCCGCCCAAACCCTAACAACAGACGCATCAGACTATGCATGGGGGGTCACTTGGCAGGGAAGTGCATTCAGGGCAAATGGAACCCAAGTCAAATGCACCTGCATATCAATCAAAAAGAAATGTTAGCTGTACAGAATGCTCTGACAGCCTTCAAGGACCACATTCTTCCAGGACAACTAATGGTAAAGACCGAAAATCCCACTGTTATGTGGTACATAAACAAGCAGAGGGGTACACATTCTTACCCCATCTGCAGACTAGCCATGGCATTGTGGAACACAGCCTTGAGCCACCAAGTGCATCTACAAGCTCAATTCCTGCCAGGAAAATTGAATACACTGGCAGACGGACTAAGCAGAAACCTCTTGGACCCACACGAGTGGAAACTAGAACCAAGGATTTTCAACATGTTGACAAGCAAATGGGGGATCCCAGATATAGACCTGTTTGCCTCCCCCAAGAACTATCAATTGGACACATTTTGCACAAGGACTCCCCACAAACAAGCTTGGAAAGTGGATGCTCTGTCTTTCAGCTGGAAATACCTATCAGTCTATGCCTTCCCTCCTCTGCCTCTGCTCTCCGAAGTACTACTAAAGATCAAGCTGGACAAACCAAGGACGATTTTAATTGCACCAGACTGGCCACGCCAACACTGGTACCCTCTCTTGCCCAGTGTGTCACGGTTGGCCCCATGGCACCTGCCTCAGACTCCTTCTCTGTTGTCTCAGCAGGAGAACCCAATTCTGCACCCTCAGCTTCCAACACTGAACCTAACAGCATAGCTAATTACCTAATCTCTCCTTTACCATCCCTCAGTAAACCAGTGATGGATATCATTTTAGAGGCAAGGAGGCCTAGTACTAGAAAATCTTATGCTGAAAAATGGATAAGATTCTGTGCCTGGAACCAGTCTCAAGGGATGAGCACACCAGTGCCCAGTTTATCTCAGATTTTACAATACTTAACTGAGATGCTTCACAAGGGCCTGTCTTTTCCTCCATCAAAATTCACGCCTCAGCCATTTCAGCTCATTGTAACACAGAACCTCCCCTCTTCTCTCTTCCATTGCTCAAGCAGTTCGTCAGAGGGGCCAAAAATTTAAGACCACCCAGGAGAGCTTCAATCCCAGCCTGGGACCTTAACTTTGTCTTGGAAAAACTCACTCTTCCTCCTTTCGAGCCAGCTGCTACTGCAGATTTAAATTTTTTTTCTTGGAAAACAGATTTCCTTTTAGCAATCACTTCAGCAAGAAGGATATCTGAATTGCAGGCCCTTATGGCAGTGGAGCCTTTCATCATCTTTCATGCGGACAGGGTGTCCCTCGGAACCAATCCATCCTTCATGCCCAAGGTGGTATCTATTGTGGCTCTTGATCAGTCCATTCATTTGCCAACCTTCTTTCCTAATCCACAGAAGAAAGGGGAATGGATACTGCACTCCTTAGATGTGCACAGATAACTTAGATTCTATTTGGACAGGACTAAACCTCAAAGGAAATCTGAACAACTACTGGTGGCATTTGCTGCAGGGCCAGGGGGGAAGGCTATTTCAAAGCAAACCATTTCTAAATGGATAGGCCATTGCATTAATTTCTGCTATTAGCACCATGGAAAACCTATCCCACAGGGGATCAGACCCCACTCAACCAGGGCTGCATCTACCTCTACAGCCTTTCTCAAAGGCATTCCTACCAGGGACATCTTAGAAGCTGCTACCTGAGGTTTTGTCCATACTTTCACCAAGCATTGTCATTTGCCACTTTTCTCTAAATTCAGAGCTGGCTTTGCCACTGTAGTCTTGCAGGGCCTTATAGATGGTCCTAATACTGTCTAAATTCCTCCTCCCAACCTTAGCTTTGGGAATCTACCCAAATGTGATGACTGCAAGAGTGAAACACGAAGAACATAGTACAGTTGTGTACACGTACCATAAATGTAGATGTTCAAGTGTGTTCACTGCTGCAGTCCTGATTACCCTCCCTCCAGCCCCCTGACTTTTTTGGCTATACCTCTACTTTCCTTTAGTATGCTTAAAAGCTTTTTGGTTTATTTGCTTTTTTGTTGGAGGTATATCCTTGTATATTTATATATTTAATTTGCTTCCCACTAGGGGGGGGCTCCTGCCATCTGGGGCAAGAAAAAACTGATGTAATGGCGTTGGCTGCATGTTTTATACCTCTGACGACCTGACGTCACGGAAGAAGAGACAGCAGCTGACGCAGGACCCAAGACTTAGTTAATCAGGCCAACTGAGGGCTACTGCAAGCAGATAACCCAAATGTGATGACTGCAACAGTGAATACACTTGAACATCTATATTTGTGGTAAGTGTACAAAACTGTACTTTTTGTGTGTCACCTTAGCCTTCAGTCTGTTCATTACAGATACCTTGCCTCTTCCTCATTCATATCAGGAACCCTCAAATCCTACTCAGGCCCACTACTGGTAAATAAGAATACAGAGTTTATAGATTTACACCAGCAATAAACTCACTTATACTGCTAGAAAACAATTTCTGTTGTAATTCATAATCATACAGAGGTCACCAATCTCCATACCAAAAATTAAGGGTCTTCTCTCAAAACTCCACTGTCTTGTACGCAAATTTATATGTTCAGGCAATTTTCACTCAAATCCAGGACCACCTCATTTACAAAGCCCATTCACTTGTCATATCAGAAATGAAAACATTTTAATTACTTGCTTTAATACATGCAGTCTTAATAATAAATTGACCAGTCTTGAAGCATAGCTGGTAACAGAAAATGCCCATATTCTTACTGTATCAAAACTACCAGGCATTGGATCCAGGCATCCTCTATCCATGCGTCTTTCTCTCTCTCCTTGCCTGCTTGGAATCAGGTTATCCAAAACTCTTGGGTCTTCTCTATAATAAAATGGGGATACTTCATGATGTGGGAAACCAAACCTCCTCCCAAAGGCATTCTACAGCCCCCTTGAGACCAACTGGCTTCCTTTCCTGTTGTTCTTTAGGAACTCCTCACACAAGGAACAATACAAGAAGTCCCCTCGTCATGAGAGAGGAAAGGGATTTTACTCCAGGATGTTCCTGATTCCCAGGAAAAAAGGTCCCTGGAAGCCAGTCCTGGATTTGTCCCATCTCAATACCTTCTTCCAGGTACCCTCCTTTTGGATGCTCACTCTTCCTACCCTCTTTCCCCTGATTCTCCCCCAGGCCTTCTTGGTTTCCTTGGATACCTATTTACACATCCCAATCCACCCCCTGTTCAGGAAATTCCTCCTGTTCTCATTGGATTCTGTACACTTTTAGTTCTGTGCTTTGCTTGCTGTTTGGTCTCTCCATAGCCCCAAGAGTGTTCGCAAAGTGCCTAACACCAGTCATGGCCTTTGCCAGAACAAGGGGAATCCAACTCTTCCACTATCTAGACAGTTTCCTGATAAAGGCCCTATCAGTTCCAATGGTCCTACAACACCTAGATTTCACTATTTCCCTCTTGAGAAGTCTGGGGTTCATGATAAACCTCAAAACAATTATCCCTGATACCCTCACAGGATCATGTGTTCCTGGGGTGCAGGATCCTAAGAGAAAAAATCGATAGCCGGTCTTCCCCCAGAAAAAAAAAATTGTCTCTCACTTATTATTTCAAGGAGTTGCTCCCTCTCAAAGTCCAGTTGGGCAAGGAGTTTCTCAGGCTCCTGGGATTTATGACCTCCACCAATCCCCATGGTACCCTTGGCAAAGCTTCACATGAGGAAGTTCCAGTGGTAATTGAGAACAGTCTGGAAACAACTGCACCCCCTGGAGTTCATGGTTCACATGCTTTCATGCCTTTCCAGGGAATTGAATTGGTGGATAGCCCAGATAAAAGCCAACCCATGCCTGCCCCAACAATGCCTTCTCCCAAGCAGGACCTTTTCACAGATGCTTTAGGCACAGGTTGGGGAGCAATCTTAGAAGAATGGAGAGTGAGAAACTCATGGACTCTCACTCAACAGAAAGAGCACATCATCATCAAGGTCCTACGTCCTGTGCAGGTTGACCCTGCAAGCATGGGAAATCGCCCTAGAGAGACAAGTCAACATCCATGCTGTCTACATACTTTCAGCAGACAGTGTGATGACAGATACTCTAAGTAGGATCATGACTCAATCTCACAAATGGATGCTAAACAGGGATGTGTTCCTGGACCTGGTCCATCAGTGGGGTATTCCGGATGTGGATCTGTTTGCCTCTCCCATGAACAGACAGCTTCCAACCTTCTTCTCCAGGGTACCGCATCCCGAAGCATGGAGGGTGGATGCTGTGTCATTCCCTTGGAAGGGAATGTATTCTTCTGCATTAACCCCCTTCCGTCTCATACAAAAGGTTCTGCTGAAAATTCAGAAAGAACAACCAGAAATCTTGTTGGTGACTCCCTACTGGCCATGATAGCATTGGTTCCCCGTATTACTCCATCTAGGTAAGGGCATTCACCCCAAGTTACCCCACCAGATGGAGCTGCTCACACAGGAGAAAGGAATGCTCTTACACTCCCAAGTGTCCACTCTGAGCCTTACTCTGTGGGTGATGGGACATTGTTTCCCTTCAGGCACCTATACACAGAGGATGTGCTTCAGGTTCTGCAGGAGGCCAGAAAACCAACTACCAGGAAATCACATCTTTCTAAGTGGAAGAGATTTTCCGTCTGGTGTCAAAAACACAATTTACAACTTTGCTGGCAGTAGAACTTGCAGTGGTCTTGTCCTATCTGTGTGAATTGATGAAGTCTGGACCGTCTTATTCTTCAATCAAGACCCACTTATCTGTCATCTCAGCCTGCCTGCCACTCACCCCACCTTTGGCTTCTAGGTTAGAAGTTAAACTATTTTTGAAAGGGGTTCTGCACCTTAGATCTCTAAGGAAGTCCATTCCGCCTCCGTGGGATCTAAATTTCACCCTGAAGAAGTAGACACTACCACCCTTTGAGCCAGCCAAAGACTGTTCTCTCCAATACTGTACATAGAAAACTGTACTCTTGTTGGTCATTACTTCAGCCAGAAGGGGTTCTGAACTACAAGCGTTTATGGCCTTTCATCCCTTTACTGTTTTCCATTAGGACAGGGTGTGTTTTCATACTAACCTCAACCTTCATGCCCAAAGTGGTCAATGACCTGTCCTTGAATCGGGACATCAACCTTCAACCTTCTTTTCTTCACCCCAAAACCCAGTTGATAGGATCCAACATTCCTTAAATGTACACAGGCAACTCTAATACTATTTGGCTAAGACCAAATCCATCTGTAAATCGGACAGGCTCTTTGTCTTGTACTACCACCCAAGAGCTCTGGGACACCCTGTTTCCAAGCAAACCATAGCCTCTTGGATTTCTAAAACCATCTCCTTTAGCTATACAGCCCATGGCAGAAGGCTTCCCTTGTCAATAAAGGCACACTCCACTAGGGCAGTGTCCTCTTCTGGAGCTTTTTTCAAGGGTTTGGATAAACCTGCCATTTTAGAAGTGGCCACAATGGTTCTCTGTCCATACCTTCACCAAAACACTACAAGTTGGACATCATTTAAAGAGCCAAGGCATGTTTTGTCAGAGCCATTCTTCATGGCTTTGTGAAAAATGCTTCTGTTCCTCCCCCCAAATCTTAACAGGAGCTTTTGCACTCTCCCTTGTGTTATGGATACAGCAGCATATGAATGGAAGGGACATAGTATTGTTGTGTAAAATCTTACCGTAACTTTAGATGTTCTATTCTATATGCTGCTGTATAGCTTCCCATCCACCCTTCGCCTTAACACTTGCCTGACTCCTGAGTACCCACTCGTTCTGAGGTAGGTGCGTGCTGACGTCCGTTTTGTACCTGACCACAGAGAGAGAGAGAGAGAGAGACGCGGGACATCACACGAACCCTTGCAGTAGTGTCTGTCTTTTGTAAAATTACCGGATGTACGCGAGTCAACCAGAGGCAGACTCCCTTTATGGATACAGCAGCATGTAGAAGAGAAGGACATCTAAAGTTATGGTAAGATTTTACACAACCATACTTTTGTTGTAAAATTACAGGCCTGGGCCTACAGTCGCACAGTGCTACCTAGGATAGATAAAGAATGTAGCACTGTCAAGTTCTAGTGCTTCAGTCTTTCCACCTGCTGGAGAAGAGAGAACATTCATGGCCTTCAGCTCTGCCCATAAAACAGAAGTAGAAAGTAGCACTGCAATAACGACCAGGAGTCATTTGATTTGTACATTTCTGGGTCATCAGATGTCTAGAAGAGGAGGCAGAGGATCAAGAAGTCAGACTTCTGCCACTCTTCCCTCAGAAAGTCCATTCCTGAGGCTTTTTACCTTTCTTTGCAAGATTTGCCTTTAGTAGCAACAGCCCCAAACTCATGCCTCCATTTGCTGAGTGAGAGTAGCAGGGCAAGTGCATATTGGCAGCCACCTTTGTGGGAGCACATCCCAGGCTGCCAGCACCAGCTCACCTATTTTGGGGCATTCAAAGCATCAGTGCTCCAAGCCAGAATGAGTTGAGTCCCTCAGTGAAAGCCCAGTGGTTGAATTTTGATTTGAGGTGTCTGTTTCACTCATATTTGCCCCCTCACTTTATTTGAAGACAGACTATGGAGAGGATTGAGAGGATGCCTTTTGGTCCTGTTTTACCATTTGGCATACTAATTAATTTCTGGTGGTATCTATTCTCCTGGAAGTGCATCTTTGAGTAACACTGTTTGAGTGTCTCACCAGGCATTGTATAATCCTCTTTAGAGTTGAGCTTTTAGATCCCAACACCCACTGTCCACTAGTTGTTCACTTATCTTGCATTTTGGGTTAGCTTAGGCTTTCACCTGCTGCACTTAAGGTTAAAGGAGTTACCTCCTTTTTGGCACCTCTCAGTAAATGGAAATTATGAGGTGCCTGAGGTTTTGTCAGAAACAGGCAGTAAGACCTCTCCTCTCCATAGCTCTCCTGGCCTGTCCTTTGAGAGACAGGTTTATGAAGTATCTTACAGGATTACCTGTTTGATCCCTTGCTTTCATCCTAAAAGTGTATGAACTATTATCTGTGGGAAATAGAATCTAGAATTGTGTTTTCCTTTCCATGTAAACTCTCCTTAGGTGCAGTTTGTGCAGCCTGGAAGCGTCTGGATTCAGCTTTTTTTCCACCTAAGAAGGCAGATGCAGAGTGGAATGGCATCTTAGTAGCATGCCAAGGTCGATTTCTTTATGATATATCTCTCTCTCTGCTCCAGCAAAAATTCCATTAACCACAACACCTTTCAACCTTGCTGCCATGGATAAGGAGTCTAAAGCACTGTGCAGAATGTACATGAGTGTGTTTTCTGCCACTTGAAACCTTAGGTCCATTATCTACTTGTTTCATGTGTTCATCTCTGCCATTGTAGACCAGGCACTGGAAAGCTTCTCAAAATCTGCCTGATTACTGGGTCAATGAGCATCTGAAAAAGAATCCTACAGCATCTTCCTTTAATTATTCATACAGCTTGCTATGGCTTTGTTGTCCACTGTATCTACTCTTAAGCCTCCTTCCACAAGCTTTACCCATTTTGTTACTCTATTCTATGCATTTCCCAGTGAGGACTGGATGAGTTGGATGGGGCGTCATACAGGTATCCATCACAGTGATCTGTGCCTCAGATTATATCTTGGCAATGAGGGTGTATTTGTTATGACCCTGACATCACTACTGATGTCTGATGTGAGTACCAGCATCACTGCAGGGATGTCCAGTGCCTGCCCCCTATGTTTATTCGTGCACACAACCCAAAAACCAAGTCAAACAGCAACCAAGAAAAACTGGCAGTTTTCTGTAGAATGTCACCAAGCACAATAGTGGCTGTATTCACTGGCATGGGATAGCCAAGCCCATGCTCCTAACTTCTGCAGCCCTTGATGTCTTGTAAGTTTTGCTTGCAAAGGAACAGAGTCAGCTAACTGGGGCAGCAGTCTTCCTGTCCCTCCGTACCATCTCCATCTAATCTAATTTGAGATGTTCATCGTGTTTCACTGTTGCAGTCATGACTGCAGGGTTCTCCCCTGCCGGCAGGCAGTCCTCGGTCGGCCAGAATCCCAAAGTCTGGGTCCGGCGTCAGCTGTTCAGCCATGCTCCCTGATGTCAGAGCGCCAGGAGTACAAAGCTGGCAGCCGACGCCATGTTCTCCAGTCTTTCTTGCCGTGCGGTGATAGCAGTTCGCATTTGCCGGTCGGCTGACTCCTGACAATTTTTGCTAATCGTACTTCAGTCCGAAGACTTTCTTCTCCTACTCAAAGCTAAGTACCCCCGTTGGGGAAACTTTTTTTCTTGCTCCAGTCCGATGTCAGAAAAAGTTAATAATTGTATTTCTTGTGAGAAGCAAATACCTCATAAGGATTTTCATTCTTACTGTATTCCTTGCTTAGGCCCTGACCATGACGTAGCTAGTTGTCGGTTTTGTGCTAGATTCAATCAACATACGATTAAATGAAGGTACGATTTTGCATTTCATTACTTCGGTAGGCGCTTTAATTACAAAATGTCGGATTTGGTACCGGCTAACGGAGTTCACAAATGACGCAAGGATAAAGACAGGCCTCCGAGGTCCAAATCGGACGATATTGTACAAGCAGAGCCAGCTTCAGGTTCGGCCGTCGTTAGGCGCTTTTGCAGCCCCTGTCGTCGGCCATTTCGGAACCGATGGCTGAAACGGACTCCCACGAGGAGCCAACTAGGCCTTTGAATATTTCTGTTGCAGGACCTTCGGACAATGCTCCTTCGGATGGGTCCGGAGCCGCTGTGCAGGTACCGGCTTCCGAAGAGGTTTTCAGGCCTACTCAGCTTCTAATAAAGGCAAAGACAAAGGCAAAGACTCCTTCCAAATCAAAGACTACAGCTCAGGCCTCTTCTGATCCGGCACCCAAGTCTCAGAAACAGTTACTTAAAATGGCGGAGGACTTACTTACTATGATTAGGGGTTCACGTCCCCCTTCAGATAAAAGGCCAAGGCAGGAAGTGTATTATGACTCCTCTGATCAGGCTTCTGTTTCTTCAGTTTCTTCTTCTGACCAGGAATATTCTTTCCCTCCTTATGAGGATTCTGATGCTGAGGAATCCATTCCTTCAGCTTCTCCCCCTGAGGATTTCTCTTTTGGGGAAACTTTAGATGAAATGAGGGAACATTTTCACTGGGAAGGACAGGAGTACTCGGAATCTAAGAAAAGACTTAGGGATTTTCTTCTTCTTCCCCAACATAGACCCCTGACTATTCCTCCTATTTTGGATATGGGTTTCTGATTCCCACCAGTTTTTATACAAGAATCCTACTGCTGATCCTGAAACCATTTCTCAGGGTCCTAAGGGGGTTAAGGCCGGTACTGCTAAAAACCCCATTCCCACTGAGAAGGATTCCAGATCTTTAGAAAGATGGGGCAAAAAAGTGTACACTTCTGCTACTTTATCTATTCGGGCTTTAAACTGCCAATTTCATATGCTGAAATACCATCAATTTCTTCTGTCTGTTTTGAAACAAAAGCTAACTTCCATTTCTGCCTGTGCAGATGATAAGGAATTACATGACTTAATGCATGCCACTGAACAAGTTGGGAAGCATGGTTTACACTGTGGATTTTATGCCTTGGAGGCTTCTTGTAGGGCTGCTGCCTCTGGTACAGTCATTAGAAGGCATGCTTGGTTAAAGGAACAAAACTTGCCTGATCAAGTAAAAGCTAAGTAATTGAATGCTGCTGTTGAGCATAATGTTTTGTTTGGACCTAAGGCTGAAGAGGTGATAAAGAAGATGGAGGACAAGGCAAAATCCATGCAAACTGTTAAAGATTTCTTACAAGTACAGCCACCCAGATTTAGTAGGAATTGGCCTACAAAAAATTGGTCCTTTCCCAATTCATACAGGCCTCAGAGGGGTAGATACAGACACTCCCAAGGAAGGCCTCAAACGCAAGCCTCTTATAGACCAAGACAGTGGACTGCTTCCACCCCTAGGGGAGGAGAGGACAAGGTCGCAAGCTCATAGAAAACAGGCTCAATGACTCCCTCTGTTGGGCTGCAGGAATTTCTTGCCTGGAAGCCCCACTCGGAGGAGAACTTTCCCTTTTTCACCTAAATTGGACTCGTATAACCCAAGACAAGTGGATTCTGGATGTGGTTTCAAGACAAATTCCATTTTCATACCCTACCAAGACCAAACAGATGGCCGGATCTTCCAAAACATCAATGGTTAGAGGCCTTAAACCAGGTGGAGGCTCTGTTGGCTATGAAAGCCATAGAATTGGTTCCACTTTCAGAGATGGGACAAGGTTTTTACTCAAGGCTCTTTCTAGTCCCCAGAAAGCAAAATTCATGGAGACCCATTCTGGATCTGTCAATCTTGAACACACTTCTCGAGATACCAAAATTCAAGATGCTTACTCTTCAGCAGCTACTTCCAATGCTGACCAAAAATGCATGGATGGTAACTTTGGATTTAAAGGAGGCATATTTACACATTCCCATCAGGCAGGAATGCAGAAAATACCTCGGGTTCAGGGCCGGATCGAGGCACTATCAATTCTCTGCGCTGCCCTTTAAATTGTCTACTGCGCCCAGGGTCTTCACCAAATGCCTGGCTCCAGTAGTAGCTTATTGCAGACTCAAGGGCATTCAAATTTACCCTTATCTGGATGATTGTCTAATTCAGGCAGACAGCAAGGATGTCTTACTCCAGCATCTAGAATTTGTTCAGAACCTTCTCAAGTTCCTGGGATTCTCTATAAACATAAAAAGTCAAATTTTACACCCTCTCAACAGATAACTTTTCTGGGTGCTCTTCTAAACTCCACAACCCAGATGGCATTTGTGACATCCGAAAAACAATTACAGCTGGCCTCAATTTTCAAAACCTTGGCAACTTTAACTCAGCTTTCTGCAAGGAAATTCCTGCAGGCTTTGGGTTACATGGCCTCCTGCATCCTTCTCGTACCATATGCAAGACTACATATGAGGAAAATCCAGTGGTACCTAAAACGTGTATGGTCTCAGCATTGCCACAGTTTAGACATGCAGATAACCGTCCTGCCTTGTCTCCAAAAGGAATTCCTTTGGTGGTCCAAGGCATGTACTTTAAACATAGGAAAACCATTCAGTCTGCCTCCAGCCACTCAGATACTAACCACGGACGCTTCAGATTATGCATGGGGAGCCCATTTTCAGGGCAACTGTCTGCAGGGCCTTTGGACAAAGGATCAGAAGCTCCTGCATATCAATTTAAAGGAAATGTTAGCCGTACAGAACACTCTATTGGCTTTCAGGAATCTTCTACAACCAGGACAGCTACTGATACGGACAGACAACACCACAGTTATGTGGTACATAAACAAGCAAGGGGGATGTCATTCCTACCCCCTTTGCAGATTAGCCATGAATCTATGGAACACAGCTCTAGCTTGCAAACTGGACCTTCAAGCTCAGTTTCTACCAGGGAAGCAAAACTTCCTGGCCGACAGTCTGAGCAGAAACCTGTCGGATCCACACGAATGGATGCTGGACACCGAAATATTCAGGATGATTACAGCAGTCTGGGGATGTCCTCATATAGACCTCTTTGCATCCCACCTCAATCATCAACTACAGATTTTTTGCACCAGGACTTTCCACAAGCTAGCTTGGAAAGTGGATGCTCTATCATTCAGTTGGAGAAACCTCTCTGGGTATGCCTTCCCGCCTGTACCTCTTCTTCCACAGGTGTTATTAAAGATCAACCAGGACAAGCCCAAGATGATAATTTTGCTGGCCCCAAATTGGCCTCATCAGTTTTGGTACCCAACTCTGAAAAAACTTTGTCTGGAGCCCCCTTGGGTATTAACTCAGACTCCGAATCTTCTGTCCCAGCACCAGGGTCAGGTTCTGCACTCCCATGTCAAAACTCTCAGCCTGGCGGCCTGGTTAATTCAGGGTCTTTGATTCATTCTCTCCTACCCAAGCAGGTTATGGATGTCATTTTAGAAGACAGACATCCTAGCACTAGAAAACCTTATGCAGGAAAATGGAAAATATTTTGCTCCTGGATGCAGGCTCAGGATTCAGATCCTCTTATTCCTAACATTCCTCTGATTTTACTTTATCTGACAGACCTCTTACAAAAGGGTCTCTCTTTCTCTTCCATAAAGATCCATGCTTCTGCTATTTCTGCTCATTATAATACAGACCCTCCTATCTTTTCTCATCAGCTCATGAGACAGTTTCTCAGAGGAGCTAAAAACTTAAGGCCCCCTAGATCTCCTCCCATTCCTGCTTGGGATCTCAACTATGTTTTGGAAAAACTCACCTTGCTTCCTTTTGAGCCTGCTGCCACTTCTGACATCAAGTTTTTATCTTGGAAGACAGCCATTATGTTAGCTCTGACCTCTGCCAGGAGAGTTTCGGGGTTGCAAGCTCTCATGGCTGTGGAACCTTATATTATTTTTCATCAAGACAGGGTGTCTTTAAGGACTAATCCTACTTTCATGCCTAAGGTGGTTTCCAAAGTGGCTTTAAATCAAACTATTCACTTGCCAACTTTTTTCCCCAGTCCTCAAAATAAGGGGGAAAGGATCTTGCATTCCTTGGATGTACACAGACAACTACGTTTTTACCTGGACAGAACCAAGGACATCAGGAAATCAGAGCAATTGTTTGTTTCTTATGCTTCAAGTTCCCAAGGTAAAGCCATTTCAAAACCGACCATTTCTAAATGGATTGCTCATGGAATCAGATTTTGTTATTCACACCATGGAAAGCAAATCCCAGGGAGTTTAAGGACTCACTCTACCAGAGCTGCTGCCACTTCAGCTGCCTTCCTCAGGGGAGTTCCTACCAAAGACATTTTGGAAGCTGCAACTTGGAGTTTAGTGCATACTTTTTCCAAGCACTACAATCTACCTCTCTACTCTAAGTCTAGGCCAGGCTTTGCTTCTGCTGTCTTGCAGGGCCTTTTAGCTGCCCCCTCTTCTTTATGACCACCTTCCTTTTATTCTGATTTGGGATTCTACCCTACATTCATGACTGCAACAGTGAAACACGATGAACATAGTACAGTTGTGTACACTTACCATAAATGTAGATGTTAGAGTGTCTTCACTGTTGCAGTCTGGGTTTCCCTCCCCTCTTATTTTTTCTTTTGTGTGGTTCCCTTCTTCACTCTTCTTTTGAGGTGTATTTGCAAAGGGTATGGGATCTTACTCATTTTGGAGCACCTGACATCTGGGGCAAGAAAAACTGGAGAACATGGCGTCAGCTGCCAGCTTTTGTACTCCTGGCGCTCTGACATCAGGGAGCATGGCTGAACAGCCGACGCCAGACCCAGACTTTGGGATTCTGGCCAACCGAGGACTGCCTGCCGGCAGGGGAGAACCCTGCAGTCATGACTGCAACAGTGAAGACACTCGAACATCTACATTTATGGTAAGTGTACACAACTGTACTTTGTCTTGGTCTTGGTCAGTGCTTTATCCCTGTACATCATCTGCACTGATGCTGTGGTGAGGGGGCATGTCTCAGGTGTATGTCTCCATTAGATGATGGGCTGTTAGTTTTTTTGTCTGTGCGTAAGGCAGGCCTTTGTGGCTGTCCCTTTTGCAGCATGACATTCTCTGAGCAGACTTGCAGAACTTGGCTAAAGTCTGCCAAAAGAGAAAACTACTGCTGCCAGCTGGCCCTGCCCCACTTGACTTAAATCTTTTTTCAGGCCTTCTAAACATCCCTAGAAGAAGCAGCCTCTTTGTCAGGGCAATAAGGGCACACTGGCATCAGACCTTCAGCTGGTCTGCTGACAGTTTTTCAAGATGATTCCTGTATTTGGCTACCCCACAAGACTGACTGTGGTGAGTGTGTACATTTGTCCAACTTGAAGAGCTGTAATCACTGACTCGTGGGTTCTAGAAATGGTCTTGGTCTGCCAGATTTTAGAAGGAACTTCACTCAGAGAACAAGTAGGCTCAGCAGATTTTCTGTACCATGCCCTTTCTACTCCTGAAAAAGGCCATATATCCTGTTCCTCAAACTGAGGAAAAACAGTAGGTTAATTTTTTGTTTTCTGCGTACAGAACAGAATGGAATGCCTTTGTGCTGTCCTCAGTCTCAGCAATTTTTGTAAACAGATCCACTATTTTTTAAAACATATTTATTAAAGTCATCACATTTTAAGTTGCAGTATGTTTTCATGTACATTTATTGGAAAGGAGGCAAACTGTAAATAACAGTTTCCATTATTAACAGCATTAAAGAATTAACGCATTTAGTTGAACAATTTTCATTCACTCCAACATTATGCAAATTGCTGCCTTCCCTTAAACCTCATTCCTCCTCCTGAGCATTATTCTGCATGTATTGTTTCTTCAACTTCAATTTATTTCCATAACGTTTGATATAAGCATATGCAGTATTGTCAGGTTCTGTATAATGATTGTCTGGGTGGTCATTCCCTTGCTACAGCAGGTTGTATGGGTAGTGTTGCTGGCTATGATGAATGCATTTTGGGCATCATATAGCTAGGGTCCTCATAAGTCGTTTTAGTGTGCTATGGAAGGGTTTCACAATCTCTGCAGTGTCTTGCTGTTTGCTCTCTCCTTTGTCCCACAGCATTTACCATGGTGCTGCTTAGCATAGTGGGAACATTTCAAGATTGAGCATTTTATTGTCCCTTACTTGAACAGTTAGATCCTAGTGATAATTTCAAAAGACTTCCCAATAGCAGCCCTGGATTTAGTCGTCCCATTGTTGTTTTCCATTAGAGTGTCACAGTAAACATGGAAAAATACTCTTGCTCTAGGAATGATGATTCTTTATATGGGCAGAGTTAGATGGTCTTTGGTGCTGGTCATTCTTGCTTGCAGAGGGAGCCATGGCAGTCATAGTTTTGACAGCCATGGCAAATTTGCAGGAGAGGTTGCAAGTGTGTACATTTCAGGTCCTGTTGGTCATTGTGGTGACTAGCACTTTCACAGTTGTTTTCAAACCTGCAGATGAAAAGGCTAAACTGGATGATGAGTTACCATGGCTGTACACTTACTCTATATCATTGGGCGTTATAGTGATAGGCAGTTCTACATCATTCCCATCATAGGCTTTTCCCTTTCTGCTGCTTGCAACTGATCCTGTGACAGTGGCTGACAGGAAGTGCTTCAATAGTGAATTGGGGAGCTAGCTAATGGTTCCTCCTTTGTGCAGGGATTGCACAGCCCAGTGCTTCACATAAACCAGCTGGAACTGAGGAATATCTTTCTCACCCTTTAAGAATGAGAAAGGGTGAGATGAGACCAGAGTCTAAACTACTCCAGTCAAAAAGCCAGACCATGATATTGTAAGTATGTGTGGCAGTACACAATCATACCACTTGTACAGACAGTACATGCTGGTACTGGGGCCCTAGACTGGAGTTAGCATTCTTACAGTTAACATCCCAGCTCTCAGGGACATGAATGTATTAGTGGGTGCTTGTCGCTTGCAGTCCCAGTCCTTTAGAACAAGTATTAGCGGTACCTGTTAGATCTGGGTATTCCAGTTGTGGGGGACCTCTGGGAATTGCATGTTTGCCCTATTGGTAATTGTCCTGGCCCAGTTCTTTCTTTCAGTGGCAGGAAAGATTCCTTTTTTTTTAATTCCACACTTTGGATGTTAGTCCTTCTCTGAATTGTACTTCCTCATTGCCTTCTGGTAGTGGAGAAATGGGTATAGATTCAGGCTGTCTGGTCCATTGCAAAACAGGAAATTATCCCAGTACAAGCCAAGCTAGCCCCCCTTCAGTTTAAGGATAATGAACTCCTCTTCAAGGCTTGTCTGACTCCTTCAGCTCTTTGCCCCATCTTCAAAAGTGAATGAAGATACTAAATAAACTTGCATTCACCATATGTACTCTGCCAAGTGAAAGATATTCTGAGCAGAGAGATATTCTGTTCTTGACTCATCTCCAAAAGCCTATCTGAAGTTTATCTGTTATTTTCAGTTCAGATGAGTATCAGTGGCATCTCTGCACATTGCAGTATTGTGGAGTACAGAACTGTGTAACAGTACTTGACTAGTTGAGCAGCTTCACAGCGGAAGGTTCAGTAAATTCACCACTTCTGCTAGAAGATTCCTTTCCTATGGGTCTTGAACTTCAAGTCGACAGAGCTTGGCTTTCCTCCATTTGAACCAGTTGATGTCAGCAGCTGTGAATATTATCTTTTGGAATATTCTCCTCTTGGAGGCAGTCAACTCAGCATGCAACATCTCAGAACTTCAGGCCCTTATCATTAAGGCATCCTGTTTGGTTTTTCAAAAAGATGTTCTCTTAGGAATAATCTTTCCTCCTTTTTGTGGTTTCAGAATGATCCATAAACCAGTTTGTCAGTCTCCATATTTTCTTTCTAAGGGTGGAATCTATGAAGGTGAGAAACCTTTATACCCTAAATGTACAACTAAGACTCATTTTATTTTTACAATTTTGTCTTTGGTCTGTGAAAGCAGGCATAGGTTCATAGGTAGGTACTAGGCTATCTGCCCGAGGGCATTTATAAGCTTAGCCAGTGTGTGTCGGCTTTCGCCGCCCCATTGATTAACTGAGCCTCTGTCAAGCAGAGCCAATGAAGTGATCCCAGGGGTGTATTTTCTGTTATCCATCCACTCGTCAAGGCTTCTCTTGAAGAGTGATGTTCTTCGTCTTCCCTTGCTGCAGTCCTGACTATTGGGTATAGTCCGCGTCCCAGTCGGCCCGAATGTTGAATGTGGTCTTTGCAGGTTGCTCTCTGATTCCTTTTTTTCTGCTCCCTGGGAGCCTGTTGTCCCTTATAGTGGGTGCTGGATATCATTAGCTGGTAAAATCATTGCAGAATGTTCCCCAGCCCCTTCAGTTTTACAGAGGCTTCAAAAGAACCCTAAAATTCCTGGGCCCAAAAGCTCATAAGCCTGATCTCCAGATAGGTGTCAGAAGCTCTTGGAATTAGAAACTGTTCCTAGTAAATTATAGTTTTCTTAGGTGTCTCTCGTTGAATATCCAATAAAAACTGTTATCTGGAATTTCCCAAGTCTTATCAATCATAGGTCTTGAAATCTATTTTCAAGAAAAGCATATTTGATCTTAGAAGTTGTTTTTTTGGTCTCTTTGGTTCGATCTTCAAGTGGGTCTGAATAGCTAAGTTGCAGAAAGTATCTTTGCTGCGGTTTCCATGTGGAGCTGTTCTAGTTCTTGTTCTTGCCGTTTGGCTTATCTACTGCTTCAGAATGAACAACAAATGTTTCTGCTCAGGATTAGCTTGATGCAGGCTACAGTTCATTGTGTTGTTTTGGACCACTCTGTGGAAGCAGTTTTTAAAAAATGGAGGACACTGCTCTAGTCTATGCAGACTGTTAAGATTTTTTTGCAGACAGCCAGTTACAGTTAGTAGAAAATGGCCTGCTCCTAGTGGACATATCCTGCTTATGGTTCCCAGTCTGAGACTGAATATGTTTTAAATGTTAGTGAGGGGCTCTGCCTAATGTAGTTAGGAATTTTCTTCCAAAGCATGGGGAGTCTCTGTGACAGGAATCTATCCCTCCAACATGTTCTATTTATTGCTGTGGTGAGGTTTAGCTCATTAGAGCGCGTGGCTCGCAGTGACTTGGATTTCTTTAGGTGGAGCATGTCCATCAATTCTGAGTTGGACACGGCTTTGTAAGTCAGGCAGAGATCACCTCTGAGTAAGCGATATGCCACTGAGTACAGCCGGAGTTTTTTCAGTCGGGCTGCATAGGACGTATGTATGAGGCCAGTAATCTTCTTGGTGAGGTGCTTTTGTGGTCTTTCCAGCTGTTGGAAGTGTCTTGTGAGATACATCCCAAATGAGGCATTGTAGTCTATGATGGGTCTGATGAATGATGAGTAGAGGGGCACTATAACCTCTCTATTTCTAGATGCGAACCCCTTAGTAATTAGATGGGCCACATAGAAATATTTCCTAACTACTTTGGCAATATGATTGTCAAAGGAGAGATTACTATCTACCTGGGTCCCCAGATCTCTTATTACCTTTTCTGTATTAAGGGGGCTGCCGCCTATGTGGTAATTCGTGGGTGTTTTGTTTTTCCCCAAACAGGATGACTATGCATTTTTTGGCATTTAGCTTGAGGCCATGACTTTGACACCAGTCTCAGTAAGGCCTTTTTGAAGGATGTCCGTGTCAGCCGGAGAGTCAATTATGGCTCCCAGTTTAATCCAAAGAAAAGCTCGTGCTATGCCAAATCCCAGCTCTCGTCAAACAAATCAAGTAACAAGAAAAAACGTCGCAATTTTATTGAATCCCGATTGGTTGTTAAGTGTTTCAAATATGAACTGTTAGTCTGAGTACTTTGTCTGATGAAGGGTTTTGGCCCGAAAGCGCTTACTCTGTTTTTACTTGTGTCTTAATAAATTTTATTTTGATTTACACAGCAGCAGTTCCCAGCGACGTTTTTTCTTGTTACTTAATGGCTCCCAGTTTGCAGTCATCAGCGAACTTTGTTAGTCATAGTCCTCCTGTGTTTGCCTGTACTTCTGAGAAATATATGCCGAACAGTAGGGGTCCCAGAACTGAGCCTTGCGGGACACCACTTGTGACTGGTTTAGAGTCGGACCTGGAGCCCGCTCTTCTTACTGTGTGAGTTCTGTCTGTAAGCCAGTTGGCAACCCATCTTGTGATGTAGGGGTTTATGTTCAGGCTGGTGAGTTTTTCTATAGTACCCAAGTGAGGAATGGTCTCGAATGCCTTGGCGAGATCAAGGTAGGCTGTATGAACCACCTTTCCCTCTTCTATGGCCTTGGTGACTGTCTCGAAGAAATCATCCAGGTTTTATAGGCATGATCTGCCCTTAACAAAGCCGAACTGGATCGGGTCAAGTGTTTGGAGGTTCCCCATTGTCTTTGTTAATGAGTTCCATGATGATGCGCTCCATAGCCTTGCAGACCAGGCTAGTCAGGCTTATGGGGCGATAGTTACCAGGGTCAGTTGTGGCCCCTCCTTTGTGGAGCTGAATAACCATTGCTGTGCGCCATTCAATAGGCACGTAGCCTGTGGAGAGGCTGAGATTGAACAGCGTGTTTAGGTGGGGGCTTAGTTTGTTCTGTAGTTCGTGCAAGATGCAGCCTGGCGCATGTGCATTTAGGAAGAAAATCCTGTTCTGAGTGGCTTAGTAAATGCATGGTTTCATACCACCATGAAGCTAACGGAAATCCATTGCAAGTAATAGTGTCATTTAATCAGTACATGAATATACACAACTAAAGGCCTCCTTGGGAAGTTGTAAACTAAAAACAGTGATACTCCCAAGTTTGCTAAAAAAACATAAAAATGTTATATGCAGATAGGGTTGCCAGATATCCCTATTTGAGCGGGACTGTCTCAGGATCAGCAGCCCAATCCTGAGTCCCTCACTGCCGGTTAAAATCCTGGCAAAACGGCCTATGCTTTTTGATTTACGATTGGCCTGTATGCCGGTATACGAGCAAATCATAAATTTCAAAGCGGAGCCACTTCTGTTCAGTGTGGAACAGCGGGCTAGAAAATCCTAGAGCTGATTTACAACCATTCCTGCAAATAGGATAACTTAAGTCTTCTTGCCTTATTTTATTTTTGTAGCAAACGATTGGAAGCATGCCATAACATGCCTGGGTGTACTTTTTGCTGCTGCTTGCTGCCGTCCCACTCTGTGTCTTCAGTTTCTGATGGCATGAATCTCTCCTGTAACAGATGCATTACAAAACTGCTCCAGACAGTTCACTATCACCCACTCTTACTTGTAGTTAGAGATACCCTGCTATTACTTTTGAGTGATTTTCAAGATCATCCATCTTTTCTTCATGCCATTTTTTTTTTTTTTTTATTTCTTGTATTCTTTGAATTTGTTCTTGCATTTCAACTTTTAATTGCTTTTTTATCTTTCTCCAAATCTTGCACCACCTCTGTTTTTTTGTCCTATTTGTTTCAAGGAGCTCACATCCTAGCCTACTGTGATTACAGTTTCTATCAAAATGCACAATTGCTCTTTATTATATGCAGCTTTAAAAGCAGACGTCTGTCCTCTGTTTGCTGTTGCTCATCTTTTTGTGTTTTTTTTCTCTCCCAGGGAATACTATTTTTATCCAGATTTCTGCAGGCCCTTTCTAGAGCTTTGGGCTTAGGCAGCTATCTTGGCTTGGCTGTTTAGCACCCACCCCTAAGAGATGATTACTTTCCACTGCAGATGTCCTTCAGAGTCTTCTTTAACATTTTTTTGTTGTATCGTTTAACTTGCGACAGCGAGAACCACTGTAATAGGTGGTCATTACCCTCCTTACATATCCATGTAATCTGTATCGCAATTTTTTTGGAAAGTTTATACAGAGTAAAAAAGTATGATTTTACCTTTTTTTTTTTTTTTTTTTGTCTGATTCTTTCTGGTTGTATTCAGTTTGTGGGATTGAACTAGAGAACACAAGTACTGAGCGTTTCCTCCCAGTATGAGTGGTGATGCCAAACCAGTAAGTGCATGTGATTCCAAGTACAGGAGCTAAAGAAATTTCAGAAATAGGACAGGCTGGGGATACCAGAAGAGGAAATCTCAAAACTTATGAGAGGGCTTTTTTGCAGTTCAGCTGATAACAGTGAGTACACATCTATTATACACTTAAGTGCATCACTTTTTGTATTGCTTTTTGAATAACAGTTTCTTTCTGTGATTTCCACAGTTAACGAGTGTTGGGCAAAGTGCTGAAAATAACATTGGCATTTGTAAGTCCTTTGTTACTGGGTGCTTCAGAGAGAGAGAGAGAGAGATGCACATGTCTGTATGGGTGCATGAATTGTCAAAAGGCATCTTGTCCAAAGTTCATGAAAAAGAAAAACTGTTTCATATGGGGATGGGCATTCCCCCCCATAAGCCCACTAACAAATATACCAACTCTGAGATTACACAATGTCGGGGAAAGAGGAAGAATTCCCCTATCTCCCATATTGAACAGCCTTGCAAAAATGCTTGTGTGCCAGTAACTCTGAACTGTCAGTTTGCTCATTATGACCTAGCCAAAGCCTTTGACAAGATTATCCACTTGGGCATAATAGATAAACTCTCCCAGCTAGGCATCAACCCATATGTTACCAGATGGGTAGCTAACTGGCTCACTGATGGAACCCACTCAGGGAAACAGGTGCTGACTTTGAGGGAACATGGGTAAAATTCTTGACTAGGCTTATAACTGCCTCTGGGCCAGTAGCCTAGTATCATCCTATGAAATACATTCAGGCAACTAGTAGAAATTGTCAGTATACACACACACACATTATGACAACTTTCTCGAACTGGTTTTTATGTTCTGTCCATATCTGTGGTGCAGACGTGATTCTTTATTTTGGGCATCATGAAAGTTTACCAATTGCTTGGCATCCTTACTGTGTTTCTGTGCCTTATCCAAGTAATATTCTGTGATCATGCATTGACTGTGTAGCTATTGGAATAGAGAAGTAGCCTGTTCATAGCCCAAGTAATAGTTTAAAGTTGATTATACAAGCATAACCTTTTCAAAGGAGCGTATTGCACTAAAATGCTATAAGCCTTGTGTGGTGGGGTGCATTTAGTCTGCAGCTTTGTGATTCCTGCCACACTTTGTGGTCTGATGTAATATGCACATTATCTTGCATATTGTAACCATATTGTAATTTCTTTGGAGCAAACCCAATTGCACTGTAGTAGTGCTGTCTCAATCCATTTAATCCCTGGGTTTCATTTTACAGCTTAAAGAACTGACCATGTATTTTTTCCCTTAAGGAACTTCGAAAACCAAGTTATGCTGAGATATGTCAGAGAACTACTAAAGACGCACTTGCATCCCTACCACAGAAGGAACAGAAGTCCAACACTGTACTCGCTAATGAAGACAGAAAAAATGCAGAAGCATCAGCTGACAAAAGTAGAGAGCAGTCTTCTGCAAAGGGAACACCAGGACGGCCCAAAGAACAGCGTCGCCAGGCAGGACACAGATCACCTCCTTTGTCTGTTGGAAAGCACTCAAACAAAGAGCAGACTGCACCCCCAAAATCCCCTCTGTAAAATTTATGAATTCTGATGGAGGAGAGTACTACTGGATATTTCAGATGTTGACACCAGATTTTTTTCTAATTGGAGCACAGAGCAAATAAAATTGTTCGTCACTATTTTTAATATATAAGGCCTCACTTTTTTTTTTTTTTTTTCAGGGATAACAGAGTATGCCTTGAAAATTGAGGACTAAAGCTAAACATATTTCAGACTGCTGCAGTGATTCTTTCATAGCTTCATTTTTACTAGTTAACATGCAGTAGTGAAAAGAGCAAGCAGCAGTGGATGTTCTCAAAAGTATTTTAGCAGATCTTTGGTTTTACCAGTTCATAAGGTTCAGTGTTGGAGAACGTCACAAATACATTTACTTGACTGATTTGAGAGTAGTTTTCCCCTTTACATACATGTTGCTTGAATATCGTTATTAATGTGCAAATGTGCATTTCTGAGAACTTTAGAGCTATATTTATTTTAAAGATACTAAGGCTGCAAGAATTGCCTTGATATTAAATAATGCAGCATTATTTTTTCAGCCTTTTTTTAAGGAAAGTTCATCCCAAAAAATCATTATAACTGCTATCAGCTTTAAAACATAAAACTCTAAATTGGAACAACATTGTTTACTTTTATGTTTTGACTTGTTTGTTCAACTGGGGGCCATCACTTTACTGCATTGGTTATAAATTAGTTCATTACTCATCAGCGTTTATTACTGTTTTCCCAAAAGTGCATATTTCCGTTGCAGTAATGCACTTTTACTTGCTCATACCAGCTCTTCTGCTTTACAAATCCTGCTGTTCAGTATTAAGCACACTGGAAGTAGAGTAGTATTGTTTCAAGTTCCGGAGCTGGTACTGACAGGACTTTCTCTGTACTCTCTACACATCCCAAGTGCTCTTTTTTAAATATAATCTGCATGTGGTTGGTGTCTTCCTGTACTTTGACCATTGGCATTTAAAGTAAAAATTTGAAGCACTGTAGTGGTACTATTACATTACACGTACCTCCTCCTTACTCTGGAACCCTGCATTCCTTGTCCTGAATGAGGTTTCTCACATTTCATGTAATACTAACCATTTTGGAGGACAGTGATGCACTAATTCTTCAAGCTTATCACAATGCTGAAGCTGTAAACTGTTTTTGTTTATAATACTTACAGAAAACTTTCTGTATAATCCTGAACAGCAGTTTTTGCAAGAGTAACTAAATAATGCTAATAATTATATAGCTTTTCCACAAAATGTTTATTTAAGGAAATTATTTTCAGTTTTACTTTTAAGAGAGCGATTTCCATCCAATATTTAAAAAAAACTTGAATTTTATTTAAACTTGAAAATGACTTTGCCTTAACTTTTGTATAAGACAGTTTAAGAGTTTATTAAATCTGAGCCCTTAAGGGTTAGCGTGAGTGAAATACAGGATTACTCAGTGTAATCTATTTCCTGGGTAAAAAAAAATGCAAGAACTAGTGGTATTTTTTGTAATATACATTTAAGATCTTAATTATTTGATCTTTTTTTTCAGATCGTTGAAAAAAATCCTGTAAATGCAAATGGTTAATACTGTATTAAATATGTGCACTTGAAAGTATTTGCTTTGCTTGTACAGATGTAAATAATTAGAACATATAAAAAGGTACCCTAAGGAAACATATTGTTGATAATATAAATGATGTTGAGCTGGGTGTAGATAAAGCTAAGTGCTGAGTAGTTTCTTATTTTTTTTTCCCTTTTGTTATTTTTTTTATTAACTCTGGTGTGCTGAACTGACTGCCTTCTCACTGCTTAAGGGGGATGGGTAGGGTTTATTTTAATTTTTCTACTGCAAATCTAAAAAACGTTTTCTGCTTTCTTATTCATGCACCCATTTTAACTGACTTAAAGATGGTCTTTAACAGATGAAGTCTGGCAGGCACTGTTATTCTAAATGTTTTTTTTAGTATTTGGTATCTTAGCACTAAGTTTTTGCTGCAGTACTGTCATTTATCACCATATGGTGCCCAGTGTTCTTGAAGACCACTGTTTTGAAAACTGAAATGTCAAACATCAGCTTACTGAATCCTCAGTGCTTGGTAGAGAAGCTGTCCAGTGCCTGCATGTAAACATGGCAACTGGTCACTGCTATGTCCAACCTGTTTAAAACAAATTGCAGTATCAGTGTGGACCAGACTATATATAATTTGTTTACTTGAAGGGCTGTAAAAGGAGAGTATTTAGATTTGAAATTAGTCATTTACTCGTAGGTGACACTGTATGCATTTTTAAACATTAATTTTGTATATACCCAGTTTTTGAACTGATATGATCATGAGGGAACAGAGATTCACTAAACCACTTGAGACAGATTTTTTTTCCATATTCATCCCCATACTTAGTCCCCTTAGTAGTGAATATGGCAGTTTGACTTGTACTTGGTTAAAGCCAACTGCTTTTTTTTTTTTTTTTTTTTTTTTTTTTTTTTTTTTTGTAGCAGCTGATGAAAGTGCAGATATCAACAGCTGCAGTAAATGGGCAAAAAACAGTATACTATAATGTACATCAGGTCATTGGGTGAGACCAACATTACCTGTTACAGTACTTAATGTATGCTACTGCCAGTTCTTTGGAGATGTAATACTGTAACCATTACTTTCCTGCAGCCGTCAGTCAAAAATAAAAAAATGTAGCTTAGCTTAATAGTGTATTGTTTTTTTCTTAAAAAAAATAAATGCTAAATGCCAAATAGTCAATAAAGAAGTATACATTGTACCTGTATTACATTTCTGTTGTTTTTTAATATATTCTACATGCTGGCATAGCTGAACAAGACTGATATAGGGCTGCAGATTGACAGATATTGCCTTGCATAGAGCATTGGAAGTGCACTATTTTTTGGAGGGTGGGGCTAAGTTATCATTCTGTGCCATTGATGGAACACAAGAATTGTAGTAACTACAGCCCTAGTATACGTAACAAAAGCTACTTTTCAAGAATCTCATTTGAAAAGGAGTGTGTTACAGTGTAAAGCTAAATGAAAGACTAACAAATTGCAGACTTTCCATGTCCTGGAACCTTCTGTTTCTTAAGTTTTTTCATAAGTTTATTTATTTACAGTAACTTTAGAGTAATGCCTATGACTTAGAAGCATGATGAGTAGGTACTGTGTAGATCATTTAGTGCAGCAGATCTTAGTATTTAGGTATTGGAATGAAGGAATGAATCATCCTTTTGCTGTAAATGGAATCATGTAGGTTCCAACATTTGAGGTTTTTTTTCTCATTTTACCCGATTAACATCTGTTCATGAAACTCAGTTACATATTGGGATTCATCCATGCAAAGCCTGCAAAACATGTAGCTTTCTTTTAAACTTTACACTTTGAATGCTGTGCTCAGTTTCATGTAATTGTAAGGATTTTGTGGCACATTGTCTTATATGGGGGGAAAAAAGTACAGCTGTCCACTTTGAAATCTAAATAATAAAATAGACATGTTTGTATGCAGTGATGTCATTGGAGAAGCATTGTTTCTTACCACTTTGTTAGGAAAGCTAAGTTTAAAACAAGCATATATCGTTTTTGTATTGTATAAATGAAGCGGGTATTGTGCATTGTTTTCATAACATGGTTTACACGTGCACAATGAAGGATTTGTTTTGTTGCATTGAATAATACCTGGATTAAAGCAGTCCTTGTAACAGCTGTGTAGCTGTATCATGCATACAAATGGTGCAGTCTTCTTATGCTTATTTGTTCTCTTAGGCACTTTGCTGTTTTTTCATAGAGGACAGTTGTATACATTACTTTTTCGTTGAATGATGCACAATAATTCAACTGTGAGGTTTAAACCCACAATACTGTTTAAATTTTTAATACATTTTAAAATATGGCCCATTTACTTAACCTTCAACATAGTGTAGTATCTAGGGATTTTGTAGTTCACAGCCTTGAATGCTTAGCAGCATCGTATGTCATTTCAGATGTTGTATGTTGTCTGAATATGTTAACTTTACCAGTTGTCTTTAAGCAAGTGTGCTGTCTGAAGGTTTCATCGTATTTAAGTCCCAAGGACTTGTTTTAAATGCAAAGTGATACACAACAAGAGTGACAGCAAGCTGTAATGGTGCATGCCTTTACCTGTTTGCCTGATTAAGTAAGCTGAGGATCTCTGTGCTTTGTAACACATTACACTAACAGCTGTGAACAGATGAGAATATAAACAGTTAACAGCAAGAAATGCTTTGAAATAAAAGTATATTATGGAGTTTTTGAGGGTTTTCATTTTATTTTTACTTCCATTAAAACTGGAATCAAGCTTACATGTAAACTTTGGGTAATTGTGTCAAAATGTAAAACTTGTCTAATTTGAAAATATGTAGGCTATGAAAAAATAAAGATTTAGACACTGTTGAACCATACTTCTGCTTTTTCTATAGGATGGGGTGCTGAATTGTTCTTTATGTAATGTACTTCATTCTTTTAAGTTTTTATCATTGATGGTTTTTGAATCAGCAGCATTCTTTACGTCTTTATTGTTAGATACTTTTGCAACCACAGCAGAAAATTTGTAAACGTAAGGTTGTAGAAACATACTGAAGTTTTCTTAATTACACATTTGATTGGAGGTATTTAGTGTTGCACAGTGACCTTATGAATGTTTCATTTCCCTTCACCCCTGCATCCCCTATAGATTTTTTGTTTCACACACAGACAAGCTGGGCTTTCAAAAAGCTTTTCTTTGGTACCCATTCTTTTAAGATGGATGTTATTTTTGTTTGCCCAGTCCAAACCATAACATCTGTAATCTGAAGTAGTTAACTTAATTTGTGCATCAACCTATGGGTTATCGGATCCATATCGGATCCGAGCCGGCAGTTTCCAACAGCTGAGATCCGAGCTGCGAGCTCCTCCCCCTACCCATAATCCCCAGCCATCCCTTACTGACCTCAGATCTAGTTTGCCGCGGTTACACCAGCAGCTTGATCTCGAGCTTCCAGGGCTTTAGAGCATCTATTCTGAGAGAAAATCCTCTCTTTTTTTTGGATAGCTAAAGTTGAGTGTGTGTTTGTTTTAGGATAGTTTGCTAAACTTGTTAGTGTACCCTTTTTGTATTACCCCCCCCGTTTTGTGAGAGCGTTAGGGTGTCTGTGGTTTGGGGGCCTAGTGAGTGTGTTTTTAGTTTACTATGGCAGAGGCCCCCAAAACATTTTATTCTAAATGTACCGAGTGTGGCCATGAGCTCTCCCCAGCGGATGGCCACACCCGGTGCATTTTATGCCTTGGGGTTGAACACCTGTCATCCGGCTGCGCTATTTGCGCAGTGTTCAACCCCAGGGCTCTCAAGGACCAGAGGTCAAAGCTGATTCTGGCGGGACTTCTATCCTCGGACTCGGCTCCGTCCTCCAGTCCCCCCGTGGCTCCTGCAGTGGCTGCGGCAGCATCTTCGGCTACTTCCCTTTCCTTGGCCGGGACTCAACCTCCCTCCTTGGGCCAAGAGGATAGGGAAGCTAGACGTGAGAAGCGCAAGGAGAAGCATCCCAAGCGGCGGCCCGAAGCCTCTGCATCTGCCCCGCCAGCCAAGCGGGCTTCTCCCCTCGAGGCCTCCGAGCCTTCTCCTTCTCGGCTCCATTCACCCCGCTTCTCGCCAGGGCCAGAGGAGGCCCGGTCTCCTTCGAGGTCATCGAGACGGCACTCCCGTCCCGCCTCGGTGGCCTCCTCTAGGTCCACTAGAAGTTTAACTGATGCAGACTTGGACCGGGTGATGCAAAGGTTTCTCCAGGCCCAACTGCAGATGGGAGTTTTCCTGCCTCCCCCCCCCCCCCTCCAGGGGGGAGCTCAACCCCATGTTTTGTCCCGATTGCTCCTTCCCCGACCCGCTTCCTGGGTTTGGGGTCTTCAGAGCTGACTAGCGTTGGAGTCGGGGGACTGTCGGTGCCGATAGAGTAGAGTGCTTCGGCACCGATGGCACCCTCGAGTCTGTCTGGTCCGTTTTCTGCGGATCCGAGCTCTCGGAGCTGAGCTTCGGATGCAAGACGGTTAGTATGCCTTCGGCTCGTCCAGGTCAGAGCATACTGGGCCCTCAGCTCTGATCCGCACGTCGGATCCAAGGGAGGGTCTGCTCTCGGATCCTAGGGAGAGCAGCTCTCCTTCGGCCTTCAACGTGGTGGAGAGGGTTCTGTCGAGGGACTCCAGGCCCCCGGCCGTAGCTACAGCCGCACACTGCACTCCCTCTCAGATGGGCCCGACTTCCATCACCCAGCCCCAGGCCCAGGGACAGCCTGCTCTTACTTCCCAGATCGTTCCTTTGTTGGAACAGGATGTGGTTGGTGAGGCCTCCTCAGACATCTCATTTGGAGGCATCATGGAGATGCTCAGGATTAGAGGGGGGTGGTCTGCCCCAAAGCCTACCTCGGACGAGTCCGTGTTTCTGGATGCATTTGAAGCAGGCCCATCTACCTCTTGGGTGTCCCCTCCAGCCGACCCCCTGGTAGACCTGATCACTACCAGGGCATGGAAGGAGCCGGACACTGTGGAGCCCATTCCCAAGAGACCGGACAGAATTCTTAACCCCCCCCAGACAGGTCACATTGGAGTAAGAGGACTCCCGTAGATGCCATGTTGGTGGCGGCTGCCACTAAAAGGGAACTAGCCCAGGAGAGTCCCTCGGTCCACCCTCCTGACTAGGAGTCTTGGGCGATGAACCACTTGGGGAAGCGGGTGTTTGCTTCAGCCACCTTCTCGGTAAGGTCACTGAACTATATGGCACACGTCATACGAATCCAGCGGGACCTTATCAAAGAGTACGCTGGTTCGCCCCCAGAGTCCATGTCGGCAGAGGACAAACAAGTTTACTGTACCCGAATGGCCACTCTCAGGTCTATTTCCAATACCTCTATGTGGCTACTATCCCATGCTACGGAGGGAGCTGCTAGAGCTAGCAGAGTGGGCGTCGTCCTAAGGCGACAGGTGTGGCTCCGCCACTGTGATTTCGCGGAACCCTTTAAGGCGTCATTCACTAATGTCCCGTTTGATGGTTCTGCCCTCTTTGACAAGACCGTACGCAACACCTTAATCCAGAGCGAGAAAGACGGGAAGACGCTGTCTGCCATCGGAGTCTGCTTCTCTGCTCCCCAGAGGTCCTTCTCCACGGACCAAAAGGGACAGAAGAAGATGTGGTTCTGGAAGTCTCAGCAGTCCCGTTTCGCTCAGGACCCCCCATCCTTCAGGGGCAGAGGAGGACAGGGTGGATGCTGCCCTAGAGGCAGAGGGGGCCCAAAAAACTTTGGGTCCAGAGAACCTTTCTCTGATCGGCCCACGCAGCAACCTGAGGGGTTACCCGACTGCCCCACTCTGGAGGCAGTTGGGGGGCGTTTCTCTAAGCACCTAGCAGCTTGGGAGTCCATCACAACAGACCGCTGGGTGTTTCGGATTATATCCTGAGGCTACGTGATTCCGTTTCTCCATCCCCTTCTCAGATCCAGATCTCTCCCCGATGTCCCACCCGATCAGAGGGAGGCCGCAGCCGCGGAAATTCAGCGGCTGCTAGAAAAGGGAGCGATCCAGCACGTTCCCCTAGACTAGTACGGATCAGGCTTTTACTCCAGGTTCTTCTTGGTGCCAAAAAAGACGGGGGACTTAAGACCAGTCCTCGACCTTTCTCTCTTGAACCTGGTGGTAACCAAAGAAAAGTTCCGGATGGTCACCCTTCAATCCATTCTCCCCCTCTTGCAGGAGAATGACTGGATATGCTCCATAGACCTCAAGGACACGTACTACCACATCTTGATTTACAAGACGGTCCAGGAGGTTTCTCCGCTTCAGACTAGGAGCCAGCCATTACCAATTCAGGGTCCTCCCCTTTGGTCTCACCACAGCCCCCAGGGTGTTCACCAAGGTGCTAACTGTGGTAACGGCCCACCTGAGACTTCAGGGAATTCAGGTCTTTCCATACTTGGATGACTGGCTCCTGACCGCCCCAACTAGGCATCTACTCTGCACGGCCAGGAATTATTTTCTTCACCTAGCTCCCCGGCTGGGGATCACGATCAATGTGGGAAAATCTTCCCTTCTTCCTACTCAGGTCATAGATTTAATCGGAGCCAGGTTGAACACAAATCAGCTTATAGCCTTCTTGACTCCGGACCGGCTGCAATCTTTAAAACTTCATGTGCAGGCCATTCTTCATTGCCCAGCCCCTCCGGCGGAATTGGTCCTGAGAGCCTTAGGCTCGATGGTGGCAATCATCAACCTTTTGCCCATGGCGCGCCTAAATATGAGAATCCTGCAGTGGACCCTCCAAGTCCAATGGTCCTTCCTTCATTACCCCCTGAGCCATCCTGTTCCTCTCAGCAGGGTTTGCAGGAGAGCCCTCTTATGGTGGCTCCAATCTCCGGACCTCCAGAAGGGACACCCCTTTTCTATGTCCCCTCCCTTAACCACAGTGACCACGGACGCCTCTCGCCTCGGGTGGGGAGGGCATTGTTTGGGCAGGACCGTCCAAGGCACGTGGAACCATGTGGAGACCTCACTGCATATCAATGTCCTAGAGATGAGGGCGGTGCTGTTAGCGTTGCAAGCACTGCAGAGCCTTCTTCCCATCGGGACAATTGCAATCCAGATGGACATGTCGGTCATCTGGTATATCAACAAACAAGGGGGAACCAGGTCCTATCCACTTTGTCGAGAGGCCATGAGAGTGTGGGAATGGGCGATTTCCACCAACCATTTTCTCATAGCGACGCACATTCCGGGACGGTCCAACATCCTAGCGGACAGATTGAGTTGCACCATCCTCTCGCCGTACGAGTGGTCTCTTAATCTCAAAGTAGTGAAGCAGATTTTCTCCAAATGGGGTCAACCTCATTGCAAACTTTTTGCTTCTCCCTCAAACACAAAGTGCAACAACTACTTCGCTCTAATTCCCCCACCCGGGGAATCTCCAAGAGACGCTCTGGTGCATGTTTGGCCACCCGGTCTACTTTATGCTTACCCTCCACTTCCCCTGATGCTGAAGTTTCTGCAGAAAGCCAGACTGTTGGAGAGCAGAATAATCCCCATTGCCCCATTCTGGCCTCGTCAGGTGTGGTTCCTATATCTATGGTCTCATCTGGTGAATCCTCCCTGGATTCTAGATCCCATTCCGGATCTGTTTTCTCACCCATTGGGCCTGCCGGCCCCGAACCTGAACAACTTCAAGCTCACGGCTTGGTTGATCCAGTTCCACTGTTAGCTAGGACTCCCGGTATCTCTTCCCCGGTCAAAGCCATCCTAGTAGCTGCTCACAAGCCGTCTACTAGAAGGGTTTATAATAGCAAATGGAAACGTTTTTCTATCTGGGTGGAGCACAAGAACTTAGACCCCTTTACAGCTCCGTTGCCAGCAATATTAGACTTTCTATCAGGGTTATTTGACCAAGGTGCTAGCTCCTCCACAGTCAAAGTACAATTGGCAGCTATCTCTCATTACCATGTTGGGTGTGATCTGGGTACTTTGACCTCATCCAGATTGTACAAGGCCTTCTTAAAAGGCACCTTCTTGCTAAGACTCCCGGTGAAGGATGTAATCCCTCCTTGGGATTTAGCGCTGGTACTCCAGGCTTTAACAACTTCTCCCTTTGATCCTGCAGCTTTGGTGGATCTCAAATTCTTATCCTGGAAAACGGCTTTTTTTGTTGCCATTACTTCGGCAAGAAGGGTTTCGGAACTTCAAGCCCTTTGCGCCAAGCCACCGTACTTGACTTTCCACAAAGATAGAGTATCCCTCAGGACCAATCCCTCCTTTCTGCCCAAAATTGAGTCAGAATCTAACATCAACCAGTCTATTAACTTACCAGTCTTCTTTCCCAATTATCAGAATAAGGGTGAGTACAAGTTGCATTCCTTAGATGTACACAGACAACTACGATTCTATTTACACAGGACAGCTGGTCACAGGGAATCAGACCAGCTGTTTGTATCCTTTGCTAAACCTAGTCTGGGGAAACCTGTTTCGAAAGTCACATTGTCCAGGTGGATTTCCCAGTGTATTCTTCTGGCTTATGAGAGGTCTGGCCATCCTGCACCTCAGGGAGTCCATGCCCATTCCACTCTGTCTATTTCGACCTCCGCTGCTTTTCGTTCTAGAGTACCTTTGGATGACATTTGCTCAGCAGCCACGTGGGCTTCATCTCATACCTTTATAAACCACTATAAGTTGGATTTTGCCTCCAGAGGGAGAGCATCCTTTGGCTCTGCAGTGCTCTGGAACATCCTTCCATGAGGACCTCCCAAGATTCAGGTAGCTGGGGACTTTGTCCCATAGGTTGATGCACAAATGAAGTTAACTACTTCAGATTAAGAAGTTATGTACTCACCATAACGTTCCATCTGAGTAGGTAAACTTCATTTGTCAGCAACCGTCCATCCCCCTGACCTACTTGGATGTTCATGGTATTCCTGTCTCATGACGGATTGTATCCAGGTTAACCTGTAGAGGTCTCCTCTTCTATGATATTGCAGGTGTTGCTTTTAGGCAAACTCGATCTGAGGTCAGTAAGGGATGGCAGGGGATTATGGGTAGGGGGAGGAGCTTGGAGCTCGGATCTCAGCTGTTGGAAACTGCCGGCTCGGATCCAATAGGTTGCTGACAAATGAAGTTTACCTACTCAGATGGAACGTTATGGTGAGTACATAACTACTTATTTCCTGGATTAACTTTTATGGCATCAACCATATCCATCTGTTAAGTCCAGTCCATTTATTCCTTTAAGATATCATGGAAGAAGAGAAGCTCTGTTCAAGGAGCTGATTCTCCTTGTCCCTAGTCATGGCCTAAGTATTGTCCAGTATTTAATGAAAAACTGTTAGGGAAACTTCTAACACCTGGAAGGAAGAAGTCTTGCTGCATCTCAGTCCCTTCCTGCCCAACTTGCACTCCCATTTTGATTTGTGATCTAATCTTGAATTACAGAGAAAGCCTTAGCTGCTTTATGTAACCTTTCAATTTCCTTGCATATAGCTATCATGCGCAGGTCCTGTTGACATTGTTACTTTGAGAGACATCATACCTCTGGTATGTCAAGGCATTATTCATAATTTCAGTGCTGTTTTGGAGTAAAATAGCATATTAAAGCCCTACATGGTTCATAGTAAATGGTGCAACATGTAGCAACACTATATGCAGTTGTACCCCATTGTATAGATAGTAATCAATGCACAAAGCATACATGCAAATAATCCCACCCTCACACTGAGGATCATACATGAGTGATGGACACTGTAATTATGTTCAAGCTAGTCCCAGCTGGATAACCTTTAGGACTGTGACTCTCGCATACAAATGTAGTGCTTTTCAGTTTAGTTATCCTCTTCCCTGCTGACAAGCATTTTGTTCAGTACACGGAGCTTAACACATAGCACTGCACCTTTGCATTAAAAAGAGACTTCTTTCCACAGAGGAAAAAAACTTGCAAGCAGTGGAGTTTGCCATTGTGGAGGTAACCTTGTTATCACAGCCACATTGTTCCCTGCCCTCACAGTGATGTTGCTGAACTATGAGTGGAAGCTCCTGCAGCACCAGTTCCCCCTCATTACTATAATCTAATAATGACCCTGGCTCCCCCATCATGCCTAATAAAGGAAAGTTTTGTGCGAGTCACACTTAGATGTGAAGGCAGCACACAGTACAGTAAAGAAAAACTACTTTTAATGCATTACAGCAAAGCTGTTCCTACTGCACTGTGAAGCATTATTCCAGTCTGGAACACAGATGCACATAGTACACACCTGTACAACATTTGTAGAAACTGACAGTCTTCTGTATACTGCTGTTCATTACCACAATCTATGCAAAAATGAATGGCAGCTCATTAAAATAATGCACAGAATGCTTTTATACAACTACTCCATGTTTATGAATGATCTGTGCATCCTTTCCTGGAGATTTCCTGGGACCTGTGTTTGTTTTTTTTTTTTTTTTTTTTTTTAAACACACCTTTATTGAATTGTCATTTGTGACAGGAAATTTTACATGTATACAAAAGTAGTCAAATTGTATTAAATTAATAAACATTATGCTTCACATATTTTGCTGTATATCGTATAACTTAAACATTACATGACTCATTCATATCCTGCTCCATTTTTTAACAAAAAAAAAAATCTTTATTATACCATCACTTACAACATAAGCAGTCATACATTTATATAAATTAAAACAAACCACGCTGACACGGTCCTAGTTGCAAGCGTTTTACATCACAAACAAGACTGACACACTCACAGTTACAAACATTATACAACACTTATCTACCAAATCATTTTAAGTCGAGCATTACATAACTCAATTAAGTCCTGCCTTTTTTTAAACCTCATTCCTCGCCTGTAGGTATTGTTCCCACAATTTCTATTTTTTCCTATATGATTTGGCCTACCCTTTTCTAAAGATCTCAAATCCAGTTGTTTTATCTCTTTTACTATATACACTGCTTCTAATGTGGTTGATTTAGATTTTTATTTCCATTTTCTAGTAATTGTTTTTTAGGAGCCGCCATAATTAGAAACAGCAAGGCCTTACAATTCCGATTCTGTATCTTAGATCAGAAAAGTTATCTCCCTCATCACACCAATCCAAACATATGCTGTCTACTTGAAGAAAAATTCTCTGGAGTCTACTTGGGTTATAACAATATCTGTTTAGACATTTCCAAGCAAAAATCCTAAATCATCTAGATTTTGTTGCATATGTGGGAGACATACACACATCCTCCCATTGTTACTTTTTGAATTGCCGATCTCTCTTCCCAATCCTTTCTTACTTCCTTTGATTGATTCTTATAGTTGTCATGCAATATTTTATATGCTGTACTAATTATTCCTTTTTTAATAGCAGATTCTGTTCTAGATTCTATTAAAAACTCTACCAGTGTTGGTCTTTCTTTTAAGACCCTGCCTATTTCTTTCTCTTTGCCTATATTGTGATATCAATCATTGGTAGAGAAGGTAATCTCTAACCTGCAGTCCAAAGAAATTCTTGCCGTCTTCCCATTTTGTTACCTTTCCCTCTCTACTTTGGTTCCTTTGCCAGTTTTCTCCAGTAAATTCCAGCCCCCTCTTACCTATATCCCTAATGGCAGACATCCCTATCAGCAGAATCTTCTTTTCCCATTCCTATGTTGGCTTAGTTCTTAGAATACTTTGATACTTTATGGATATAATATTTTGTATGATTATTGTTATTCTCCTTAAGGAGAGAGACTGGGTTTTTAGATGCAGGCCTTTGTTTCTTGAGTTTCCCCCCTCTTTCAACATCACCCCTTTCCACTTTGAATTATAGCCTTCTGCTTTTGCTATTTATTGGAGCTTTAACTGTATTGCTCTGAAATACCCCTTCAAATTGGGTAATCCCAATCCGCCCTGTTCTGCTGGAAGAATCATCTTATCCCACTTGACTCTTGCCGTCTTCCCCTCGCAGATAGTCTTTCAGCTCTTTATTAATTGCTATCCACAACTACTTCTCTGGTTGATAAAAATATGCCTGACCTGTGTATAAGACTAAAAAGACAAAAATAATTTGATTGCTTGTATCTTACTGTCCATATCCATATAACAAAGCTTCCAATTTCTCAGTTTTTGTATTTTTTGTTTTGTCTTTTTCCACATATCCGTATCTGCCGCATCAGAATCAATTTTAATCCATACTCCTAAATACTTCATTTTATCATGTCTCCATAAATATGGTTACTGCTGAACCAATTTGTGTGGGTACATAATTTACCACTGTTTCCTTTGTTTTAGCTTCATTAATGTTGTATCCTGAAAAGATTTGAAACTCTCTCAAAATATTCAGCAACACTGTAATGCATCTTTCTGCTTTTATCAAGTATAAAATGTCATCATCCTCAACTAAAGCCAGCTTTTCTTGACTATCATACCAGTTATATACTTGAATTTTTGAATCCCTTATTTTATTTGCCAGTAGTTCTAAATGATAAAGGGAAAAAGGACAGCCCTGTCTGCTTCCTCTGCTGAAGCAGAAGTGATCAGAGAGGATCCCACCCACTTTAATTTTCACCTCTGATCCCTCATTTATCTCCTAATCAACCTTATAATTTTTTTTCAGGAAATGCAAGTGCTTCCATTGCCCTGGTCATAAAGTCCCAGCTTAATCAGTCAAATGTTTTCTCTGCTTCAAGACCCACCAACAACAATGGCATCTTCTTACATCCTGCTTCCCTGTGGATCATCACTGTTCTGTTAATATTGTCAAATGTTTGCCTTCCCTCCACAAAACCACATTGATCCATATCTATCAATTTTGGCATTACTTTTTTGTTATATTAGCCATTATAGACGGGAACACTTTTTATAATCATGGTTTAGTATTGAAATGGGCCTGTGTGAAGCTGGGTCTGAATGATCTTTACCCTCAAGTATTACAGCTGTCACTGCTTTCTTCCAGGATGTTGGTACTTCTCCTCCTAAAATAATGTTAAAGAAAATCTTCTAGATATCTGTGTTTTCCCCTCCTTGCTTCCAAACTTTCACAGGAATATACCATGTATTCTTGCTGACTTTCCTGTAGATTGGTTATACATCACAATTTCCTATCTCATCTCTTCCTGTGCTAACCATTAGTAATTGAGCCTCATCTACCTCTAACCTTGGCATATTTAATTTTTCCATAAATATTTCCATTTGCATCTTTTCGTGACTTCCATATTTCTCTGCTTTATACAGACTCTCATAGACTTTCCGAAATATTTCTAATACCGCTACAGGATCTCTTGTTATAGGCCCCCTAAGCTTTGTGACAGCCCTTTCTAGTTTCTGTTGCCTGAGTTGTGCTAAAAAATGTGCTGTACTGTTATAATCAAAAAACAGTTGCTCAACAGCAATCTGTCTAAACTCGTGCATATTATCAAGGTAGCATTCTGCAGTTGATCCTCTTGTTCTTTGAGATTCCCTCTGTTTTGCAATACTTAAAGATTCATCAGTCCCTTTAAATAATTATTTTTTAACTGTGGTTCCCTTTCTTTTATTTCAACCGTATTTTTAAACTCCAGTGTAATTTTATCCCACTCCCTAGCTGTGTTTTTAGAAGAAATTTCTATCCCAACAGCTCCTGAATAATCTCCACTACCTATTCCTTAACTTCCTCCCTTTTCACCAGATAGATGGGAAAGCAGCAGTGTCTCATTTTTATTTCATTACCCTATGTTTTTATTTTAGTTATTGTTGGTGCATGATCTGAAATAGTTATTAGGTTTGTATCAAGACCTTCAATTATATGCACATGTTCCTTTGAAATGTAAATTCTGTCTAGCTTAGGCCAGTTTTTATATCTTGGGGAATAATGCATACATTCACTTTGAACTCCTGTTACTAAATTCACATCTTCCATGACAAATATTTTCATAAATGTCTTATAAAAAAATCTTCCCTCCTTTGTTATATTTTCTCTTCTGGGCCCCCCCCCCAGGCACATCTTCACTGTTGAAAATCACATTCCAGTCCCCATGTACAAGTAATAGAAAAAGTAGAAAAGTGTAGTATAGTCCCAACCTGAAAGAGCTTCCCTTAGTCTGCGGTCTGTGCTCACTTTTGCTTGGGCCATCCACAAGCCTCAGGATTGTGCCCCAACCACCACCACCGACTTTGGTTCTGAAGCAGTTTTCAGCTAAAGCTCAAATCAGCCCTGGGAATTCTCAATTTGTAAACACAAGCTTTCCAGTAGAAATAATTGTGTGCTCGGGCCACCCACAAGCCTCGGAATTGCGCCCACCCCCCCACGACCATCACCACCATCTTTGGTTCTGAAGCAATTTTCAGCTAAATCTCAAATCAGCCCTGGGAATTCTCAACTTGTAAACACAAGCCTTCCATTAGAATTAATTATTAGGTGAATGTCATTGAATTTGTTTTAAACATTTTCTCGTACTTTGTGACCATCTTTGTGAGGTGAGCACAACTGCAGTGAGCTCCATTCAGCTTCAAACTTGGAGAGCTTTAATGAAGTTGGCCACTCGGTAGGAACATACTCTACTAATCCACCCTTCTTACTATAGCTGGGTGGAATTTTTAGTTAAAGCATACTCCCCATTCTATAGTTTAAAAGGAACAACAACGTAAATCAACCAAAGGTACAGGACGGCACAACGACTTCCCAGCTGGAACAGATCACAATTTACAATTTATTGAAAGAATAGAATGATACAACACAATTTATCCAGGACGGACTCAATATTAACAAGAGATGTTAAGTTGTCTATCTCGCCTTCATTCTTGCTGGATGGGTTCGGAGCCGACCTTGGCTCCGACTCGGCCACTCTAAAAGCTCGAGAGTTGGTTCCACCGGCTCGAGGCTCCCCTTATATCCCACAATGCTAGGCGAGAGTTACCTCAGATCTCGTTTGCCGCTACAGCTATCGAGGTGTTGGTTTTCTACCGGTTCTTGGTAAGTGACTTTTCTTGTGTAGTTAGTCTATTTAAACCCCTTTAATTTTAATATTTTTACTTATTTCCCTTAGTTTAGAGAAATTCTTATCCCCTTCTTAAAATTCCTGTTTTTTCCCTCAAGAACTTTAAGTTTTTCCCTTGGGCCTACAGGCCTTTTTTCTTTCCCTAGTGGAGAGTGTGTGTTATTTTCTTTTAAAAACCTAGTTAGTGGTTTATTATATTTTAAACTAGACAGGGTGTAATTAGTGTGTTTGTGACTGTGTGTGTGATTACACCTGTAGATATGTCTAAAGAAGCAAAGGTCTCCGGATTCAAGAAGTGTGATGCGTGCTGTCAGAAAATGTCTCTGACAGACGCTCACACTTCTTGTGTCTACTGTCTGGGACCTTTGCACCTGCAGGACTCCTGTGCTGTGTGCCATGGCTTCAGCCCCAGGGTCCTGCAGGAAAGAAAAATAAATTAATTTTAAGGGCTTACTCAAGCCAGAGCATTCCCTTTCTGTGTCTACAGGAAGCCCTCTAAGGCATCTAGGTCTTCAGCTCCGACTACTGAGCCGAGACCTAAGGTTTCTAAACCTTTGCCTACATCGGCTCCGGCTGGAGCCGATGAGTCTCAGTCCACAGTTTCTGTGGTTCCTGGCTCGGCTGGAGCCGAGGTATTAAATTCCGTGTCGGCTCGACCAGACCTTCGGAGCCGACAACTAGGAAGAGGTCCAGGTCACCATCCCTTGGCTCCGTTCATTCGGCTCCAGGATCTCCCCTGCTGTCTGAACGGAGCCAAAGATCACACTCCTCTAGGTCATCGAGGCTGTCGGATCATGACCTTCAGAGGGTAGTGAGTCGACTTCTTAAGTCCGAGGCATTGGCCCAGATGCTTCAGAGCCCGACTCATCAGTCGATGCCTGCCCCGTCCATCAATATATTCCTCCTTCGACTCTCTTGAGCTCGGAGCCGGGTCGCCGGAACCGAGACTGTGATAGCCGGAGCCGATACAACTGTCTTTGGCTCCGACGTGGGCTCCGATTTCTTCCTTGGAAGAATCTCGGCGCCGGACTTCCTCGCCGGCTCCGAGGGTGAGTGGCATTGGACCCTTGTCCGACCCCTCCTCTCGGTGCTTCGGCTGGTTAGTTCGGCTCCGACATCGGCCTCGGAGCCATCACTGTCGGTGCCGAGGGAGGTTCTTAGCTTCTCGGAGCGGAGACCTCTGGCTTTGCCTGACAGGGGTGCATTCGAGGTCATGCGGAGTGTGTTAGAGCCTGGCTCTACTCCACAGCCGGCTCCGTCCGCCCCTCCCTCTACAGTGCCTCAGGTCAAGTCGACTCACTCCCTCATCCTGGACCGCAGGGAGCCAGCTCCTCAGGAACCCCCTGTGGGGATTTCATCCTCTTCCGAGGCCTCTCCTGATTTGGCAGAAGAGCCCCCTCGGAAGAGGAAGTGTAAGAGGAAACACATTGACTCACCTGAGTCCATCACGTCTGACACAGATTTGGATGATTCTGAGGGTTCCCCCCGTTCCCCTTCTGAAGATGTCTCTTTTGCAGACATTCTAGAGATCCTGAAGCAGAGGGGAAATTGGCCAGCCCTCAACCCTTCGGAGGATGAATCTGTGTATCTTGAGGCGTTTGGCTCTCGCCCTTCCACCTCCTGGGTGTCCCCCTTGACCCCCTCATGCAGGTGGTTGCTAAGAAGGCATGGACGGCTCCTGATTCAGTGGACCCCACTCCCAGGAGACACTCCAAGTTCATAACGGCACCAGCAGACAAACAGTTCTTAACAAAAGGAGTTTCTGTGGATGCTATGGTGGTAGCTGCTGCCACTAAGAAGGAGCTAGCTGATCCTTCAGTACCTGTCCATCCACCTAACAAGGAATCTAGGTCCATGGACAGGCACGGAAGCGGATGTTCTCGTCAGCGACATTTACCATGCGCTCGCTGAACTACCTATGCCATTTTACTCGTCTTCAAAGGGACTTGATCAAGGAAGCGAGTGAAATGTTAAAGGACCCTACTGCTGCGGGTTTTCAAGATAAGATGAACACGCAGCTGGCTACCCTTAACTCCATAACCAACTCCTCCATGCCTCTTTCTTATGCGGCTGATGGAGCGAGAGCGCAGGGACAGGTGTGGCCTTACGTAGGCATGCCTGGATGCGGCTATGCAATTTTGCGGACCCCTTCAAGACGTCTTTCACTAACTCTCCGTTTGATGGATCATCTCTCTTTGGTCCTCAAGTGAAAGAAACCTTGACTAGGTGCGAGACTGATGGCAGGACCCTTTCTGCCGTCGGAGTCCGTTTTTCTACTCCTTCTAGGCCTTACCCCAAAGGCCAGAAAGGAGGAAAGATGTGGTTCCGTAAACAATCTCAAGGGACTTCGCCTGACGCACAGAGTCGTTCCGCCAGAGGCAGAGGCGGGAATAACAATGGTAGACGCCGCCCTAGGGGCAGGGTCCGCAGAACCAGGGCAATCGGGAAGCCTTTCCTGACAAGCCCTTTCAGCATCCCTGAGGTGTTGCCCCACGGCCCACCTTCGGAGGCAGTCGGGGAAGATTGTCACTGTACCCAGAAGCCTGGCTATCCCTGACTCAAGACAAATGGGTACAGTCCATCATTTCCGAAGGCTATTCTATCCCCTTTCTTCGCATTCCAAATCAATCAAAAATCCCTTCCAGATGTTCCACCGCTCAAAGGGATCTAGCAGTTTTGGAGATTTCAAAACTGCTTGCAAAAAGAGCAATTCAGCCAGTTCCAGCAGACCAGCAAGGATCCGGAATCTACTCAAGGTTCTTTTTAGTTCCAAAGAAAACAGGGGACTGGAGACCAATTTTGGATCTCAGTATCTTGAACAGATCAGTCAAGAAAACAAGATTTCGGATGGTCACGCTGCAATCCATCCTTCCCCTTTTGGGCAAAGGAAACTGGATGTGCTCTATAGACCTTCAGGATGCGTACTATCACATAAAAATGAACAGACGCTCCAGAAGATTCCTCCGCTTCAGGCTGGGAACCAGTCATTTTCAGTTCAGGGCCCTGCCCTTTGGTCTCACCACTGCTCCCGGTGTTTACCAAATGCATGGCAGTGGTAGCTTCTCACCTGAGACGACAAGGATTCCAGGTGTTTCCATATTTGGACGACTGGCTCCTCACAGCTCCCACCAAGCATCTCCTTCTGATGGCCAGGGATTTCACTTTTCGCATTTGTCAAAAGTTAGGCATTTCAATAAATTGCGAAAAGTCTGTTTTGTCGCCTTGTCGTGCTATTACTTTCATAGGCGCAAATCTAGACACAGTAAACATGTCTGCGAGACTAACACATCAAAGAATAACAGACATTCACAAACTGGTCTCACTCCTTTTCAACAACAACAGAATCAAAGCCAGGTTAGTTCTGAAAGTGTTGGGAATTATGGCGGCGGCCATACCTCTGCTTCCATTAGCCAGATTCCACATGCGGATCCTTCAATGGATGCTCTTTACTCAGTGGTCATACCAGCAACTTCCAATGTCTCACACCATTATGATCACGCGTGCAAAAATCATCTCATGTGGTGGATGTCTTCCCTCAGCTCTTGTTGGGAAGACCTTTGTTCCACCCTCCGGTTGCTACTCTGACAACGGATGCCTCCCTGATCGGGTGGGGGGGGCATTATCAGGGCAGGACGGTCCAGGGCACATGGCAACCAAACGAATGCCACTTGCACATAAATGTTCTGGAGATGAGAGCAGTGCTTTTAGCGTTGCAAGCCCTTCAAGACTCTCTTCCCTTGGGAACGATTGCAATCCAGACAGACAATATGTCTGTAGTGTGGTACATCAACAAACAAGGCGGAACCAGGTCATACCCCTGTGTCGAGAAGCACTCAGATTGTGGCAATGGGCGATTTCTTCTCAGCGGTTTCTGATAGCAACGCACATCCCGGAAGTCCAATCAAATTGCGGACAAGTTGAGCAGAGCTATCCTCATGCCTCACCAGTGGTCTCTGAAAGACTCTGTTGTGAGAGAAATTTTCCTCAAGTGGGGTCAGCCTTGCTGCGATCTTTTTGCTACTCCCCAAAACAGCAAGTGCGGAGAATATTTCACTCTATTCCCTTTACCAGGCCAACCCAGCAGAGACGCTCTAGTCCAAGTTTGGCCCCGGGGACTTCTGTATGCATTTCCTCCCTTCCCACTAATCTCTCAAGTGATACAGAAAGCTATCGCTCAGAAGGCCTCATTGATCCTCATTGCTCCTTACTGGCCTCGACAGGTGTGGTTCCCCTTTCTACATCGATTTCTTTTGAGCGACGTGGAATCTGGACCTAGTTCCAGATCTTTTGATCCATCAGTCGGGTCAGTTTCATCGCTCCTCCCTCTCTGAACCTCACTGCTTGGTTCCTCCAGTTCCAACCTTAGCCAGGCTTCCTCAATTATCTCACTCCGTTCGAGATATTTTGATAGCTTCCCATAAATCTTCCACTCAGAAGATTTATTTGAGTAAGTGGAAACGCTTCACATATTGGGCTCAAGGAAAGGACATAGATCCTTTCACTGCTTCCATCCAATTAGTCCTTGAATTTCTAGCTGAACTCTTCCATGCAGGTTCATCTCCTCTACTCTTAAAGTTCAATTGGCAGCTATTTCTAACTTTCATGTGGGTATTTCTGAATCTGCCTTATTGTCCCACAAGCTTTGCAAAGCCTTTTGAAAGGAGTTTTTCTTCTCAGCCCTCCTATAAGAAATCCTCCTTCTCCTTGGGACCTAAATTTAGTTCTTGCTTCTTTGATTCTTCCCTTTCGAACCTGCAGTCTCCTGTTCTTTAAAATTGCTATCATGGAAGACTCTTTTCTGGTAGCTATTACTTCAGCTAGAAGAGTTTCAGAGCTTCAAGCACTCAGCTGTCGACCTCCTTATCTATTGTTTCATAAGGACAGAGTATCCTTACGAACTAACCCGTCCTTTTTGCCTAAGGTGGTCTCGACGTCAAATCTAAATCAAAGCATTGACCTCCCTGTCTTTTTCCAGAATATTCCAATAGGTCTGAACAAAATTACACTGCCTGGATGTTCATCGTCAATTGAGGTACTACTTGGATAGAACAAAACAATTCAGAAAATCTGATCAGCTGTTTGTCTCCTATGCGGAAAGCAGAAAGGGACTTTCAGTTTCAAAGGTATCATTATCCAGATGGCTAACATCTTTGATTTCCCTTGTATATGAAATTAGACACCAAAACTGCCTAATAAACCTAAGGCCCATTCCACCAGAGCTTTGGCTACTTCTTTAGCCTTCCAAGACAGACTGCCTATTGACACCATTTGTGCAGCTGCTACTTGGGCTACTCCTCACACTTTCATTTCTCATTATAAGTTGGACTTAGCTTCTAGGCATAGAGCTAACTTTGGTTCCACTGTTCTCAGGAGTCTGTTCCGTTAGGCCACCCGGGACAAGGTGCTAGGGACGCGGTCCCATCCAGCAAGAATGAAGGCGAGATAGACAACTTAACATATAGAAGTTATGTTCTTACCATAACGTTCCATGTTAGTTGTCTTCTTCGCCTTCTTCGTGCGTCCCACCCTCCTTCCCCCTGGCCTGGACAGACCTAGAGGAGTTGTGATTGTGACCTCTCTTTCTACCACCTCTTTCTTAGGCATATGCTGTTGTGCATATTTCCTGGTTCAGGATGTAGGTCTCCCTTCTTTCTTCCTGTTCTTAGAGGTGGACTCTGTTTAGAGTTATTCTGTTACTATTATAAGCTGGGGTTAGCTTACAAATGAGATCTGAGGTAACTCTCGCCTAGCATTGTGGGATATAAGGGGAGCCTCGAGCCGGTGGAACCAACTCTCGAGCTTTTAGAGTGGCATGGAGCCGAGGTCGGCTCCGAACCCATCCAGCAAGAAGAAGGCGAGAAGAAGACAACTAACATGGAATGTTATGGTAAGAACATAACTTCTATTTAAGCGCTTTCATCTGTCTTACGCAGACTTCATCAGAACTGCCATTTTTTTCTCCAATTTCACTTTTGTACTCAATTTTGGCGCCAAAACTTTTTGAAATTTAAAGTGGTCCTTCCTTATCTAACAATACTTATTGAACAGAGTTAATAAAATTACATGTATGTATAAAAATAAAAATACTGTGCTAAAACATTTAAAATCTGTATGTTATTACAATACTAGTAACATCTACTAAACGTATATATGTACACTATGATCTTGTTACATGTCACCTACACACTCCTACATCATATTAACATACTTAAAATTATATAAATATATAAATGTACAATTGATAAATACTTAAACTAAAATGAACATGAATACTTATATGGTATTGTATAAATACATATGTGAAAAACTCTATACCAGGCTTAAAAACAGTTTTATACTAATAAAGTCATTTATGCCTGGTGACCTAACAGCATCCGTGAATATTTGCCATTTACTCTCCTTTTTGGCTAACATACCCTTCACATTACCACCCCTTATTGTCGTCTCAACCTGATCTATTATAGTGAATTTAAAACCGTGTGTGTCCCCATTTTGTACTATGTGTCTACATAGGGCATTCTTTTTATCTTTTTTCTTAATACAATACATATGGTCATATATAGATGTCTTAACTGTCTTTCCGTTTTCCCTATGTAGAACGCGGAACATGCCTCACAAGTAGCTATATATACCACAAATTTTGTGTTGCAGTTTCCTGCTCTTCCCTTAATATATGTTCCATTAAAATTTTTTAATTTAAATTATTCTTTCTCATTAATATATCTACAGTGTTTACAAGTACCACATTTCACAGTGGCTTTTTTCTTATGTGTATCATTTTGTGTGTTATATTCAATCATCATTTTTAAATTAGGACCTGTTTTGTAAACAAATTTAGGGAACGTACCTACTTTCTGTACTATATTTTCATCCATAGTGATCAACTTCCAATGTTGTGTAATAATATTCTCAATATCTTTCACTGCAGGTGAATACGTTAATACACATACCCTGTGAAATTGGTCCTTCTTTTCATTGTTCTTCTGTACAATGAAATTACCTAGTAAAGGTTTATACTTCCCACCCCATTCTGAGCTGATGTACCCCACTCCATCCTTGAGTAAGTGTACAGGATAACCTCTGGCTCTGAACATTGACCTAATGTGTTGTACTTCTTGTAGCATTATTTCATTAGTAGAGGACATACGAGCAGCTCGTATACACTGCCCCTTAAAAATGTTTTTAAACACATGTTTGGGATGATTACTACTAAACTCCAAGTAATCGTTTGAAAACGTGTCTTTTCTATATATACGAGATACAAACCCATCGTCCCCATGTCCTATGTAGGTATCCAAATAAGCGATACCTTTTTCATTATAATTATATGTAAATTTTAAAAAATCTGTTGTATGATTAAGATACTTGATAAAAGTGTCTATGAGATTAACTGGACCATCCCATAACAAGAATAAATCGTCCAAAAATCTCGTATAGAACTTAACATATTTGAAGTATTCACAATTAAATAAATGTTCAGTCTCCCATTCTAACATAACTAAATTTGCAAATATGGGGGCACATGAAGCCCCCATAGCAACACCTGTTGTTTGTTTGAAAAATTCATTCTCAAAATAAATATAGTTGTGGTCCAGGACTAAACCCATCATGTCAGTAATGAGGCATATCTTGTCCCATTCAAAATTGGAAAATTTTCTTAAACTATTACTGAAATAGTCAAGAGCAACCTCTTTCGGGATACTTGAAAAAAGGTCTGTCACATCAATAGTAACAAAAATGAGACTCCTATTCCAAATTTGTGGTGTTAGTTGACTAAGAAACACCCAAGAATCTTTGATCAAATGAGGTACATTATTGTAGACTGGTTTAACCCATCTGTCTATTGCAACTCCTATGGGGAAAGTTTTGGACTTACTTCCAGATATAATCGGTCTAAATGGGGGATTTTCTAAATTTTTATGAATTTTAGGAATACCTACAATGGAAGCCAATATGGGATATTCAACTATCAAAATTTGATAAACCTCTTCGGTAATTCTATGGTCAATAAAATATTCTTCTAAGGCGAGATCAATGCGTCTGTACCCGATATTGACTTCATTAAGGGACATGGCTTCGTATTTACCAGATTGATGTAATATATTGTAGATTTCTTTTATATAGTCAAATTTGTTGTAAATTACGATGCCTCCCCCTTTGTCGGGTTTCATAACCCTCACCTGGTTGTTGTTGATGAGTGTATCCAAACATTTTCGCTCACCTATAGTTAAATTGTCTTTCCATTCAATACTTTCCCTCTGATTGATTCTGTTGGTTCTATAAAAACTGTAGATGTCTTGACTGACAATTTTCTCAAAACTCCCTATAACAGGATTACTAACAGGCATATAAGTACTTTTCTTCTTAAGAATGTTTGTGTTCCTTATATTCATTGTACAACCGGTATTGTTGTCAAGTTGATTTTTCTCAAACTGAATAGCTAAATTCAATCTACGACAAAATAGTTTCAATTCAGTAATGGTGTCTACTAAATTAATATCAGCTGTAGGTATGAACCTCATACCCTTGGAAAATAGTTTGTAAAAATCTTCAGGTATGGCAAAATTGGTATAATTAAATACTTTAAAACCATTGTATGTGGTTATAATATTGTTGTCCTTACACCTTGACCATACCTTGTCGTCATTTCCCACATGAACTTGACTATTTTTTAGAATAAATTTTAACTGTGTGCTATCACTCACCATATATTCTTGGTCATTATTAACAATGTCATAAGCTATAGTCTCCTTATATATGTTTTTTTTGTCATTGTCTTGAACTATTATCTCTTTCTCCTGTTCCAAGCTGTAACTGAGTTTTTTGATGGGGGAACTACTCTATCTTTATAAGCATTCACTTCTCCTTCTCCAATAACTTCATCAAATCTATGATGTCTACCCTTTCCTCTTTCTTGTCTAACCTTAGGCCAAATATATGCTCTGTGATGAGTATATTGATCCATGTCACGAACAATTTTCCTTCCTTTCCTGTTGTGAATGTTGAGAAGTGAATGCTTATAAAGATAGAGTAGTTCCCCCATCAAAAAACTCAGTTACAGCTTGGAACAGGAGAAAGAGATAATAGTTCAAGACAATGACAAAAAAACATATAATAAGGAGACTATAGCTTATGACATTGTTAATAATGACCAAGAATATATGGTGAGTGATAGCACACAGTTAAAAGTTATTCTAGAAAATAGTCAAGTTCATGTGGGAAGTGACGACACGGTATGGTCAAGGTGTAAGGACAACAATATTATAACCACATACAATGGTTTTAAAGTATTTAATTATACCAATTTTGCCATACCTGAAGATTTTTACAAACTATTTTCCAAGGGTATGAAGTTCATACCTACAGATGATATTAATTTAGTAGACACCATTACTGAATTGAAACTATTTTGTCGTAGATTGAATTTAGCTATTCAGTTTGAGAAAAATAAACTTGACAACAATACCGGTTGTACAATGAATATAAGGAACACAAACATTCTTAAGAAGAAAAGTACTTATATGCCTGTTAGTAATCCTGTTATAGGGAGTTTTGAGAAAATTGTCAGTCGAGACATCTACAGTTTTTATAGAACCAACAGAATCAATCAGAGGGAAAGTATTGAATGGAAAGACAATTTAACTATAGGTGAGCGAAAATGTTTGGATACACTCATCAACAACAACCAGGTGAGGGTTATGAAACCCGACAAAGGGGGAGGCATCGTAATTTACAACAAATTTGACTATATAAAAGAAATCTACAATATATTACATCAATCTGGTAAATACGAAGCCATGTCCCTTAATGAAGTCAATATCGGGTACAGATGCATTGATCTTGCCTTAGAAGAATATTTTATTGACCATAGAATTACTGAAGAGGTTTATCAAATTTTGATAGTTGAATATCCCATATTGGCTTCCATTGTAGGTATTCCTAAAATTCATAAAAATTTAGAAAATCCCCCATTTAGACCGATTATATCTGGAAGTAAGTCCAAAACTTTCCCCATAGGAGTTGCAATAGACAGATGGGTTAAACCAGTCTACAATAATGTACCTCATTTGATCAAAGATTCTTGGGTGTTTCTTAGTCAACTAACACCGCAAATTTGGAATAGGAGTCTCATTTTTGTTAGTATTGATGTGACAGACCTTTTTTCAAGTATCCCGAAAGAGGTTGGTCTTTACTATTTCAGTAATAGTTTAAGAAAATATTCCAATTTTGAATGGGACAAGATATGCCTCATTACTGACATGATGGGTTTAGTCCTGGACCACCGTTATATTTATTTTGAGAATGAATTTTTCAAACAAACAACAGGTGCTGCTATGGGGGCTTCATGTGCCCCCATATTTGCAAATTTAGTTATGTTAGAATGGGAGACTGAACATTTATTTAATTGTGAATACTTCAGATATGTTAAGTTCTATACGAGATTTTTGGACGATTTATTCTTGTTATGGGATGGTCCAGTTAATCTCATAGACACTTATCAAGTATCTTAATCATACAACAGATTTTTTAAAATTGACATATAATTATAATGAAAAAGGTATCGCTTATTTGGATACCTACATAGGACATGGGGACGATGGGTTTGTATCTCGTATATATAGAAAAGACACGTTTTCAAACGATTACTTGGAGTTTAGTAGTAATCATTCCAAACATGTGTTTAAAAATATTTTTAAGGGGCAGTGTATACGATCTGCTCGTATGTCCTCTACTAATGAAATAATGCTACAAGAAGTACAACACATTAGGTCAATGTTCAGAGCGAGAGGTTATTCTGTACACTTACTCAAGGATGGAGTTGGGTACATCAGCTCAGAATGGGGTGGGAAGTATAAACCTTTACTAGGTAATTTCATTGTACAGAAGAACAACGAAAAGAAGGACCAATTTCACAGGGTATGTGTATTAACGTATTCACCTGCAGTGAAATATATTGAGAATATTATTACACAACATTGGAAGTTGATCACTATGGATGAAAATATAGTACAGAAAGTAGGTACTTTCCCTAAATTTGTTTACAAAACAGGTCCTAATTTGAAAATGATGATTGAATATAACACACAAAATGATGGACATAAGAAAAAAGCCGCTGTGAAATGTGGTACTTGTAAACAGTGTAGATATATTAATGAGAAAGAATAATTAAAATTAAAAAAATTGAATGGAACATATATTAAGGGAAGAGCAGGAAACTGCAACACAAAATTTGTGGTATATATAGCTACTTGTGAGGCATGTTCCGCTTTCTACATAGGGAAAACGGAAAGACAGTTAAGGCGTCGTATATATGACCACATGTATTGTATTAAGAAAAAAGATAAAAAGAATGCCCTATGTAGACAAGTAGTACAAAATGGGGACACACAGTTTTAAATTCACTATAATAGATCAGGTTGAGATGACAATAAGGGGTGGTAATGTGAAGGGTATGTTAGCCAAAAAGGAGAGTAAATGGCAAATATTCACGGATGCTGTTAGGTCACCAGGCATAAATGACTTTATTAGTATAAAACTGTTTTTAAGCCTGGTATAGAGTTTTTCACATATGTATTTATACAATACCATACAAGTATTCATGTTCATTTTAGTTTAAGTATTTATCAATTGTACATTTATATATTTATATAATTTTAAGTATGTTAATATGATGTAGGAGTGTGTAGGTGACATGTAACAAGATCATAGTGTACATATATACGTTTAGTAGATGTTACTAGTATTGTAATAACATACAGATTTTAAATGTTTTAGCACAGTATTTTTATACATACATGTAATTTTATTAACTGTGTTCAATAAGTATTGTTAGAGAAGGAAGGAGCACTTTAAATTTCAAAAAGTTTTGGCGCCAAAATTGAGTACAAAAGTGAAATTGGAGAAAAAAATGGCAGTTCTGATGAAGTCTGCGTAAGACAGATGAAAGCGCTTAACTCTTGTTAATATTGAGTCCGTCCTGGATAAATTGTGTTGTACCATTCTATAGTTCCAACTTCCACTCCCTCCTAGGGAAGCTAACCACAGATTATTATTGAATCTTACCTTATCTTTAGGCTAAGCTACCTTCTTGCTCAGTCAATCTCTTGCTGTTAGGTTTCTGCAGCGTTAGGTTCTCTTGCTCTAGCCCACTCCATTCGCCCTTCAGGCTCACTCTATTCCCCTCCCTGGCCCCAAATCTCACCCACCCCCAGTACCTCCTGCACTTATAGCCCATATATCCCCACCCCCTCCACAAGTCTATTACCATCCCTCAGTCCTCTGTACACCCCACCCACACCATGCAAGGCACACTAGGACTGCTTCTACTAACTCTCACCACTCTAGCTTACACCATATCCATACACTCTAACATACCAACAAACACTACCTACCACATAACACACACCCACACACACAACCTCACACAAATATAGCAATATGCTCCACAATATTTAACAACTCATTACTCTATATACACAAAACAGCAACCATACTACCTCACAAAAGGTTAACAGTACCCAAAAAACACATAGATATAGCCTATGCCATAAAACCCACACTATTCCCCAGAAAATGGCTACTAATCACAGGGGACATACACCTCCACCCAGGTCCAAGCAACCCAATCCTGTCCCAGAAACACAAGTCAGACCTACTTATCAATATAAACACACATAGCATTTCCAACAAACTACATGACTTTCCCGCATTCATATCGCAGTACTCCCCAGACATACTAACCATTAGAGACCTGGCTAAAACCTGCCACACAAAACAAAGAAATTCTAACCCAGGCTATAACATCCTAAGGCAAGGTAGAGGTATCAGAAAGGGAGGTGGAGTTACAATCTTATTTAAAAATACACTCAACCTCCAACCACTAAAAACCCCACTCCCCAAATTCCAGAATGCAGAGACAGTAGGTTCCCTTATGTCCCTTAAAAACAAAAAGAATCAACATCCTCTGTAGTTATATTCCTCCCGGAAATAACTCGCCTATAATAGCAGAGATACTACAATGGGCCGCAATCAACCTACCCCAAGAAACCATCCTGCTAGGCGACCTAACCTTAGACTGGCTAGCCTGCAACTCCATCAACCACTCAAACCATATTAACTTATTTGGATTCTCACAACTAATCCAAGAACACACCACAGTAGACAAAAAATCCAATAGAACCTCCATTCTATATTGGACACTAGTTAATATCCCCACAGAAAATTATCATGTGGGCTGCTTACCTGATACACTGAGTGACCACTGCCCCACATTCCTCCTTCGTAATTGGGCAAAAATACCCAAACCCATGCTATTCAAGGAGACTAGGGATGAGCACAAAGTCAATCCACAAACTCTTAACAGTATGCTCCAGCAACAGGACTGAAATCCACTAAAAACTCTACCTTTAGACCAGGCAGTTGATTTTTTTAATACTACTTTTATGAATGTACTAAATGTACTAGCTTCCATCAGGAAACTCAGGACTAAAGTTAACTATGCCCCATGGCTAAACAGGGCAACAAAAGCCTTAATAAAAGCCAGATACAATGCCTGGAAAACCTGAAAAAAGAATACTACTATCCAAGACAGAAATATCAATAACTACGAAATAAGGCCAAAACCCAAACAAAACTGGATAAAAAGAACTACATCTTAGACATCCAAGACAAGCACTCCAGAAACCCCCAAAAGTTCTGGCAGGCCATCAGTACCCTTCTAAAACCGGGCAAAACCACCACCCCATCTCCCAACAGCAATTCTGATAATGATACCATAGCTTCACAATTCAACCATCACTTCACAGAATCCATCCTCACACTGTCTATCCAATTATCCAACAAGAACACTAAAACCACCCCAGCTGTAGAACAAACTAACATACCCACCTTCCCACACACACACACACACACACACACACACACACACACCTGTACCAACCTCTTCGGTTAAAAAGCTACTCTCTAAACTAAAACCCACCACACTCGCAGCAGATGGTGCCTATCTGATCATCCTCATTCTGAATGATGGGTGATGGGTTCCCGAGCCTCCTCGTTCCTCGGCACGCGCTGCCAAAGAAGAAGTCTCTTACTGGCTGCTGAGCTACCATATCCCCAGGATGCCACACTACCAGTCCCCCAGATCTCGTTTGCCGCTAACACCTTGGCTGGGTTCCTTCTTCGCCATCTCCCGGCTTCTTCCCACACCTCCCTCTAGGTTAGGGCGTGTTCTTGGTCTTGGCCTGTCCCTTTCCATAGCCAGTGGAGCCCAGCCTGAGGTTACCCCCCCCCCAGGTTTCTCCTCCTGAGGGTTTCTTCTGAGCTGTCTTCGAGAAACCCCCCAAGGAAAGAGATCGCAAAGGAAGGCACGGACTCCCCGAAGCATTACTTCTTCCAGACACCGGATCTGATGCAGATGATGGTCCCCGTCGTTCGGGATGGATGTCTCTTTGCAGACATCTTAGAGATCCTCAAACAACGGGCGCTGGGCTGGATATCCCCTACCTCTACTGACGAGTGCAGTGCTCCTCCAGGCCTTTTGGGGCTCTCCCCTCCGCCTCCCTCCTCCTACTCTCTCTTCGAGCTTCTCTGGGATTTAGTTTGGCAATCTACCACTGTTGGAGAGAAGGATGTTTGTGTGTGCTCTAGGACCTCAAGGGCGCCTATTATCACATACGTACCAATTTTGCGCCTGCCTCCTTTGGCTGGCCCACAGCCCAGGGTGTTCACCAAGTGTTTTGGCAGTAGTGGGCTCACCTGAGAAGTCTTGGATTCCAAGTGTTTCCGTTCAGGCTCCTCCGCAGGGCTGTACTTCTATTAGGGAGGGCTGTACCTATCCCTACAGCCTTACACAAGTTTCTTCCTCAGGGCATCCATATGTCGGTGCCACAGCATCATCGTCGGACAAGGAGGGACCATAGAAACAAGGAGGGACCAGAGAGGATCCCCTTGTGTAATCAGATTGTGAGTACCAACCGCTTCTTGTAGCTGCAATGCTTCTCCCGGGAGTAGCAACCATATTAAGTAAGACAAATTGAGCAGGACAATTCTTCTCCTCATTGAATTCTCTCCTCTCCCACGTGTGGTCTCTAAACACACAGTTCAGTTTTCAGGGACGCCGGGTAAGCTGCAATAGCATTTGCAACTCTTGCACTCACCAAAAACCAAAGGTGCCAAGGTTCTTCTCACAGGGAGTACCAGCAGACACCAAAGCCATGGATACCTTAGCACAACCTTTACAACTTCTCTTTATGCCTTTTTCCTCAATTCCGCTTCTTTCCCAGAGTAAAGCAAAAGCCTCTCAGCTTCTCGGATTCTTCTCTGATCACTCCCCTCGGCCTCGGCCAGGTATGGTTTCTACCCCTACCTGAAGAAGCATGCAGTGCACGATCGTGGACTTAGACCTGATTCCGACTTGTTAATCCATGAAAACAACTTTCATTAAGCCTATTAACCAATTATTTTTCATCCCTCCGCTCCGCGGGATCTTTGGTGCCGCGCATTTCGCATTAACATCCTTTCCTTCGAACCTGCTACATGCGAAGTTAAAATAGGTCTGTTCTAGTTCTCCTCCAACATCTCTCTAGAGCTACCGGTTTTCTCCCAAAATTCTCCAATGAAGCAGAATACACTCTTCATAAATTGGATGTTCACAGCAGGCAGTACTTTCTATTTAGACAGGACTCAGCAACTTCAGAAGTCAATCACATAACATCTTTTAACTTCAGACTTTTGTAATCCATCTCATATCACTTCCATCCACCCCTCCCTCCTTCCCCCTCCTTCCCTGCCTTGGATTGAAGAAGAGATTGTTCTGTTACTGTTTCTACTGTTTTCATCTGGGACGATGTTATATAAGCAGGGTGCAGGGTGTTGCATGTGCGCGCATGTATAGATCTGGGGGACTGGTAGTGGTGCATCCTGGGATATGGTAAGCTCAGCCAGTAAGAGACTTTCGCCTTTGGCATATTTACCCACAAATTTTCTAAAATTAGCTGCAGAATCACTAGCCTACCCTGTGTCAATTCTTATAAACCGCTCTGTACAAGAAACCTACGTACCCCATCTATGGAACGTGTCACATATAATTCCCCTTTCACAAAGGTGGAAACTCCTATGAACTATCAAACTACCGGCCAATTGCTATCTTGTCTCCCCTTTCCAAGCTTCTGGAGAAATGTATTCACACCCAGGTAATGCACTTCTTATCCTCACAAAACCTCCTCTTACCCCACACAGCATGGTTTCCGCCCAAACCAATAGCACAACCACTGCTCTACTCTCCTTTACCAATCAGATTAACCATCTAAGAAACACCAAATTTGTTGCAGCCATATTCCTAGATCTATCAAAAGCATTTGATATGGTCTCCCACAACCTACTCTTAGACACTGTCAACCTCATCCTTTGCCCCCTCTACTGCTGCATGGTTTAGAAGCTCTCTCCGACAGAAAACAATCAGTCAAATGGCAAAGTACACAATCTCCCCTATTACCAACTACTATAGGCGTCCCAGAAGGATCAATACTGGGTTCTCTACTATTCACCATTTTTACTAACAAACTACATACTTTCATCCTGCATGCATCACTTATATAGTACGCGGATGACTCCACCCTAATCTGCTCAGCCCCATCCATAACCACTCTTTAAAAGCTCATCTAAGAATCCTTGTGCTCCGTGGAACAATGGATTATTGATATCCAACTCATTCTAAACCCCAGCAAGACCAAATTACTCCTTTTTACCCCCCAATAAATCCAAATCCACATCCACACCTCCTACTTTCACTGTCACCTCCAAAAACTGGACCACAATCTCCCCCTCCCCTCACACTAAGCTGCTTGGGGTTGAAATAGATAATCTAAACTTTAATGTTCATTTCTTACAAACCATCACAAAGGTACATAAAAACTAGGAACCCTATACAAACACAAACAGTTCATATTGGACCAAGCTAGAATCTACTTAGCCCAAACCCACCTCTTGTCTACCCTAATTTATGCATCACCAACCCTAATTCATGTCAGGAAAACAGACCTAAACAAAGTAGAATCATGTTACAATACAATTGGAAAATTTGCTAACAACTCCACTTTTAGAAGTCATCACTGTCTTGCCCTGAAGCAACTACAGTAGTTAGAACTCCCTCAGCTAATTAGCTATCACGAATTAGTCCTCACCTTCAACATAAGGAACCCTCTGAAAACCCCAGTCCTAAACCAACTTCTAAACCAATATTCTGCAAATCACCCTATACACTCATCCAACAAAACCCTGCTCTGCATAACCAAAGCCAATAACACTGCAGGGAAAAGTCTGTTCTCCCACAACATTGCTAGGGAATGGAATAACCTCCCCCAAAGTATCTCCTCTGCACCATCCATCTCACTTTTCAAGAAATCACTAAAGTCACACCTCTCGCAGTCATGGCTCTATCCCTGTATCACATAAAATATTTTCTGCTCTCCTCCTAACTTGCCACACCTCATCTCCTCTGATTATCTCAGCTATTCTGTACTTCCTATCAGGAACTACTATCCTACAAACTATTTCTCGCACTATGACATATCTCCCACATAGCATTATTTTCCAGGCTCCATTCCTTCATTTTTACCTTCATTTTTATGCTTTGTACTTACCTTCATTTTTATGCTTTGTACTACCAATATGGAATTCAAAGTTTTGCTATCTATATACCATGCTTGCTCAAATCAAACTAAGGTACAAAAAAATCTCCTAGGCTATATATTTGCCACTGTATAGAAATGTTCTGTCATACGTGGATTGTGTTGTAATTTAAAGACATGGAGCTCTGATTGTATATATGCCTCTGTACAGAAATATTTTTGTCATTTGTTGTATTTGTACCATTATGTTATGGAGCTTTTCTCCCCGGGCCTCCGCTGTAAATGGACCTTGTTCCAGTCGGACTTTCACAGTAAACAAATGTAAAATAAATAAAATAAAATGTATAAGTAATGTTTGTTTAAAACTGAGCATTTCTCCTAGAATTTCCGTAAGCTCTATTGCAGCAGTTTTAGGTGGAATATAAATACATGCCAGTAGCCCCTTAACACTACAAATTTGCCATTATTTCTTTTATCCTTTTCTGTCACTTCTGGAGCTCCTCTTGTACTTAATATAAGTACTCCTCTTTTACTTTGTCCCAGGTATTCTGCCGAATAACAGTCCTGAAAACCTTTCTTTATCAAATTCACATGTTCAGTTCTAAGTGTCTCTCCTGTAGCATAACTATTTGCATTCTACATACATTTTTAATATAGTTCACAAGTCTCTCTTTTTTGTATTTATCTGTGAGACCATTGACATTTAAAGACATTACAGAAATTATCACTGCATTAAAAAGTTATTCCCACCTTTTTGTTAAATGTCTAGTTTCAGTTTTTGTTGTATGCATACATTCTTTGACAAGTTGAACTTTTATATAGTTGTTTCTCGTTGTATCAGTTTGAGCCTATGTCACATCTTATAAAACTTTTTCATTGAAAGCCCTCAAAAAAAAAAAAACAAATGCAACCCCAATACCCCCTAAAATCTATTAACTTAATACTAGCACACAAAACTATAAATCTTCAAATACTGAAGTTTTACCCTCCTAATGGGAACAGAAGTCCCAGACTGTCATCTACACTCAGACTTGATTTAACCTAAAAGAAAGGTTAAACATGCTAAGATGTATGATGCAGCCTGTGCTTCTACTAAGTGCTAATTGTTTTTATTTTTTCTTTTATAGCTCTCCCAGCTGGGAAAACCCCTGAATGCTTTCAGAGAGCATTATGGCCAGCCAATTTCTCTTCTCAGTTTTTTTTCGTTCAGCCAGTCACTCTCTTCCATGCTGTAGCTAGTTTCTCTGTATTCGATTGTCTCCATGGAGACACGAGAACCAGGCAGCCAATTTCTCTTGCTCAGGCTGTTTCCATGAAAACATGAAGACCAGCTGCAGAGTTGCTAACTGAGCTTACATGCATTTGCTAGAAAAAGTGTCATATCAGTATTCTTTTTCATTTACTTGCTTGCTGTTAAAACTTGTTACTAAATCATTCAAAGGTCCTTAATCCAGTCTTTTCCCCATGCAAGAATGAGAAAAGCACATTAATTCTTCATTTGTTATGCTGTTTTAACTGGGCTTTTTTTATTGCATTGCCTACATTTCTTAAAACTGAACAGAAAGAAAGAAGGGATAAAGAAAAGAAAAAAAAACAGCAGCACCTGTTTACAATCCCAGTTACACTTAAAAATAACTGAAATATTTAGTTTGTAGCATGCAAAGAAAAGCATACACCACAAAAATAGGGCTAGTAAAAAAATCATTACAGTTAACTTTCTCCCTATTTTCCCCTCCCCAAAGCATTATTTGAACATTAATGATTAATGTGCACAAGTCCAAAAAATTCTGAAAAAGTGCAATAATTCCAGTTTTCTTTGTCATATTTCACAAGTATAATTATTGCATTGTAATCCCACATTGTTACTGGTTTTATAACTGTTCATCTCCATCTCCCAATTCCTGTCTCTGCTTGATTTCCAGCATACTCTCGATTTTTCTAGTCAGCTCTCGTACTCCATCCCTTCACTCGCAACATTCTCCAATGAAACTTTGGAAGAAGTTTCAAAGGTCACTATCTCTGTGGTCTTTATTACCAGAAGAACAAGAAGCAGAATCTTTTTTTTTGTTTGACAGCTCACTTTTTGTTGGACAAACATTTGTATTTCTTCTTTAGTGTACGATTCCCTTTTCTTAATATGGTGGTATTAAAAATATTCCTGTGATTCTTCACTGAAGGCATATCATTCATCAGGTATGTTTTTGAATGCAATAATGAGACATTGAATTTAGAGACATTTGCAACTAGCACTTTGCCATAGACTGTTTTCAGTTTTAGTAACGGCACCCATTTTGTAGGAGTGGGGTATACTACTTTCTCAGATCTTATGGTATCCTTGTCATTATTCATCATGAATGGGTCTTGGATCTGACCTCAGATCTGAGCCGACAACTGTCAGATCCAGAGCTCAAGCTCCTTCCCTTCCCATGATCCCTGATCCCTTGCTACCTTGTAACACTTTGATCTCATTTGCTGCTGAAATGTTTGGACGTGAACCACAGAGCTAAGGCTGTTAGTTACAGATAAGTGCCTTCTTTTTTGGGTTATAGCTAATTTTATCTGGTTTTGAGTAGTTTCAGGTAGTTTAGCTCCATTACTTCCTCTCCCATGTTCTAACTAGTTGATCTGAAGTAGTTTACTTCATTTGGTCTTTAACCTGTGGGGTATCTGATCCAAGCTGGCAGTTTCACTAGCATCTGCTCCAAGCACTTCCCCTTACCCATAATACACCCCCACTACCTTCCAGCTCCCAGATCTCGTTTGCCGCGGCTTGCCTGAAGCATCGTGATCTCCTGAGCTCTGAGTTAGTGAGTGGGTTTTTGTATTTTAAGCAACCTTTTTTGCAAATATTTTCTATCTAGGTGTTTAGAGTAGGTTCCCTCTCCTCCTCCCCTCGCTGGTGCGTCATGTGTTAGAAAGTTTTCTAAGTAGTTTAGTGTCACTTTGTTAGTCTGTATCGCTTCCCCACCCCCCTCAGTGTTCTGTGTGTCTTGAGTGTGTGGTGAGTGGTTGTGTGTCTGGGAAATAGGTTATTTTCTTTTTTCCCTCTTTAGTGTGTTTTCTTGTTAGTCATGGCTGATCCAAAGCCTGTATTTAAAAAGTGCACTGAGTGTGGCCATAAATTGTCTCCTGCAGATGGCCACACTCTGTGATGTGCTTGGGAATTGCCCACATGAGTACAGAGTGTACTATCTGCACGGGTTTTAACCCACCCGCTATTAAAGACAGGAGGGCTAAGTTGGCCCTCAAAGGCCTTCTTTCCACTTCTGAGGCAGCTGCCTCATCCACGGCTTCGGTCACAGTGGCTGCTTTGGCCTCCTGTCCTTCCTCTCTTGCCCTTGCTTCTCCTCCCTCCCAGGCTGGGACTCAAACTCTCACCTCTAAGCCTGTGGAAGTGGAGAGGAAAAGGGGCAGAGAGAAGGAGAGAGCACAAGGACAAACACTCTTGTAAGCCAGAGAAACGCAAGAGGTCTCCAGACCTTCCATCTACTCCTGCCGAAAGTCCGACTAGGATCCATGACTCCCCTCTGCTCCGATCTCCGAGATTTTCCCCGAAGCTGGAGGGAAGACGTCCTCTATCTAAGGCCTCGGTTCCCTGACCCACCAGGTCGTAGTCCGTGGCCTTGTCGAGGTACACACAGAGCTTGTTGGAAGTTGACATGGATAAAATGAGGTTCATTTGTACTCCGATCCAGATGGGGGTCCTGCCAGCCCCCTCTCCCTCTGGAGGGGGGAGCTCGCTTCCATTTTTAACACCAATTTCTCCTTCTCCGATCCATCCACCAGTTTCGGAGTACACGGATCTGAGGATGGCCTTAGGGGGTCGGCGCTGAAGGTACCCATTTCCTCGACGTTGACAACTGCGTGGAGCATGTGGGATCCGACCAGTTTGGATCCGAGTGGCTCACAGAGCCAGAGTCTAGGTGTCAGATCTAAGGGAGCGGAACTTTTTCATCAGATCTGGTGTTGTCTGGCCAAGTTTCCTCCCTCGGAGCTCCGTCCAATTTGGGGCCGTCTCCGATTCTCGCATCGGATCTGGGGAGAGCGGCTTCCATTTTGGCTCCCCAGTATGGTTCGTTCTCCCTCGGCATTCATCGTAGTGGAAAAGGTTCTCTCCTCTGGATTGAGACCCTTGACTATCCTCTCGGTTTCCGCCCTGACCCCCGCGGCTTTGCCTACGCATCCCATTATTTTTCCAGAGGGACAGCCTGTGCTCGAGGACCCCCATACTGTTCCGCCTGAGGAACAAGTGGCTTGTGAGTCCCCCCCCCCGGAGAGCCCCACTGGAGATGTGCCTCGCAAGCATACCTGTAAGAGGAGGCACTTGGACTCCCCCGAGTCCCTCACTGAGGATACGGATTTGGATGATGGGGAAGATTCTCCCAGGTCACCTTCCGAGGATGTCTCCTTTGGAGACCTCATGAAAATCCTACACCAATGGGGAGGTTGGTCTGCCCCGAACCTTCTGACGAATCCGTGTTCCTGGAGGCTTTCGGCATGGGCCCATCTACTTCCTGGGTGTCCCCTCCCACAGATCCCCTGGTGGACCGTGTCAGCTTGTGGCCCTGGAAGGAGTTGGACACTGTGGAACCAATCCCTAGACATCCTGATAAGATCCTAAGTCCACCATCAGATAGGCCAGCGTGGAACAAGGGCTCCCCCATGGACGCTATGTTGGTAGCAACAGCCACAAAGAGGAAACTAGCCCAAGAGAGTTCCTTGGTTCATCCTCCTGACCGAGAGTTGCGGACGATGTACCACTTAGGGAAGCGGGTTTATGCTTCAGCAACTTTTTCCATTAGGGAGCTATACTACCTGGCCCATGTCACAAGACTCCAACGCGACCTGGTCAAGGAGCTGGAGGAGTCTCACCCCAAGTCCATGTCGCAGGAACTCATTCTCCATGAGGATGGCCACTTTGAAACCAATCTCCAACACGTCCATGCAACTCCTCTCGTATGCCACTGAAGGAGCGGCTGGGTCTGGCATGTCCATGAGGAGCAGTGCCTGGCTCAGACTGTCAGCTTTTGGAACCTTTCAAGTCATCCTGTGCCAAGGACCCTTATGTCGGCTCTACGCTCTGTGGCAAGACCATCAAAAAGAGACTTTAGTGCAGAGGGAGAAGGATGGGAAGACACTGTCTGCTGTCAGAATCTGCTTCTCGAACCCTCAAAGATCCTTTTCCCGGAATCAGAGAGGGCAAAAGAAAATGTGGTTCCGGAAATCACAATATTCCTGGCACACTCAGGGCTCCTTTTCCCCCAGAAGCTGAGGGGGACAGAATGGACGCCGGCTCAGAGGCAGAGGGGGTCCAAGGAATTTTGGGTCTCGAGAACCTTTCTCAGACAGGCCCGGACAGCAACCCTGAGGGATTACACGACTGCTCTACTCTGGAGGCAGTCGGGGGACGATTGTCCTTGCACCTGGTGGCATGGGAGTCCGTAACATCAGACCGCTGGGTGCTTCAGATCATATCCAGAGGATACTCCCCTTTTTGGTTCCCCCCAAACAGCTCCCGGGCATACCACCCATGGAAGGGGAGGCAGCAGCAGAGGAAATTTCCAAGCTGCTAGAAAAACGAGCCATCAAAACCGTCCCCCCAGATCAGTCCGGATCGGGCTTCTACTCCAGGTTCTTTTTGGTGCCAAAAACAAATGGGGGACTTGAAGCCTGTTCTGGACCTATCTACCCTGAACCTGTCAGTTGCCAAAGAAAAATTCCGGATGGTCACACTACAGTCCATCATGCCGTACCTGCAAGAGAGCGACTGGATGTGCTCGTTAGACCTCCAGGATGTTTACTTTCACATAAAGATGCACAGAAGCTCCAGGAGGTTCCTCCACTTCTGGCTAGGAGTCCATCATTACCAATTTCGAGCCATACCCTTTGGTTTCACCACAGCCCCCAGGGTGTTCACCAAAGTGATGGCGGTAGTAGCAGATCACCTTAGGCTTCAGGGGATTCAGGTCTATCTGTACCTGGATGATTGGCTCCTCACTGCTCCCACCAGGCGTCTACTTTTTCAAACTAGGGATTATTTATTAAAGCTTGCCCTGCATTTCAGGATCACAATCAATGCATCCAAATCACTTCTAAATCCTGTCCAGGTGATAGACTACATTGGGACAAGGATAGACACATTACAGTGCAAAATCTTCCTGACCTTGGAGAGAGTACAAAACCTGAGGATGCATGTCTCTCTGATCTACCATTCTCATCTTCCATCGGCGGAATCGGTGTTGAGGGGCTTAGGTTCAATGGCGATGACCATAGCACTTATTCCATGCGCCTGTTTACATATGAGAATTCTACAGTGGACACTAGCTGTACAGTGGTCCCTGTTGGAACTTCCATTTGTCGTATCCAGTGCAACTCAGTAGATTCTGTTGGTTGTCCTTTCTGTGGTGGATGTGTTCTCCGGAGACCTTGGAGGGGTGACCCTTTGTTCCAGCCGCTGTCCAAGCCACAGTGACCATGGACACCTCCCAGCTCAGATCGGAGGGTATTGTTCAGGAAGGACAGTCCAAGGCCTGTGGTCCCCTACATAGACCAGCTTGCACATAAAAGTTCTACAGATGAGGGTGGTCCTTTTAGCATTGCAGGCCCTTCATGCCTTTCTTCCTCTGGGAAACATTGCAATTCAGTCAGACAACATGTCAGTGGTCTGGTATATCAACAAACAGGGAGGGACCAGGTCTTTACCCCCTTTGTCGCAAGGCCATGAGAGTGTGGGAATGGACGATCTCCACCAGTCGTTTTCTCTTAGCAACGCACATTTCGAGACAGTCCAACATTCTAGCAGATAGGTTAAGTCGGACTATTCTGATGCCTTACCAGTGGTCTCTGAATCTTTCAGTAGCGGAGCAGATCTTTCTGGAATGGGGTCAGCCTTGCAGTGATCTCTTCACATCTCCTTCCAATGCAAAGTGCAGCAAGTTTTTTACTCTGAACCCTCTGCTGGGGGAGTCCCCCAGAGATGCTCTAGTCCGTGCTTGGCCTCGCAGTTTTCTATATGCTTACCCTCAAGTACCTCTTATTTTGAGGTTTCTACAGAAAGTCCGTCGACTGGGGAGCAAAGTGATCCTCATTGTCCCATTTTGGCCTCACCAGGTATGGTTTCCCTTCCTTTGGTCTCACCTTCTGCCTCCACCCTGGATCTTGGATTCCATTCAAGATCTGATTTCACACCCATCGGGGGTTTCTCATCTGAACCTGGACAGTTTGAAGCTCACAGCTTGGCTGCTCCAGTGCCCATGATCGCTAAGACTCTTGGATTATTCTCTTCAGTTAGGTCTATTCTGGTGGCTGCTCATAAGTCTTCACAGGAAGGTTTATCACAGCAAATGGAAACATTTTTCCTTTTGGGCCTCTCAAAGGAGTTTAGACCCCTTCACAGCTCCTATCTCTGCCATTCTTGGTTTCCTTGCCAATATTTTTCAACAGGGAGCTAGTTCTACTATAAAAGTTCATTTGGCTGCCATTTCTCATTTTCATATGGGTAAGAATTCTCCTCACTAGCCTCCTCCAGACTGTGTAAAGCCTTTATTAAAGGGACTTTTCTGTTATGCCCCCCCGTCAAGGATCCTGTTCCCCCATGGGACCTTACTATGGTTCTTCAAGCTCTGGTTGCTCCACCTTTTGAACCCACTGCAATCACAGATCTAAAATTCTTATCTTGGAAATCAGCACTTCTGGTGGCTATCACTTCTGCTAAAAGGGTTGCAGAACTGCAAGCCTTGTCCATCAAAGTTCCTTATATGATTTTCCACAAAGATGGGGTTTTCCTTCGGACCAATCCATCCTTTCTTCCCAAGGTGGCATCACCAGTTAATATTAGTCAAACCATTAATTTACCTGTCTTCTTTCCTAACTTTGCTAACAAAATGGAATATAAACTCCACTTGTTGGATGTTCATAGACAGCTACATTTTTATTTACACAGGAACAAAAATTTCAATAAATTCGATCAGCTGTTTGTGGTAAACCTATCTCCAAGGTCACTATTGCTAGGTGGATTTCTTCATGCATCCTTCAAGTCTATAAGGACAAAGACATGTCTCCTCTGGGTCAGCTGAAAGCACATTCCACTAGGTCCATGGCTATTTCTGTGGCCTTTTGGTCTAGTCTCATTGGATGATATTTGTTCTACAGCTACTTGGTCCTCATCTCATACCTTTATTTCTCACTACAAATTGGATTTGACTTCTAGAAGAAGAGCATCCTTTGGTTCTGCAGTGCTCCAGAATGTCCTTCCATGAGGGCCACCCAGGAGTTTAGTAGCTGGGAACTCTGTCCCACAGGTTGAAGACCAAATGAAATAAACTACTTCAAATAAAGAAGTTATGTACTCACTGTAACATTCCATCTGAGTAGTTCTACTTCATTTGTCTTCAACCGTGCCTCCCTCCTTCCCCCTGACCTTATTATATGTACAGGCTGTTGGCTGCAGTTGTAGGTCATAAAGTTTTTTTCAGGTCAGGTTATCAGGATGAAGGTCAGCAAACTATCTGGGGGTTGGAAGGTAGTGGAGGTGTATTATGAGTAAGGGGTGGTGCTTGGAGCTCGGAGCAGATGCTAGTGAAACTGCCGGCCCTGATCTGATACGGATCCAGTATCCCACAGGTTGAAGACAAATGAAGTCTAACTACTCAGATGGAACGTTATGGTGAGTACATAACTTCTTTTTTAGTTAGGTTGCCTACCCCTTGCAGTGTTTTTCCTGCCCCTTTTCTAGTTAGATGCATTAAAAAATAGAGGTTATAACTCTTTTCTTTACCTTGGACTAAAGCTAAATGTCATTTTGGTTATTGTGTTGCTGGCGCATATGTTTGAGCCTGTTGTGCTGGCATGGCTGACAAACCCTCTGGGTTTGAGATGTTGCTCATGCGGTCAGAAGATGACATTTTCTGACTCACATGAGGAGTGTCTTTATTGCTTGGGATCGGTGCACCTGGAGGTTGAATGTGACATTTGTGCTGCATTCATCCCCAGGGCACTAGTAGAGCACTGTAATAAGCTTTTTCTAAAGGGTGTGGCTCAGGGAGATCCTCTGCCCTCGGACTCCCCTTCCAAGCCCTCTCAGCAGCCTATAAAGTGGCCTCATGGTCCTTTTAGAAGATTCTCTTTCTCCTCTCACTCTAAGAAGCTGACGTTCTTTGATCACAGATCCCTGGATCTGAGCCCAGCTTCTTCTGCTTCTGATGTGAGATCCACCATTCTGAGAGCCTCGGATCAGATTCTTGGATCAAAGACTTCCACAGAGAGGAGGTCTTCAGATCCAAGTAGGCGCAAGCCATCTCTAGATCCAACCAGCTTGTCGGATCCGATGGGCAAGCCTTTGAAGACTTTAAATCTTGATAGTTCTGTCTGATCCTAAAATTGAAAGTTGTCCATCTTGGTTCTCCAGGAAGTGGGATCCAATTCATGGAAACCAATCCCCTTCCCAGAACCATAGGGCTTTGAGATCCAGGGTCAGATCCATGCTAGATCTGATCACTCTTCAGTCTCATTCAAGTCCTCCAGAAGTCTCCTTCCCTTGGACGTGGATACAATGATGAGCTTCATCAAGGCTCAAATTGAGTTGGGCTTGCTACCATCCCCTAAGTGGTCAGGGGAGCATCCCCATCTGCAGGACTCCACTCTCCTCTTCCAATCCATCAGGATTTGGAATGTCAGGACCAGGGGAATTTCCAGTGAGAAGATGGTGTCAGTTATTCCCCCCTTCTCAACTCCGTAAGTTTTCCTGGCTAGCTGTATTCCGTTGCCCTTGGATCAGAGCGCGACTCACCTCCAAAGGATCAGTGTGAGCTCATTCGGGTAGGTTCAGGTCTGGATTTTTTTTTACCGTTCCCTTCCCCAGGAGACTTCAGCATTCGACAGCACAGGGCTGATATTGTTAGCGAATGTCAGTGCTGCGTCGGGGTCTCTTCCCCTTCCCAGGTGGTCCCAGCCTCAGGGGAGGGGAGAGATGCTTTGTCTAGCTCGGCTTTCTGGGTAGTAGAGAGGACCTTCTCCAGTTTGGCAGTTACCTCTCCTTCTCTAGGCGCCCCCCAGTCTTTCTCCAGTTTGGGTACAGAGGCCTTATCATCCATCCAGGGTCAGCCCTCCTGAGAGCACCTTCAGACAGGCTTTGCCCTGCTTGGGGTACCCATCTTTTTCAAGTCCTGCCTAGAGCCCAACATGGAGGAAACCCCTCAGAAGAGATCATGCAAAAGGAGGCACTTGAATTCTCCCAGACAGTCCCTCACTGAGGCACTGACTTTGAGGAGGGAGACGGATTCCCCCAGACTCCTACCTGAGGAAGTTTCCTTCGGGGACCTGAAGTTCTAAAGCAGAGAGGTGAGTTGTCTTACCCATCCCCATCTTCAGAGGAGCCAGTGTTTCTGAAGGCCTTCAGGATGGGCCTATCATCTACCTGGGTGTCCTCCCCTGTTGACAAGCTTGTGGACCTTATCACTGCAGGGCTTGGAAGGAACTGGACACAGTGGAACCAGTGCCCAAGAGAGCTGACAAATTCCTCAGTTCTCCCAAAGATGGATCTTTTTGGAGAAAAGGGGTCCTTGTCAATGCCATTGTGGTGGCCGCTACTAAGGAGGAGTTAGAGGAGCAAAGTTCCTTGGTCCATCCCCTGAACAGGGAGTCTCGGGCGATTGACCATTTTTGAAAAGCATGTGTTTGCCACAGCTATCTTTGGTCTGAGGGCAACTAACTACTTGGCATGTTTTACCTGGCTCCAGAGGAATTTGGTTTTGGACCTTACCACCTCCCTGTCAGAATTGTTGCCTGCACAGAGCCTTAAGGAAGTCTCTCCGAGGCTATCTGCTCTTGAGCAGCAGGCACATGCATTGCCGTCCAGTGGCATGCCTGGCTTTCCTGTGCAGGTTTGTGGAACCCTTCAAGGCACCTTTCACTAATGCCCCCTTTGATGGATCCGCCTTGTTTGGACCATCTGTTAAGGAAATGACCCACAGTGAGCAGGAAGGTAAAACTGTCTGGTACGGATCAAGTTTTCTACTCCGATGGTCCTTTTCTAAGACACAGAGGGGAAGTTAGAAACTTTGGTTCTGGAGGACTCTGTCTTCCTTTCAGGATGCTGCCCAGGAATCCTCTTCTGTAAGCTGAGGCAGGGGATTCAATGCCAGAAGTCACCCCAGGGGCATAGGGGATTAACCGAACCCAGTGCTCCCTGGAACCCTTCTCAGAGAAGCCTTTTCAGCATTCCTGAGATGCTGCCAGACTGTCCTGCCCTGGAGAAGTCAGGAATAGACTCTCCCTTCGTCCACTAGCTTGGACAAGTCTCTCCTACAGTCAGTGAGTGCCAAAAATTATTTCCAGGGCTTACTTCATTCCCCTACAGTTAGGAAGATTCTTCCCAGACATTCTACACTTCCAAGTAGAGTTGGCCTATATTGGGGTGCAAGACCTCCTTCAAAAAAGAGCCATCCAAGAGGTACCAACAGGACAAGGGTCTGGAACTTGCACTCGCTTCTTTTTGGTGCCAAAGACTACTGGGGACCTGCATCCAGTTGTGGACCTCGAAAAGCTAAATTTGTCTGTCAAGAAGTCCAAGTTCAGGATGATCACTGTACAGTCCGTTCTGCCTCTGTTATGCATGGATGATTGGATGTGCTTAGTGGATCTCAAGGGCGCATACTATCCTATACAGATCGAAAGATGCTCCAGGAGACACTTGTGCATTCTGTTAGAGGCCAGTCATTACCAGTTCAGAGCCCTGTCCTTTGGACTCACCACAGCCCTCCGGTTGTTTACCAAATGCATGGCAGTGGTGGCAGTTCATCTCCGGCTGCAGGGTTTCCAAGTCTTTCCATAGCTGGATGATTGGCTCTTCATGGTTCCCATGAGGTAATAACTATCTATGGCCACCAGATATGTCCTCAGCCTTTTTCAGCTTCTAGACATCACAGTGAATCTTTCCAAGCCCAGTCTTGTTCCATGGCAGAACCTGGAATTCATCAGGGTTCAGCTGGGCACAGTATCGGAGACTGCAGCACTGCCTCTTCACAGTATCCATCTCATTCCAGGTCAGGTCTCTCTGTTGGAGTTAGCACGCCCATCAGTTCACTTGATTATCCAAACATTAGGTTCTGTCGTGGCTGCCATTTAGTTGGTTCCCCTCGCCAGATATCACATGCGAGTTCTTCAGTGGACCTTGGCAGTCCAGTGGCTCCATCTGGTTCAGCCCATGTCCATGAAGATAAAGTTGACTCAGGTATGCAGGAATCATCTCGATTGGTGGCTTCAATCTGAGGGACCTATTCCTAGGCAGGCCATTTTGTCTTCCTTCACCCTGGGTCACAGTAACCACGGGCGCCTCCCTGTTGGGGTGAGGGGGTATTTTCAGGGTAGGGCAGTTCAAGGCATGTGGTCCCCCACAGAGACCAAATTGCACATAAATGTCCTGGAGATGAGCGCAGTCCTCCTAACATTGCAAGGCTTTCTGGAGGGACCTCCCTGTGGGGACCACAGCAGTTCAAGCAGAGAACATGGCAGTGGTCTGGTATATTAACAAGCAAGGGGGAACACAGTCTTATCTTCCGTGCAGGGGATGGGTGATGTCTTCCAGACACTTTCATCTTGCAACTCATATTCCCAGAAGTTCCAACATGCTGGCCAACAAACTCAGCATGTCTATCTTGAGTCTCCATGAGTGGTCCCTGAATCCATCAGTGGCAAGACAAATATTCGACCATTGGGGTCAGCCATGCTGCGATCTTTTTGCTTCTCCAGTCAGCCACAAATGCAGCAATTACTTTGCCATGATCCCTCCAACGTGTGAGTCACCCAGGGATGCTCTGATTCACGATTGGCCTTTGGGTCTCCTCTTTGCTTATCCTCTTACTCCCCTAATACCCAAGGTCTTACAGAAAGCTCATCAGCTGAAGACCCCTTTCATACTCATTGCCCCTTTCTGGCCTTGACAGGTGTGGTTTTCCTTCCTAAGGTCTCATGTGAACTGTCTGCCTTGGATACTGGATCCCATTCCAGATCTTATTTCCCATCCCTGGGGGCTTCCATTCCCCAATCTCCAGACCCTTTGTCTAACTCCATGGTTTCTCCAGTTCCAGTAATTCTTTCACAGTCCAGGCTTCCTTCCCTGGTGAAGACTATTATTTTGGCTTCTCAAAAGCCATCTACAAAGAAGGTCTATTCCAGTAAATGAAAAAGGTTTTCTTTTTGGGCTAGACAACATAATCTGAATCCCTTTTCAGCTCCTATTCTTGACATTTTACTCTTGTCTTCCCTTTTTCAGGATGGGACACGTTTTTCTACCATTAGGCTCAGTTAGTGGCCATTTCTAATTTCCATCTGAGCAAGAAGCCTACATTTTCTTCTAAGCTGTGCAAAGCTTTTCTGAAAGGAGTTTTTCTTAGACCTCCTACTAAAGATCCATCCCTGTCATGGGATTTGACATTGATGCTGCAGTCCCTGATGCAGAAACCTTTTAAACTGACTGCTGTTTGCAATATTAAATTCTTTGCTTTGAAGACTGCCTTTTTATTAGCCGTTACCTTTGCCAAAAGGGTCTTGGAACTTCAAGCCCTAAGCATTAAGCCTCCGCTCATGATCGTTCATAAGGACTGGGTGTCCCTTAGAACAAATCCTTACTTTCTTCCCAAAGTGGCTTCAGAGGCTAACCTCAGTCAGGGGATTCAACTACCGGTTTTCTTCTGTAATTATTCTATTAAGAGATAATGTATTTTGAATTGTTTATATGTCCATAGGCAATTGCATTTTTATCTGAAAAGGACAGAGGAATTTAGGAAGCTGAACTGGCTTTTTGTGGGCTTCTCTCAAAACAGAAAGGGTCAGGCAGTTTCCAAAGTGACTATTTCCATGTGGCTTGCTATAGTTGTATTTCCTACATTTATGATAGTAGGCATTTGGAATTATCCAGACCAGTTAAGGCCCACTCTACTTGGTCTGTTGCTGCGTCTTCAGCCTTCTTGGCTAGACTTTCCCTGGATGAGATTTGTGCTGCTGCAACTTGGTCTAATTCACACACTTTTATTTCACACTAAAATTGGACATGGTGTCTAGGAACAGTGCTTCCTTTGGTTCCTCCATGCTCTGGCATATCCTTCCTTGAGGCCACCCAAGGTACATAGTAGCTGGGGAGGCTGACCCATTTGTGATGAATAATGACACTGATAGCATCAGATAAAGAATTATGTACTTAATATAACTTGGGATCTGTGTATCCAGTGTCATTATTCATCACATTTCCCACCCTCCTTCCCCCTTCCTTCTGGGGGCTTTGATGAGTCTGGAATGGCTTGTGTTGGTGTAGTGTTTTGTTCTTTTACACAGTTTGTTCTGCATTTCCATTAGTCAGCCAACTCGATCTAAGGGTTAGAAGGTAGCAAGGGATCATGGGAAGGGGAGAAGCTTGAGCCATGGATCTGACAGTTTTAGGCTTGGATCCAAGACTCATTCATGATTAATAATGGCACTGGATAGCACAGATGCCAAGTTATGGTAAGTACATAACTCTCTCTTTATAACTTCAAACATTACCTTTTGGCCCCATCAGTAAAAGTTCAAGACTAAGATTATTATCTTAGTCTTGGCTATATGGGTTATATCCTGCCAAGGGTATAACCAAAGACATGAGGGCCAGCTTCCAATGCTTCAGGGCCCTTTCCACATGCCCAAATATCAAGCATCTAGTGCTGAGCTGACTAAAAGACAAGTTTGGACATGAAGCCCATCAGAGCTTTATTGCTGCTGATAAATATGCTCCTCTGAAGCTTTTAAGGATTGATGGTCAGCTTGTGCTTTCCTTTGCAGGGCATATAACTTCCTTTTGGGGCGGAAAAAACTTCAATTTTCATTTTGTTGATGTTTTAGTACTTTCCTTTTCAGGAAAGTTGTTTTAAAGATAGGAATCTTGTGTTTTAATGGACTGCCTCAATACTGTAATATACTTTTAAACAGAGCATTCATTTTTCTGTCACTTTAAAAGTGGTATAAAGTAGCTGAAAACATTTTTTTTTCTTTGGAGAGATTTTTTTATTTTTTGTGGCACTGACATAGTGTTTTAAAATGATTTTACTGTTTTTCTGTCAAAAATAGTTGACCTTTGTGGACTGGTAGTGTATCCTGGCATTTGCTGCTTGTCTTCCTTGGGAAAGAGGCACCATTTTCGGGTTGACCATGGAACATGCTACCATTTCCATGCTTGATCCTTCCAGCCACAGAAAGTTGAGCAAACAGCCTTTGCCACCTCAGCAGGCTAACAGTTTGCCTTAGCTGCAGGTGGGTGACTCTGATGTGGTCACTCACCTTTTACCCCTGATCCTTCTGATGTAGCATCTATAGCCATTATGGGTGGAGGTAAGCCATGTCCTCTATGGCTGCTGGAATCCTCTCCGTGGGCAAGAAGAGACACTGTTTTTGGTCCTGGGAGAGGGAACAGGGCAGGTTTCCTTGTTGTGTCAAAATGCTGTGCCCATCCCTGGGGAAGCAGCTGTTGCCATTAGTAACACAGTTGGCCCGATTTTTCCTGTCAAAAAGAAATGGAAACCAAGCATGTATCTACTCCTCCTCAAATTTCTTTGGATAGGCGTTGTTTACTGGGTCGCACTTGGGGTTTAATTCATGCTATTGATCCTCCTTGTAAACCAGTTTCTGGTAAAAGAAAGAGGGATTCCTCTTTTTCTGAAGAGGGTCAAGATTCTGAATCTAAACAGGAAGATGCAGGGATGGATATTTTTTTTAAATCAGATTTCTAATTCAGACACAGTTCAGTTTCTGATCCTCCCTGGAGGGGTTGGTCTCTTTCTTTGAGACTGTTGCTGGAATGCACCAGTGCTTTCAGTGAGAAAATACCAAATTTTCTCAGCCCCTCAGAAAATAGTAGGAGTTGATACAGAAGGATTTTCCAACACCTTCTCCCAGTCTTCTGTTCTGTCTCCTTTAGAGGTGGTGTGTGTTACTACCTGCAATATTCCCAAAATTCAGCTAGCTTCCCCTAAAATAGTAGATAGGATGTATAAAGATGTTCTTCGTGTTTCACTTTTGCAGTCCTGACTAGCCAGGCTGTGTCTTGAAATCGGTCTTTTCTTGGCGCAGAACCCAAAGCTGTATTCAAATGCGTCGATCGGTCTGCACCAGAGAGCAGTGTCGTCGGACAAGATAAGTATCCCGTTGGGGAACTTTTTTCTTTCCTTTGCTCATGTCAGATAAAGTCAATACATGTCTTAATTGTGGTGAACAGATCCCACACACAGACTTTCATTTCCTTTGTGTTGCTTGCCTAGGCCCAGACCATAATGTCTCCAGTTGTCATTTTTGTGTGCGTTTTAATACAAGGACTGTTAAGTTTAGGGCTGAATTTCTAGCAAAGTTCCTTAGCCAACAACCTGTTCTTTTATTGTCTATGGCATCCTTCAGTCTTTCTGAGTCTGAGCTTCCCAAGTGCAAGAAAGAAAAGAAACAAAAGCTTTGGATGACAGTCATTCGCTGCCTGCTTCTCCCTCCAGGCATGTGATTGTTGAGCAAGGTGAAGCACTTACGCAGTCCCCTTCTTTTTCTGTACCAGTGACTCAGGCCTCTGTCAAGATCCTTTTGGAGTCCGACATGCTGTTAGTACCTTCCACCTCTGCACAACCCCTAGACATTGGCTTGTCGGTTGGGTCCTGGACAGCTTTGCAAGTCTTGGCTTCTGAGGAGTGTACACCGACTGGAGAGAGTGCTTCTAGGCCTCTACCCACCCCAGCTCTGGTGCTTATTCACTCATGAGAGACAGGCATCAGGTCGTCGGACGCCCATACTCCTGAGGCCTTAGCCACTGCATCAAGGCCTTCAGATAGGCCTGGGTCCCAGCAGGATTTAATCAAAGTAGCCGAGGACTTGATCACCATTGTCAGATCAAGGCAAGTACCGGGGACTACTTCCCCTGGGAAAAGGAAAAGACGCCCCCCCCCAGAAATTTACCAGGATCCCCTTCTTTCTGAGGAAGGCACTGAACTTGGGGACACTGGTTTTGATGAAGGCCCCTCCTATACATCGTATGAGGATTCTGACTCTATGGAAATCCTCTCTTCTGCTTCTCCCCCCTGAGAATTCCACCTTTGGAGAGACCCTCCATGCCTTGAGACAACATTTTCAGTGGGAGGCTCAAGACTTGCCCACAAACAAAGAAGAGAGAGGTAGGGAGTTCTTGGATTGCCTGAGTACAAGCTTCTGACTAGTCCCTCCATTCTAAGTAGTGGAGGATGTCTTCCTGGAATCCTCTTTAAAACCTAACTCCCTCCCACCTGCCCCACGTGAACCACACAGGTTTTGCAGGGTTTAGGATTCCCATAAGTACCTATAAAAAAAGTACTGCTGACCCAGAAGTGATCACTCCAAGACCTAAAGGAGCCAGAGCCAGCTCATCCAGAAATCTGTTTCCCACAAATAGATGGTCTCTTGACAGGTCTGGCAAAAAAGTGTATACTTCTGCCATTCTTAACAGAGAGCTCTAAACTGCCAATTTCATATGATTAAGTATCAACAGACTATCATTGAACAGCTCAAACAAAAGGTTTCTACCCTTGAGGACAAAAACGTTTCCAAGGAATTGTCTGATCTCCCTCCTTCCAGTGCTCAGGTAGCCAAACATTCCCTCCATTGCAGTTATGATGCCATGGAAGCAGCTGCTACAACTGGGATCTGTTATTAGAAGGCATGCGTGGCTCTGAGAACAAACTCTTCCAGACCATGTTAACTCCAGCCTTTTGGATCCCCATTGGACAAAGATGTTCTGTTTTGGCCCAGGGCAGAAGAAGTACTTAATTAGATGGAGGATAAAGCAAAATCCATGCAGACAGTAAAAGATTTCCTCCAGGTTCAACCTCCCAGGTTTAGTAGAATTTTTTCTGCTAAACACTGGTCCTTTCCCTCCCAGCCTAGGAGTAGGCAAAGGAACCCCAAGGGGATAGGCCACACAGACATAGGCAACAGCTGCAAAGAAGCAGGCAGTGGACGAGGCCCTCAAGCAAGGGAGTTGTAGACCCCAAACCACATCCAGAGGGCAACAATGACTCGGCCACCCTCCCACCACCCCCCATCCCAAAGTTAGGAGGAAGGTGCTCTCTTTTCATAAATAGCTGGACCCTCATTACCTCAGAGTGATGGCTTCTGAACATTATTGCAAATGGCCGAAAACTCATTTTCAAAGAGCATTTAAAATAGGTTATCCAGATGTTCCCTAAAATCAAAAAGCAGAGGCCCTGGCTCAAATCCAAATCTTATGCTCACAAGGGGCAGTAGAACCAATCCCTGCAGCTCTACATGGGAATGGATTCTCCTCCAGGGTCTTCCTGGTCCACAGAAAGGAAGGTTCTTGGCACTACATTTTGTATCTGTCCAAGTTCAATCAGTTCCTCCTGTTGCAAAGGTTCAAAATGTTAACACTTCAAAAGCTACTACCCATTATGTTCCCCAGGCCTTCATGGTCTCTCTAGACCTAAAATATGCTTACCTGCACATTCCTATTCAGGGGTCCCACAGAAGATTTCTGTACTTCAGGTCAGAATCCAATCACTATCAAATTTTCTGCACTGCCCTTTGGCTTATCTACTGCACCAAGAATGTTCACAAAGTGCTTGGCACCAGCAGTAGCCTTCCACAAGACCAGGGGATCCAAATATATCCATAGGTAGACAACTGCCATATACAGTCCACAGATCAGGCAAAACTCAAGGGCCTCAGACTCGGCTAGGATCTTTTCTCTTCCCTGGGGTTCTCAGTGAACCTCCAGAAATCCAACACCTCACCAACCCAAAAGATTTTTCCTGGGGGCCGTTCTGGACATCTGTCTCCAAAAGGCATTCCTCCATCCAGAGAAAGTCTCCTTTCTGTCGGAGTACTTCCACAGCATACAATTAAGGGATTGCATCTCAACCAGGGAATTCCTTCAAGCGCTGGGATACATGACGTCATGTATCCTAATGGTTCCCCTTGCTAGGCTACATGTGAGGGAGCTCCATTGATTCCTCAAGAATGTATGGTGCCAGAGATACAGTCCCTGGAGATCCAGAGTCCCATGATCCCTTGTCTCAAATGAGTTCACATGGTAGGTGCAGGCTTGCTTTCAGAATCAGGGCCTCCCCTTCGAATTCTCACCAGAGGGTCAAACTCTAACCACAGACACCTCAGAGACAGCCTGGGGGGCTCAGTTCCAGAACCTCCAAACCCAGAGAAAGTGGGATTTCAACTCCCAGGAAAGGCATCAATTGGAAGGAACTCATGGCAGTACTAAAGGGCCTGATTACCTTCAAGAAAATATGGACACCAAGTGTCCTGCTAATAAAGACAGACAATACCACAGTAATGTGGTGCATAGACAGGGAGGGACACATTCCTACCCCCTGTGCTATCTAGCAGTGCAAATCTGGGAAACTAGCACATTCCATGGGGTTGCACCTCGTAGCACAATACCTCCCCTGAGTTCAGAATGATGTGGCAGACCATCTGAGAATCAATCAGATGAACCCCCATGAGTGGCATCTGCATCCAGAGATTTTTCTAACCCTTACCCAAACTTGGGGAGTCCCACAGATGGACCTCTCTGCATCTAAGGAAAATGCACACCTACAAAAATCCTGCACCAGGAGCAAACAGGAGACAGCCTGGAAAACAGATGTCTTCTCCTTTCAATGGACTCAGCTCTTTGTTTATGCATTCCCCTTCTACCTTGTGTCCTTCTCAAAATAAGGGATGAGGGCCCAAGAAAAATTGGTATCCCCTCCTACTCAAGCTGACCAACCAGATCCCATGGCTACTACCTCAGAGGGTAGACCTTCTCACCCAAAATGGGGGAAGGTTGTCCATCCCAACCTGCAGACCCTCAGCCTTGCAGCTTGATGATGGATGATCCCACAACACCCAGTAGTGGCACTACCATAAGTAAATTGGTGGTAGACCTCCTCAAAGAGTCTAGAAAGCCTAACATTAGGAAATTATATTAATCTAAGTGGAAAATTGGTGCAAAGATCACCACCTAGATCCCCATTCAGGACATATTTCCAACGTCTTGGAATACCTGAGTGGGCTGCTGAATCAGGGACTGCCTCATTCATCCATTAAAACCCATACTTCTGCCATCTCTGCATATGTGCATTATCACCCTCCTGTCTTCTCCCATCTCCTCTTAAGACAATTTCTTAGGGGAGTAATTTACATTAGACCTCCCAGAAGGAAATCTCCTCCTCCATGGGACCTTAACTTTGTGTTAAAGAAGATGACCTTGTCCCCTTTTTAGCCAGCAGCTTCTGCTGACCTATAGTTTCTGACTTGGAAAACAGCACTGCTTCTAGCTATCACTTCAGCTAGGATGGTTTCTGAGTTGCAGGCACTCATGGAAGTGGAACCTTTCCTTGTCTTCTGCAGGGATAGGGTCTCTCTCAGAACCAAGCCATCCTTTATGCCCAAGGTGGTCACGGACACCTCTCTGAACCAGGCCATCCATCTCCCTTCTTTCTTTCCCAACTGTCAAAACAAAGGGGGAGACTTCTGCATTTATTGGATGTGCACAGACAGTTGTGCTTCTATCTGGACAAAACTAAAACCTTGAAGACTGAACAGTTGTTCATTACCTTTGTCCCTGGCGCAGAAGGCAAGCCAGCCTCTATGCAAATTATTTCCAGATGGATTTCCCATTGCATATAGCTCTCATCATGGCAAAGTACCTCCAGTAGAGATCAGGTCACACTCCACCAGGGCAACAGTAACCTCTGCTGCCTTTATTAAGGGTGTCCCACCAAGCACATTTTAGAAGCTGCCCCCTGGTCCTCAGTGCATATCTTCACCAAACACTATCACTTGGCATCTTTATGTCTAGAGCAGGATTTGCCACTGCAGTCCTGCCGGGTATCCTGTCTTCTCCTTAGGCTCCTTCCTCCCTCCTTTTCAGCTTTGACAGTCTTCCCAATAGTCAGGACTGCAACAATGAAACATGAAGAACATAGTACAGTTGTGCACACTTACCATAAATGTAGATGTTAAAGTGTATTCACTGTTGCAGTCTTCTTTCCCTCCCTCCTTACCCCCCCCCCTTAGCCTACTGTATAGGCTTATTTCTGTCCTTTTACAACTCCGCCAATGGACCCTTCCTGGGCTCCCTTGTACTGTCGGGTTGTCCATTGGATACCTCCTGTCTTCTCAGGGCTCCTTCTAGTAGAAGGCAAGAAAATACTGATTTCATGATGCAGGCTGGTTACCTTTATACCTGAAAATAGTGACATTGGTCAGAGCATGCGCCAGTTTGGGAGCCGGAAAGAATTTTCTCTGGTAGTCAGGCTGACTGAGGGCTTTCAGGGCAGGTAATCCCAATAGTCAGGACTGCAACAGTGAATACACTCTAACATCTGCATTTATGGTAATTGTACACAACTGCACTTTCTTCAGTCTTTTAAATTTTATACATTATTCCCAAACTTGACCCAGCAGCTATAGATTTAGTCAATGCCACTGATGCTAAGTATTTAGTTAATTCCAATCCTACTCTTTCTGATAAGAATGGAAAAGTTTTTGATAGGAATGGGAAACATGTTTACTTCTGCAACTTTGATTTTCATCATTTTGAATTGTCAAGTTTTTAATTTAGTATGTTCTGACAAATTGTGAAAGTATGAGGAATGTTTTATCAGCAGTTTCTTCTTGTGAGGAAATATCTGCTTTAAATAAATTGCACAGCTCACTATTCATTGTTTGCAGAGTGTGTGCATGATTCTGTTAATACTTTTTCCAAGGCTATGGCCAGTGGTACTGTTTTGAGGAGGTGTGTGTGGCTGTATTCTCTGAGCCTCCAAGATGATAACAATTGGATTTTAAATTCTCCCTTGGATAGAGATTTGGTGTTTTGGCCCCGCTACTGCTTGGGGTGATCAAAAACGTGATGAAAGGGTCAAGCTGATATAGGGAATCTCTACGATTTTTAACCTTCCTTTTCCAAATTGTCCAAGTGATTTTCTCTCTCCTCATCCAATTTTGGCAAACACAGAATAAACAATCTCAACAAAATTCAGGTAAACAGACATTTAAGAAGAAATGGTAAAAAGGGGGTAGGGGTTCCCCAAAACAAGTCCTGGATCTCCCAAATCAAAGGACAGTCCAAGTCTGAATTACTGTTCAAGACATTTTTAACCGCTCCCACCCTGGCCCCTTTTTTCTTCCAGAAAGTCTAAATCTCCACTTATCTCTTTAGCAACAGATTGTTTCAAACAAATGGGTTCTGAAAATCATTCATCAAGGTTACAGATGACAGTGGGAGGAAATCCTCATTTACTTGAGTGGTCATTCCTCATCGCTCAAATCAGACTTTGTTTCCACCCATTCATCACATGCTTTCCCAAGGAGTGATGGAACGAGTTCCATCTTCCCAGGTGGAGAAGTTTTTTTTTTTTATTCAAGGATGTTCCTAGTGGCAAAGAAAATGGTTGGAGACCAGTTCTGGACTTTCTTTCCTAAACCTGTTTCTGATAGTACCCACATTCAGAATTATGTAACTTCACAACATGTTACCTCTTCTTTCTGTTTCAAATTTCCTGGTAACACTAGACTTAAAATATGCTTGTCTTCACATCCCTATTCATCCAGACTTAAGTTTCTTAAGGTTTTGTAAGCTTGGATCACACTATCAGTTCTCTGCCTTACCCTGTGGACTGTCCACTGTACCAAGAGTGTTCACACAGTGCCTCGCTCCAGTTATATCTCACTGCAGCAAACAGGTTGTCGACATTTTGTCATATTTAGACAACTTGCTAATCTTTGAAGTCTTTTTCAAAGTGAGTGAGAGTTCTCCTACACAAGTTGGGATTCTAAGAATGTCCATCTTTTTTGTTTCCTTCACACAGGATTTTTTTTTGGGATGTCTACTAGGGGTATGAATTCAGAGCTTTTCTTCTACAGGAAAAAAATAAAGATCTTTATTTCGATCTAAAATTTTCTACTCAGACTTTGGTCACTGCAAAGGGAATACCTTGGGAATGCAGGGTCTCATGGTATCTATGATTCTCATGATACCCTTGGCAAGACTCCACATGAGAAAGATACAGTGGTATCTGAAATCTGTTTGGTCCCAGCATTAACACCCTTTATCTTTTGAAAACCTAATGCTGGGGTTTGTCAGAAGAAAATGTTTTGGTGAAGACAACAGTTGTTCTTAAATCCAGGTCTTACCTTTCTCCCTCCTTGCTCCAAAGCAGCCAGTCACCAATGGTGTGTCAGACTTTGCTTGTGGAGCAGTTTCAGGTGGGATAAAAGTGCAGGTGGTGTGGGAAAACAAGGACAGATGCAAGCACATAAATATCAAGGAGATGCTTGCCCTGATTAAAGCACTCAACTCTCTAAACCATCTTTGGTACCCAGAACCTGTTCAAGTGGTTACAAAAACAATACCACAGTCATGTGGTGCATCACCAAGCAAGGGAGAACTAGGTTGTACCCCCTTTGCAGACTAGCAATCTTAGCTTTGTATATAGCTTCACAGCATAATCTCTCTCTCTAGACATCCTACATTCTGTCACAGTAATATTGTGTGGCAGATAAGCTGAGTAGTACCAGGGCAGACCCTCATGAATGGAAACTAGATCATGATGTCTTCCACGATTTGATCCATCTGTGGGGAGTTCCTCAGACAGACCTCTGCCACCTCTCTGAACAGTCAACTGGCAAGATCTGTTCCAGGCCTTCGTGCAAAAAGGCTGGAAGGTAGAAACTATTTTCCCCCTTGGCTAAGAATGTTCCTGTATGCTTTTCCACTCTTTCCGCTAATGTCCAGGGTACTTCAGAAAATTAAGATGGTATTCTCCATGATCATTGTGGTGACTCCCTTCTAGCCCAGGCAGCCATAATTCTCTATTCTTTTGGAAATGGCCAGGTGCAATTATCAAAAGCTTCCTCGTAGACTGGATCTACTCACACAGGAACAGGGGAGTTTAATATACCCCAACATCATCTGCAATTGACTGCCTGGATGATAAGGTATTCATTCCTTTTAGGCAGCTGTTTTCTGAGGATGTGCAGCAGATAGTAATGGAGGCAAGAAAACCTGCTAATAGAAGATAGTATATTAGCTAATGGAAAAGTTTTTGTAGTTGGTGCCAACAACATAACCAGTACCCATTCAGAGCTAGTTGTTCTCTGGTTTTATAAAATTTGAGTTACTATTTTATGGTCTTTCTTATTTCTCTTTCATGGTTAATTTTTTGGCCATTTCAGCATGTCTGTCCATGAATCCTCCTCTTTCAATGCAGTGTCTTATCAAAATGTTCTTGAAAGGAGTTTTGCATAGGACACCTCCAACAAAATCAGTGGGGCCCTCCTTGGGATCTTAATTTTATGTTATAGAAGCTAACATTTGCTCCATTTGAACCACTTAATCTGACTGACTTAAGGTTCTTAACACGGAAAACAGTTTTACAGATTGCTCTGACCTCTGCAAGAAAGGTATCTTGAGTTACAAGTACTTATGATTACATAAGGACATGGTTTCTTTGACACCTACTCCATCTTTTATGTCTAAAGTGGTATCCAAGTTTACTTTAAGCCGAAGTATCCATTTCCCAATTTCTTTCTTGAACATAAAAATTAGGGAGAAAGGATACGCCATACCTTGGATGTCCAAAGCAATTCAGATACTGTATTGACAGAACTAAATGTTTTACATTTTCAGATCAAGTGTTTATTTCTTGTCAAGGTAAGAAAAATGGACTATTTCTTAATGGTTGTCTAAGGCAGTTGCCTTTTGTTATACTCATAAATCTATTCCAGGTAGGGTCAAGGCCCACTCTACCATGGCCTTGGCTTCATTTATTTTTTTTTGGAAAGGGTTGGATTCTAGAAGTATTCTAGCAACTGCTATTTGGTCCTCTGAACCTATTTTTAGAAAGTGATGTATGCTTAATTCCTTCTCTTGGTCCAGATCGAGCTTTGCTAGAGCCATTCTGCAGGGGCTGTTGGAATCTTCTCATTCCACCTCCCAAATATAGTTAGCTATGGTAATATACCCATATAACCAAGGCTACTTTAGAGGTGATCAATATGAAGAACATAGTGCAAGTTGACCAGTAGCTGCTCCCTCCATCCCCCTTGTTTTTTTTAGTACATTTTTGTATGCCAAGGTGTTGACATTTTTGTTGTTTCTAGTATTGTCCTTTTAGGGCTTACCCTCTCACTCTTTGGTGGCAGGAAAGGACTCTCTGAAGAAACTTATCTTTTAGTCCACTCAGATCAAGCAGATTGGCAGTTTGGGTGTGTGGAAGGTGCCCTGAAGCTTTGGAAGCTTGCCGGCTGTTATATCCTTGGTAGACTATAACCCATATGGCTAATGCTAAGGGTACTGCAGCAGTGATCATTCAAACATGTACTGTTATGGCAAATTCAATTTACACAAATGTAATTACCACAACTACTGTGGACACACACTTTTATCTAGATATGTTGGATTTTTCTTCACTGGTCTTGCAAGGGCATCTAATTTTGCAGTAATAAATTTAATTTAGTACTGCTTCTGCCATATGCACTGTATGGTTCTGTAGCATAGAGGGATAAAGATCTGACTATGATCAGGTCCACCAGAGCTCCATTAATGGCTTTAGTGTTGGAAGAGCTAGATGGGGGAGTGATCAGGTGAGGCTGGCTCAACCTTTCTTGGAGCAGGAAGCAGTGGTTCCAGTTGGGTAGTCACTACCATGAATGTTGAGGTTTGCATGAAACAAATGTGGCCATAGACTTGGGACTTGAGTTTTGTTCTTCCAACCTGGTGATAATAGTATTCTGTAGCATGTTTTCAGAAACAGAGCATAGCAGGTGCTTTCACAATAGTGTAGGTGCTCACATCAGGTTAGGGCTGTAAGCAGAAAAGTGCTGCTGGTTGTAGAATGATGACCTTTGAATGTGACCTCAAATGGTAGAAATGTTTCAAGAATGGCTTTTGCCTTCTGAGGAATGAATGAGCCAGTGGATCAAGAGAAGGGCTGATTGGTCAACAAATGGATGAGACCCAGAAATAAAAGACAACAATCCATAAAAAGAGATGATGCTCATCATTCCCACTGTTGCAGTATGGGTTGTGTCTTGCCTACAGCATGATAAGCTAGCCTGTTTACCAAAGCTCTGGACCCCTCCTACACTTCCACTCTTGACTATTGATTGGGCAGCCCTGAAAAGGGGAAAATCATCCATTAGACTAGAAATCTGTAATACTTTCTTGCCACCTTGTGAAAAGGTGGCTCAGAGACTCCCCAAGTTCAGCAAGCTGTCTTTTAGCTCCTTTCTAGCAACTAAGTCCCCTTTGGAGAACCCAATGTGTATTTAGTATGTATTTAAGGGAGATGTTTTTTGTGCTTTTATTTTGCATACATGTTGTAGGCCCTTTAAGAAACACAGTATTTAACTACTGATGTTATGTTGTCCATATCTCACCTTCATTCTTGCTGTTTGGGTTCGAAGCTGATCTTCGGCTCCGACTCGGCCGTATACTATAGCTAGAGAGCTTTTACTGGCTCAAGGCTAGCCCCTATTTGAGATTGCGAATACTGTCTCAGACTAAGTGTTTTTCTATTTGTTGTATTTTTGAAAGAAAGCCTCTTATTTTTCTTATCTATCTTGTAATAGTAGTTGTCCCTTGGTTTTTTCTACTTTACACTGTCCGAGTGACTTGCATTTGTTGTGGACTAACCGTCTTTCTCTCTGGCCTTTCTCCTCTTCTAAACCCGTTTAACTTGGAGGGTTCTCTTTTTTCTTGCCTTCTTTCAAGTTTAAGGAGTTGCCATTTAAGTTAGAGGCTTTCTTTAGGTGGGGAATTCACTGTTTAACTTAGAGGCTCTTCCCCCCTTTCTCATTTTTCCTGTCTGCATTTAAAAAAAAAGGTATTTTTTGCCTGTTGTTGGCTAGTTTTTTTCTTGTTGGCAGTGCTTTGTCTATCTTAGATACTGCTGTTTGACATTATGTCGAAAAACTCTACCAAGGAATCAAAGCCTTCAAGTTTCAAGAAGTGTGATTTGTGCTGTCAAAAAGATGTCCCTTATGGACGGACACACGAGTTGCATGAACTGTTTAGGACCTGTTCACCTGCAGGATTTGTGTTCTATTTGCCATGCATTTAGTTCACGAGTCCTGCAGGAAAGGAAGAACAAATGAATCTTAAGAGGTTTACTAAAGGGCCCCTTTGATGCTGCTGTGGAGGGGACTCAGCCAGCCAAAAAACTGGAGAAATCCAAACCTTCATCCTCTTCGACTCCGAGTTCGGATCCGTCTAAATAGAAAGGCAAGCTACAAGATAAGTTGGACCAGACGGTTCTAACAAGACACACACACCTATGACTCCGTCTGTTGTTTCGGAGCCAGTAAGGTCTCACAAATGATCCAGGTCTCCTGCCTTGGAACCTGTGCGTTCTGCTCCAGTCTCCTTTATTACAATCTGTGTCAGGCAGTCATCAGTCTTCAGCCCATTCCTCTTGATCATCCAGGAGCCTCTCAGATTATGCTATGGAGAGGGTGATGAAGAGGTTTCTTAGGACATCGGCATTAGCTAAAATACTTTCGGGCCCAACCCAGACGGAAATGGTGCCAACAGCCCAACCAACACCTGTCTCGATTCCTCATCTGACTCCTCTGAGTTCGGAGCCAGAGTGCATGGAAGTCATAGTGGTGGAACCGTCGGTTCCAGTAATCTCCTCTGGTCTTTTGGTTCGGACTACCACTCCGTTCTCCTCGATACCCCATTCTATCGAGGGATCTGGGAGTCGATGCTCCCTCATTGGCTCCATAAGGGGGAGCAGCATCAGACCCTTGTCCAACCCTACTCTCCCACTGGGAGCTTCGATGCAGGTCAGCTCAGCTCCTACATCAGCCTTGGAGCCATCACCCTTAGTTCGGAGGAAGTCTCCAGCTTCTTCGGAACCAGAGATTATTTTGTGTCGATGCCTTTGAGGTGATGATCATGCTGTCTGATGAGACAGCTCCAGCCTCGGCTCCATTGGCTCCTTTGCCGCTGATGTCCACCTCCGAACCTCCCCTCCACCCCAAGCATAGGGAACCCATGCTTCAGGACGCCCCATTGGGTGATCCCACCTCTTCTGAAACCTCCCCAGGGCATCCCTTGGAAGAGGTCCCTCGGAAGAGGACTTGCAAGAAGAAGAACGTGGACTCCCGATTCCTTGACATCTGACACAGACTTGGATGACTCAGAAGGGTCCCCACGGTCCCCCTCTGAAGATGTCTCTTTTTCAGATATCTTAGAGATCCTTAGAGGGGTGACTGGAAGTCCTTTGCCCCTTCTGAAGATGAGTCAGCATACCTGGATGCATTCGGTTCCTGACCCTCCACCTCTTGGGTATCTCCTCCTTTCGACCCACTATTGCATGTAGTAAGTCAAAAGGCATGGAGTTCTCCAGACACGATGGAACCAGTTCCACGGAAGCCCAATAAATTCATAACAGCCCCTGAAGACGGACTCTTCTTATCCAAGGGTGTTCCCGTTGATGCTATGGTGGTTGCTGCAGCCACCAAGAAGGAATTAGCGGAAACTTTTTCATCTGTCCATCAGCTGAATAAAGAGTCTCATACGATGGAAAGCTACGGGAAGTGTATGTTTTCTTCAGCGACCAGGCTTCAAAGGGATCTCCTCAAAAGAGTTACGAGATACCTTACAGTATCCTACAGCTGTGGGAGGCTCGGACAAGGTGGCTTCTCAGCTTGCGACCTTGACTTCAGTGGTTAACTCCTCCATGCGGCTAATTTCTTATGCAGCCGATGGGGCGAGCAGGGTGGCAAGCACAGGGGTTGCCTTACACAGACACTCCTGGATGGGCCTTTGTCATTTTGCAGAGCCCTTCAAGTCTTCCTTTACCAATGCCCCCTTTGATGGCTCGTCCTTGTTTGGGCCTCAGGTAGAATATACTCTTACCAGGTGTGAACAGGATGGCAAAACTCTCTCTGCTGTGGGAGTACGTTTCTCTGCCCTATCTAGGACTTACCCTAACGGCCAGAAGAGTGGTAAAATGTGGTTCCAGAAATCTCAGGAGGTTCACCTGACACACGTGTAGATATTTCCCCCAGGGGCAGAGGGGGAAATAACAGAAGATGCCGATCTCACGGCAGGGGAGTCCGCAGAATCAGGGTGACAGAGATGCCTTCTCTAGTAGGCCCTTCCAGCACTCCTGAAGGAAGGCCTGACTGTCCGACTCTGGAGACAGTCTGGGGGAGATTATCCTTGTACCCAAAAGCCTGGTAGACAATCACAGAAGACACACGGGTGCTATCGATAATATCCGGAGGATACAATATCCTCTTCTCTCAACTTCCCCTGGCAAAAAGACAACACTCTATCCCAGATGTTCCACCCAGTCTTCGGGATCAAACAAACCTAGAGATTCAAAGGTTGCTAAGAAAAAGAGTCATCCAGGAAGTCCCTGCAGACCAAATAAGATCCGGAACTTACTCAAGGTTCTTTTTAGTTCCAAAGAAAACATGGGACTGGAGACCCATATTGGATCTCAGCAGAGTGAACAAATCAGTCAAAAAAAAAAAGTTCTGGATGGTAACACTGCAGTCCATTCTTCCCTTTCTGGGACAGGGCAATTGAATGTGCTCTATTGATCTCTAGGATGCATACTACCACATAAAAATGGACCAGATACTCAAGGAGATATCTATGCTTCCAGCTGGGAGCCAGTCACTATCAGTTCAGAGCTCTGCCCTTTGGTTTCACCACAGCCCCCAGGTTGTTCACCAAATACATGGCAGTAGTTACGAGTCATCTGAGACATCTAGGATTCCGGGTGTTTCTATACCTAGATGACTGCTCCTTACTGCCACCACTGAGTATCAACTAATCAAGGCAAGGGAATCCACAATTCGCTCTTGTTCTCAACTAGAGATCACCATAAACTAAGAAAAGTCTGCCTTGTTGCCTTATAAATATATTGCCATTATAGGGACAGATTTAGACACAAGGGCCATGATAGCAAAGCTACCTCAAGAAAGAGTATTAATGATCCATCGCCAAGTTGTAATGCTGGTCACACAAAAGAGAATCCAGGCAAGATTTGTCCTCAAGGTCCTGAGTTCTATGGCAGCGGCAATCACTCTGGTCCCTATGACTTGCTTCCACATGAGAATTCTACAGTGGCTCCTATTTGCACAATGATCATTCCAGGATTTACCCATGTCGTATCAGATTCTGATCACAGACTCCTGCAAAAAGGATCTGGAGTGGTGGCTTCACTCCCCTATGGTAACAATAGGCAGGCCATTTCTACCCCCCAAACTGTAGCCACAGTGACCACGGATGATTCCCAGATAGGGTAGGGGGCATTATCTGAAACAGACTGCTCAAGGGACTTGGCAGGAACATGAGTACCACTTGCACATCAATGTCCTGGAGATGAGAGTGGTGCTTCTGGTGTTTCAAGCACTTCAGGACTCTCTACCTACAGGGACTATAGCAGTGGTCCCTGAAACAGGAAGTTGCAGACTTGATTTTTCGCAAAAGGGGCCAGCCATGCTGTGATCTGTTTGCCACCCCCCTCAGCAACAAATGCAGCAGCTACTTTGCCCTAGTCCCACTACAGAGATAGTCACCCAGGGACACATTTGTTTACAATTGGCCCCCGCGACTGCTTTATGCCTTTCCACCTTTTCGCCTGATCCCCTGATCCCCAAGGTTCTTCAGAAAGCACAGTCATTGGGTTGCAAGCTAATCCTCATTGCCCCTTAGTGGCCTCACCAGATATGGTTCTCATTCCTTTGGCCTCACCTGCAGGGGGAGCCTTGGATCCTGGACCCAGCACCAGATCTTTTGATGGATCAGTCGGGGGCTCTCCATCCTTCCATTCAAACTCTCAAACTCACAGCTTGGATGTTCTTCATCTCACATTGCTGCAGTCCTTACACTTGGGTAGTCCGCTGTCAATATCAAATTTGACTGACATCAGGACGCCAGGGTACAAATGCGCATGACCGACGCCATATCCTCAGTCTTTTGCCGCATGGTCCGATGCAGAAGTTACCAAGTGCTATTCGGCGCTTCTGAAATTTTTCAATTGGAGTCAGACCGAGTCAAAAAGTTGTAATTGTACTCGCTGGGGAATATTTTAGTTTTTCTTGCCTCAGTGGTTTACCGGATGTCAGAAAAAGTGAATAACTGTATTTCTTGTGGGAAACAGATACCGATAGAGATTATCATACTTTGTGTATTCCTTGTTTAGGCTGAGCTATAAAGAGAAGGTTAGATTGTGCCAGGTTAGTAATTATAAAATGCCCGATGTCCGATGCTCGCCTTCTTCAAGAAGAAGCAAGGACAAAGCAGTGAAGCCTAGGCTAGAAGAACCGTCCGTGCGGACGCCCGGTTCTTTAGAGGTCTCGGTGGAGCCGGTGGTTCGAGGTTTCTTTGGAGTCCCAGGGAGAGACTTTGTTATTGCAGGATGTGGCCTCTCAGGAGGCAGGTCAGGCTGAAGGGGCTTCTCAGGTTACTGTACTCCCTCCCTTCCTAGGGTGGTTAGGCCCTCTCCTTCTGTTTCCAAGGCTTCCCCCAGAGGCAGGCCAGGTTTAGCTTCAGTTGGTGTCACCCCTAGTTCTTCAGGAACTGTGCCCAAGAAGCATATGCTTAAAATGGCAGAAGATTTGATTACTTTGATTAGGGTTCTATGCCCCTCCTGATAAGAGACCTAGGGTGGAACCTGAGCTTGGGAGTTTTGAGCAGGCTTCGATGTTTCAGAGTCTTCGGCTGAAGACTTGCAGGAGTATTCTCCTTATTCTGATTCTGATGTGGATGATTCTACTCCTGCTTCTCCTCCTGAGGATTTTTTCTTTTTTCAGAGACTCTTCATTCCATGAGGGAGCATTTTAAGTGGGAAGGTCAGGACTTCTCTGATTCCAGGAAAAGGCTTAGGGAATTTTTGTTTTTACCCCAGCATAGGCCTTTGGCTATACCTCCTGTTCTGGATGTGGTGGAAGATGTTTTTGCAGAGGCTTCTCTTAATCCTGATTCTTTGCCTCCTGCTCCTGTTAAACCGGATAGGTATTACAGGGTGCCTGAAGCTCATAAGTATCTTTTTAAGAGTCCTAGGGCAGACCCAGAAACTGTTAGTCAGGGGCCTAAAGGTGTTAAGGCTTCTGTTGTCAAAAGTTCCTCCAGATAAAGAGGCCAGGGCTTTGGATAGATGGGGAAAGAAAGTTTATACTTCTTCCACCCTAGCTATGAGGGCTTTGAATTGCCAGTTTCACATGTTGAAATACCAAAACTATCTCCTTTCACAATTGAAGTCTAAGGTAGATGCTCTGGCGGAAGGTATTGAGTGTAAAGAGTTACAAGATTTAGTACATGTTTGAACAGGTGGGTAAGCATTCTTTGCAATGTGGTTTTGATGCTGTACAGGCCTCGTCTAGGGTGGCTGCCACTGTCTTCTTCGCAGGCACGCCTGGCTGAGGGATCAGAATTTATCTGAACATGTTAAGACAAGGATTTTAGATGCTCCTTTACAATCTGATGTGTTGTTTGGTTCTCCTGTTGAGGCAGTCTTAAAGAAAATGGAAGACAAGGCTAAGTCTATGCAGACTGTTAAAGATTTTTGCAGGTTCAGCCTCCAAGTTTAGTAGAAATTGGCCTACCAAGGGGTGGACGATCCTTCTTATGATTCCCAGTCTAGGGGTAGGTCTAGACGTGGTAGGGGCAGAGCTCAGGGCTCTTTCAGGCCTAGAACAGGAGTTCACCTGCACAGTCTTCGGGTGAGGGCAGGGTCAGTCCTTAAACAGACCCAATGACCTACCTTTCAGCTGCCAGAGCCTTCCTGGCAGCACCTTTGGGAGGAAGGTTGGCACTTTTCAAGAAAATTGGAGTTTGATTACCCACGACAGATGAGTATTGGATATCATACACCACGGTTACAGGTTTTATTTCCATACCTTGCCTCCTTTCAAAGGCATGCCAGACGTTCCTCCTCAACAAAGAATAGAGGCTCACAAACAAATTTCTCTGTTACTTCAACTAGGGCCATACAGCCGTCCCTATGCCAGAAGTGGGCCTAGGATTTTATTCTGTTCCTAGCACCAAAGAAAGGGAACACGTGGAGACCAATTTTGGATTTATCTACCCTCAACACTTATCTGGACATTCCCAAGTTCAAAATGTTGACGTTACAACAGCTTTTACCTCTGCTGGGCAAAGATCATTGGATGGTAACTTTGGATCTCAAGGAGGCTTACCTTCATGTTCCTATCAGACTGAGTTGCAGGAAGTATCTGCTTAGGGCTGGGACTTCTCATTATCAGTTCTCTGCATATCTACTGCCCAGAGTGTTCACGAAAGTTCTGGCTCCAGTAATAGCTTTCTCAGGCTAAAAGGAATACAGATCTATCCTTATTTGGACGATTGCCTGATTCTGGCTCAAGGAAGGACGAGCTACTTCATCATTTGGAATATGTGATAGCAGTGCTAAGATGCCTGGGCGAAATAAAGTCCAGTCTAGTACCCTCTCAGGACATGTGCTTTCTGGGTGTAAGACTGAATACAGCAGCCCAGATGGCCTTTTTGACCCCGGACAAACAAAAGAATCTTTCCCATTACTTTCATCACTTGTCTCATCAGTCCAGGCTGACTGCAAGGACAGTCCTTCAAGCCTTGGGGTTCATGGCATCTTGTATTCTGGTGCTTCCCAATGCCAAACTGCATATGAGGAAGTTACAATGGTATCTCAAAATGTATGGACACAGCACTGCCAGGATCTGGACACTGTCATTCAAATAATACCTTGCATTCAAAAGGAATTGTTGTGGTGGGCTCAGGAATGTCACCTAAACAAGGGACTCTCTGTGACCCGGCCAGGTCAGATTCTAACGACAGATGCCTCAGACAAAGCTTGGGGATCTCATCTGAATGGAAAGTGGGTACAAGACAAGACTACAACATCTACATATCAACTTGAAGGAGATGTTAGCAGTCCAGTTTGCATTAATAGCTTTCAAGGATTTACTTCTTCCAGGGCAGGTGTTGATTCTAACAGACAACACAACTGTCATGTGGTACATCAACAAGCAAGGGGAACACATTCTTATCCTCTATGCAGGCAAGCAATGATTTTGTGGGAGACTGCTCTCAGTTTACAGCTAAATCTTCAGGCAAGGTTTCTGCCGAGCACAGAACTCCTTAGCAGATGTGTTGAGCAGGGACATTGGATCCTCATGTATTTCAGAAATTGACAGTGTCATGGGGAACTCCAGACATAGATCTGTTCGCTTCTCCACTAAACCACCAGCTGCCAAAGTTTTGCACAAAAAGGTTTCATCCCACAGCTTGGAAAGTGGATGCTCTTTCTTTCAATTCATGTGTATGCCTTTCCACCTCTGCCTCTCCTCCCAAAGGTACTACTAAAGGCCAGACAGGACAAGCCAAGGATGATTTTGATAGCTCCAGATTGGCCTTGACAGCATTGGTACCCATTACTGAGAAGCCTGGTACGGAGCCTCCATGGCCTTTGCCTTGATTCCACACCTGTTGTCTCAGGAGGACAGTCATTTGCTCAATGTCAAGCTTCACTCTCTTCACCTAACAGCATTCTGTTTTGAACGGTCTCAACTTCCACAGCAAGTTTTGAATGTTATTTGAAGCTAGAAGGCCTAGTACAAGGAAAGTGTACGCAGATAAATGGAAGAGATTTTTATTTTGGAGTGCAGCAAAGGATTTTGATGTTTCTGCGCCTAATTTAAGTGTGGCTCTTCAATATCTTACTGAGTTACTGGACAAAGGTTTGTCCTTCTCTTCTATTAAGGTTCATGCTGCAGCAATTTCGCTCACTATGATTGTGACCCACCATTGTTTTCTCATCCTTTGTTCAAGCAATTTCTTAGAGGGCAAAGAATATAAGACCCCCATGAGCTCCTACGCCTGCTTGGGATCTCAATTTTGTGTTGGAGAAACTCACTCTACAACCTTTTGAGCCTGCAGCTACTACCGAGTTGAAATATTTATCATGGAAGACTGTTTTTTTGTTGGCCATTACCTCTGCAAGAAGGGTTTCTGAGTTGCAGGCCCTTATGGCAGTTGAGCCTTTCTTAATTTTCCATAAGGATAGAATCCTTCCTTTATGCCTAAAGTGGTTTCTAGTGTGGCCTTAAACCAAACTATTCATTTGCCTACTTTTTATGCAGATCCCCAAAATAGAGGGGAGAAGATTTTGCATACTTTAGATGTACACAGGCAGTTGCGATATTATTTGGACAGAACTAAAGGGTTCAGACAGTCTCAGCAGTTATTTGTTTCTTTTGCTTTGAGTTCTCAGGGCAAGCCTGTGTCAAAACAAACTATTTCTAAGTGGATTGGGTTTTGCATTGCTTTCTGTTATTCCCATCATGGCAAGGAGATTCCAGCTGGGATTAGGCCTCATTCCACTAGGGCTACTGCCAGCCTTTTAAGGGGTGGCAACTAAGGATATTTTGGAGGCAGCTACTTGGAGTTCAGTGCATACTTTCTCTAGGCATTATCACCTTCCACTTTATTCTAAATCTAGGGCTGGTTTTGCCACTGCTATTTTGCAGGGCATTTTGGCAGCTCCTGCTTCCTCATAGTTTGGCCATCCTCCCTTACCTCTGCTTTGGGAACTGCAGCAATGTGAGATGAAGAACATAGTACAGTTTTGTACCTACCATAAATGTAGATGTTCAAGATCCACATTGCTGATACCTCCCTCCTTCCCTCTGTAGTTAGAGGCGTGTGGGTTGGGTTGTCAATATGGTGTCTATTGTATATATTGTAAATATTTTTAGTGCAAGGGTGGTTGGTTGGTTGTTTGCTGTCTTTTGGTTTTGACCTTTCTTTTAGGGTCTTCTGACATCTGGGGCAAGAAAAGACTGAGGATATGACGTCGGTCATGCGCATTTGTACCCTGACGTCCTGATGTCAGTCAAATGCGCCTTGGCCGACGTCAGCCTTATACTTTGATATTCGGGCCGACCGAGGACAGCGGACTACCCAAGTGTAAGGACTGCAGCAATGTGGATCTTCGAACATCTACATTTATGGTAGGTACAAAACTGTACTTTTCTCTACTTCCGGTCTTAGCCAGGCTTCCCGATGTTTCTCCAGCAGTTCAACACATTTTGATTTCCTCCCATAAGCCCACTATTAGGAAACTTTATGCTAGTAAATGGAAGAGGTTCTCTTGTTGGGCAGACAAAAATCAGGTGGATCCCTTTACTGCTTCCATTTCTAAGATTCTTGAATTTCTTGCTGAAACCTTTGAGTGAGGAGCAGCTGCAGGTACTATCCGAGTTCAGTTAGCTGCCATTTCTATTTTCCATATATAGCAGTGGGGGGTAGTTTCACCTCATCAGTGATATCCTGTCCTGCCTTATAAAAGTGTACATTTTGGGTTATTTCTGCTTATTATCTGAGCTTTGCTCTGGCTAAGATCTATATAAAATCAACTGGACGTATAACTGAATTTAAGTACACTTTTATCTGCTCTTTTTCATACAGTTCTGCATTTAATTTATTTATTTGTGTTTCTCACTGAATATTAACTCAACTGAGAGTTGTGGCTGTCTCTCTACAGTTAGTTCCTCATCCCCACCCGCCTTGTTCTTGTTCTGGTGTTAATGTTGGTGGCTTTGAAATTGCCCGCCCCTCTTGTAAATTTGTTTTTGGATACTCCACCTGGGCCCATCTCATTTGCTCACTCAACTGAGTGCAGTGAGATCATATTCTGATTTCAGGCACTCCTACTGTGTACAAAGAGAGCATTTGGGAAGGACAACCCCTCTAGCCTCTTAATCCTGCTCTGTTCCCTCCCTCAAAATAAATAAATAAATAAAAATATATACATATTTTATTCAGCTGCTCTCACTGTAACTGTCTTATTTGCTGTTCTGCGTGCTGTTATCTGTTCAGTCGCTCTTACTCTGCACTTATTACTGCTTGTTAGTAGCCTTCTAATTTACTTCCTTCTACACTTGTTTTTTAGTCATTTACTAATTTAATTGCATTTATTTAAACTGTATTTGCCATAATATTGCTACACACTCATGTGCTAGCCTGCACTGCAATTTGAATTGTATTTACTGCTGTTTTAGCTGCTTTTCTGTAAAAAAAAAAAAAATTCTAAGCTTGTATCTGATATTGTAAATCCTCGTTCATTCCTTATGCATGGAGTATCAGTTCCGAGCTCAGAACTGAGCCGGCCATTTTCCAAGCTCGTGTCAGCTTCAAACTCTCGAGCTAAACTCTTACCCACAATTCCCCTCTCCCTGTTATCTCAGATTTCGTTTGCCGTGTTGCCATCCGGTCATGTCAAGCTACTTCTCTTGAGCTAAGTACAGTCAATTGTTTAATTGCTTTACAAATTACTTTTCTGTCAGAAAAGTTGATATTTTATTGTCTCTTGCCCTATCGCATCTAGCGTTCATAATTTCCTCAGGTTTTTTTTTGTCCTTTACTTACCTTTTTTACCGCGAGGTAATTTTCTCTTTACCATCATTGGTAATCTTTTTCCCTTTCTCTTTCATACCTTCGGGTACTCTCTTGTACAATTGTTGGTACTTTTCTATTAGTTAATATGGCAGATAAAAACTGCCTACTTCTGATGCACACTCTATGTGTTTATTGTTTGGGAGCTTCCCATTTATCTGTTGAACCACCTTGTACTATTTGTGAGAACTTTTCTAATAGAACTTTGTTAGAAAGGAAAAACAAGCTGATACGGAAGGGACTTCTAAAAATCTCCCTTTTCAAAGGCAATTTCTGGGTCAGAGGTCTCAACACCTCCTAAAGCCCATAAGAAAATGGATGTTTCTACTAAGGCTAAATCCTTGCCTTCATCCCCAGCTGGGGACTCTCACCAACCAAAACCTAAAAAGGCTAAAATTTCGACTCTCAGTCAGCCCCAGTGCTTTCGGTGCCCAGACCTTCAGCTCCATTAGTGATTTCGGCTCCGTCCTCTCCTGCAGCCTTCTACATATCGGCACCGAGGGGCTCCTCGGTTCAGACCATTACCACTGTATCAGCACCGACCGTTCAGTTGGTGCAGACCTTGACCGCATCGGCTCCGAGGCCTTTATTGTTGGCTCCAGTTTTGTCAGTTCCGCCTTCGGCACCGACAACCACTTCTGCACCGATCCCTATGTCAGTGCAGACAATGCCTTTGGCACCGATGACTTCCTCGTTGCAGACTACAGTAGTTCAGTCTTTTTCAGCACCATTGTCCTTGGTGCGGTCAGATGGGATGGACACCAAGTCTGACTCTTTTGTGGACAGGCCTGTTTCTCCCTCAGTCTCTGTGAGGTCCACTATAAGTCTGTCTGAACATGATGTGTTGCATCTTGTGGACCAGGCATTCTTGGCCAGAGGTATTCCACCTTTTCCCTTGCCTTCCTTGGGAGGTGATCACCCATCTCCAAAGACACCTTCTTATTCTCTTCCTTCATTGCCTTTGAAGTCCATGGATATAGTACAGTCTTCCCCTTCTGCGGTTCCCTTTATGGATCTCCCTAAGGAACCGCAGTTGCCTTCGTGGCACGAAAGTTTTGCTACGACCCAGGATGTCAGCTGTGACATGCATAGCTTGCTGCTCCACAGCCATCCAGGGACTACAAGTTGGCAGGCTGAGCCACTTAGGGAGGAGAGCCCCCTATCCTAGACATACACTCCTCTCCAGGTGGACCAGCCTTCCAACTGATGGAGAAGGCTTTCGCTGCTGCTGGCAATACCAGACTGTCTATACCTCTGCCCTCCTTTGGTACAATGGTTTCACAAGTCGCACCTAGCGAACACTGGGTGCAAGGGCCTCAGGACATATTCCCCTCAGGAATCCCCTTTTCTGTTGTCTTTCCCAGCTTCTCCCACTGAGGTCCACCGGAAAAGTTTGTGTAAAGAAGCACATGGACTCCACAGAGGCATCCCTCACCGAAGACACAGATTTCGATGAGGGGGAAGGCTCCCCTCGGTCACCCTCTGAGGTATCCTTTGGTGATAGCCTCGAAATCCTGAAACAGAGAGGTGACTGGCAACACTCTAATCCGACCACTGAGGAATCTGTGTTCTTGAAGGCTTTTCGCACCTGGCCCCCACCTCCTGGGTTACTCCACCTGCTGATAAACTTGTCAAGTTCGTCGTGCAGCGTGCTTGGAAGGCCCCTGATACTGTTGAAGCTATTCCCTGGAGGCGAGATAAGATCTTGTCCCCTCCTGCTTCGGATCCCCATTGGTCCAAAGGTCTTCCTGTAGATGCTTTGGTGGTGGCTGCTGCAACAAAAGAAGGATCTGATAGAAGAAGAAAGCCAGGTTGTCCATCTGCCTAACAGAGAGTCCTGGACCCTGGACAGAATAGGGAAGCGCACCTTTGCTTCAGCGACCTTTGCTATCAGGTCCCTGAATTATATGGCACATTTTACCAGGCTTCAAAGGGATCTGGTTTCTGAGCTCTCTGAAACCTTGGCTGGTGCAGTGTCTGATGGAGGTCCATAACAAAGTGGCCTCTAAGCTGGCCACCATTGAGTCAATATCTAACTCCTCTATGTGATTGATATCTCACGCATCAGAGGGAGCAGCTAGAGCAGTGGAGTCAGCTGCGGTCTTGAGATGACATGCCTGGATGCGCTTGTGCAACTTTGTGGAACCTTTTAAGTCTTCTTTTCTTAATGCCCCCATTGAGCCCTCCTTGTTGTTTGGGCCCAAAGTTAAAAGCAAGCTGGCCAGATGTGAACAAGACGGTAAGACCCTTTCTGCCATAGGTGTCTGTTATTCTTCCCCTCAATGTGCTTTCTCCCGTAACCAAAATAGCGGGAAGATATAGTTCAAGAAATCTCAGGGTCCTTTCCGTGACACACAGGCTGAGTTCTCCCCCAGAGGCAGAGGGGGAAGCTCACAGGGAAGATGCTCTTTTTGGAGCAGAGGGGGACCGCATAACCAGGGTTCCAGGGATTCTTTCACTGGTCAATCCTACCAGCGCTCCTGAAGAGCGGCCCAACTCCTTTCCTCTGGAGGTGGTTGGGGGACGTTTCTCCTTGTACCCTTCTGCCTGGCTAACCATCACCACCAATTCTTGGGTACAAAGGATCATAACCAGTGGTTATCATATCCCCTTCGGTCTTTGTCCCATCCCTTCAAAAAATCTTCCCGATGTACCACCCAGTCAAAGGGAAGAACAGCACTAGACATATAAAAACTGCTAAGAAAAAGAGTCATTCAAATAGTCCCTCCAGACCAAATAGGAACCGGATTCTACTCAAGACTATTTTTGGTGCCAAAGAAAACCAGGGACTGGAGACCAATTTTGGATCTCAGTGTATTGAACAAGTTTGTGAGAGTTCATAAATTCCGGATGGTCACTATACAGTCTATCAACCCGCTTTTGGAAAAAGACGATTGGATGTGCTCTATAGATCTTCAAGATGCGTACTACCACATAAAGATGGACAGGCCATCAAGAAGATTTCTGCACTTCTGTGCGGGAGCCAGTCCCTACCAGTTCAGAGTACTGCCCTTCAGACTCTCTACAGCCCCCAGAGTGTTCACAAAGTGCATGGCAGTTGTCACAGCTCACTTGCGACTTTAAGGATTTCAGGTGTTTCCATACCTAGACAACTGGCTCATTTCCGCTCCCACCAGACAGCTACTGGAAAAAAGCCCTGGCATACTCTCTCCTCGCTGCTCAAAGGCTAGGCATAACCATAAACTGGCAGAAATCCAATCTCACCCCTTCTCAGTCGACAGAATTCATAGGGGTTATCTTGGACACAAAAAACTGCAGAGCTGTTATCCCAGAGCACAGAATTTTAAGGATAAAGCAAAAACTAATTCCAATCCTTTCAAAGGAAAAATCCACAGCTCACTTGGTTCTACAGCTGTTGAGTTCCATGGCAGCCCCCATCACCATTGTTCCTCTGGCCAGGTTTCACATGAGGCTTCTACAATGGCTACTGCTCACCAAATGGTATCCTTTTCAGCATCCTCTTTCAGCCATGATTTGAGTAACCCACAGGTGCAAAGAGGATTTAAATTGGTGGATGACACACAATCTCTCACAATGGTCTTGCCCCTTTCCCTCCAGCAACCCAAGGCCACAGTGACCACAGATGCCTCCATGATGGGGGGGGTTATGTCAGGGACAGACAGTCCAAGGCACTTGGTCCCAACTGGAGGCCCATCTGCATATAAATGTTCTAGAGCTGAGGGCGGTGCTTCTAACGTTGCAAGCATTCCGTCCCCTGCTGCTGCCTGGGACAGTTGCGATTCAATCAGACAACATGGCGGTGGTCTGGTACATCAACAAGCAAGGTGGAACTAAATCTTAGCCCCTTTATCAAGAGGCCATGAGGATATGGCAATGGGTGATGGCTACCAGCCGTTTTCTTCTAGCAATGCACATTCCCGGGAGTTCCAACATGATAGCAGACAGACTCAGCAGGTGCATTCTTCAACCTCACGAGTGGTCCCTGAATCCCTTAATAGCGGCGGAGATCTTCCACCGCTGGGGCCGTCCTTGCTGCAACCTCTTTGCATCCACGACCAACTACAAATACAGCAACTACTTCGCCCTGATTCCCCCTCCGGGACAGTCACCCAGGGACACTCTAGTCCACAATTGGCCCTCGGGTCTTCTCTATGCATTTCCACCCTTTCCTCTCATTCCCCAGTTTCTGAAGAAAGCCCGGCGGTTGAAGAGCAAGGTAATCCTCATAGCACCATTTTGGCCACGACAGATTTGGCTCCCATTCTTTTGGCCTCACCTACTAGATCGGCCATGGATGCTCCATCCAATCCTGAAGTTGATCTCACACCCACAGAACCTGATTCATCCCAACCTGAACAGCCTGAAGCTAATGGCTTGTTTACTCCAATTCCCTTGATTGCCAGGCAGAATGATCTTTCTTTACCAGTACGTGATATTCTCATTGCTTCTCATAAGTCTTCCACTAGAATTGCTTATCTGAGCAAGTGGAAAAGATTTACCTGTTGGCTGAAAGATAAACAAGTAGACCCATTTTCAGCACCAGTGTCGATAATACTAGACTATCTGGCCGACCTGTTTCAATCGGGTCTATCGGTCTGTACCATTAGAGTTCATTTGGCTGCAATTTCTAATTTTCATGAGGGTGTCCAAGATTCCTCTCTTATGGTCCCATAAGTTGTGCAAGACCTTCATAAAAGGTGTGAATCATCTGAAGCCACCTTTTAGAGAACCTATTCAATCATGGGATTTATCATTAGTTCTACAAGCTCTGACAATGGCACCTTTTGAACCAGCCTCTTCTTGTGACCTCAAGTATTTGTCATGGAAAACCTTGTTTTTGGTCGCTATTACTTCTGCCAGAAGTATTTCGGAACTTCAAGCTTTATGTATCAAGAGTCCATACTTGATTTTTCATAGAGATAGAGTGTCTCTGAGAATTAATCCATCATTTATGCCTAAAAGTGGTCTCTGAAATGTCCATTAATCAAGCCATTGAATTGCCAGTTTTCTTTCCCAACCATTCAAACAGAGGAGAGTATTGCCTATATACCCTTAATATACACAGGGAAATCCATTTTTACTTAAACAGGACTAAACCCTTTTGTAAATCTGACCAGTTATTTTTGGCCTTTTCTGGATCTAGATTAGGACTGGCTGTTGCTAAGGTCACATTAGCTAGATGGTTGAAGGAATGTGTGACCTGTATTTACACACAACGTACTATCTCATTGCCTACTACCATAAAAGCTCATTCAACAAGGTCGGTGGCAACTTCTGCTGCCTTCCATGCCAGAGCTTCTTTACATGACATCTGTGCAACTGCAACTTGGGCTACGCCTCATACCTTCATCAATCATTACAAATTGGATTTGTCCTCCAGGGGAAGAGCATCTTTCGGTTCTATGGTGCTCAGGAATGTCCTTCCATGAGAGCCTCCCAGGAATAGAGGTAGCTGGCGACTGTCCCATGCGTAAGGAATGAACGAGGATTAACAGTATCAGATAAAGAAGTTATGTCTTACCATAATGTTCCATCTGTATTGTTGATCCTCGTTCAGTCATTACGACCCTGCCTCCTTCGGTTTCTAGTGTATCTCACCATCCAGTTCTCTTAGGTTATTTGACCAGAGGTAGCCTCTACCTTCTTTAACTTGCAAACTCAATCTGAGGTAACAGGGAGAGGGGAATTGTGGGTAAGAGTTTAGCTCAAGAGTTTGAAGCTGATGCGAGCTTGGAAAATGGCCGGCTCGGTTCCAAGCTCGGAACTGATACCCATGTGTAATGACTGAACGAGGATCAACAATACAGATGGAACGTTCTGGTAAGACATAACTTCTTTTTCCTGCCTTTCCTGTAACTAGTCTAGTCCAGATACAGACTTGCTGTATCCAGAACTGTTGGTAAGCGTCTGAGCCCCCCAATCCTTTCTGTGTTGGAGGGAAGCCTTCTAGCTTATCAGTGGGAGTGGTAAGCACAAGGTAGCCTATCTACCATGGGAAGAGTGGGTTTTGGCCCAGAAATTGTAGTTCATTGGCCGTTTGGGAAGATTTTCCATCTCTTTCAACCTTCTGATTTAAAAGCATGTGTTTGCGCTTGTTTCCTGCCTTTCCTGTTACTAGTCTAGTCCAGGTACAGATTTGCTGTATCCAGGACTTTTTGTAAGCTTCTGAGCCCCCAAGCCTTTCCGTGTTGGAGGGAAGCCTTCTAGAGTATCAGTGGGAGTGGTAAGCATTAGGTAGCCTATCTACCACAAGAGGAGTGGTCTCTGGCCCAGAAATTGTAGCTACTGGCTGTTTGAGCAGTTTTTTGTCCATATCTTTCAACTTTCTGGTTTGAAAGCCACACTTCCGCCTTTCCTATAACTAGCCTAGTCTGGTTACAGAGTTGCTGTAGCCAGGATTGTTAGTAAGCTTCTGAGCCCCCCAAGCCTTTCTGTGTTGGAGGGAAGCCTTCTAGCTTATCAGTGGGAGTGGTAAGCATTAGGTAGCCTATCTACCACAAGAGGAGTTGTTCCTAGCCCAGAAATTGTAGCTATTGGCCTTTTGGCAGTTTTTTTCCATCTCTTTCAACTTTCTGGTTTAAAAGCCACACTTGTGTCCCACCTTTCCTGTAACTAGCCTAGTCCAAATGCAGAGTTGCTGTATCCAGGATTGTTGGTAAGCTTTTGAGCCCCGCAAGCTTTTCTGTGTTTAAGGAAAGCCACCTAGCTTATCACTGGGAGTGGTAAGCATTAGGTAGCCTGTCTACCTCAAGAGGAGTGGTTCTTGGCCCAGAAATTGAAGTTTATTGACCATTTGGACAGTTTGTCCATCTCTTTCAACTTTCTGGTTTAAAAGACCACATCTGCGCTTGTTTCCCATCTTTCCTGTAACTAACCTACTGAGAAGCACTAGAAAGCCATAAACTGATACAAGCCTTCTAGCTTAGAAGAGAGATTTTGGAGTTATTAAGTATCAGTTTTCTGTACTTTCTTGCTGTACTTAACTGTTTTCTGCCTAAATGGCATTTTTCCAGCATTTATTGTGATTCAAAAGCTTGTTTTTTTCACATATTGTACTTATTTGACTGCCTGCACTTTGAAAAAGTCATTTTTTGTTTAAATAATTTAACTGTTGTAGGCTACACACTAAAGTGCAATAGCCTTTTCTGATAGTTTGTAGTCGTTTAAAGCTGTTTTAAGTGTATTTTTCACTGTTTTGCCTTATCTTTTCACAAAACAAACAAAAAAATTCCTTGTTTCCTGCCTTCCTAAGCTAGTATTGTCCAGTTTTCAGGCTAGTGCTGAATTCAGGGCTGTGTTACAAGTTTCCGAGCTGCCCATACCTTACTTGGATAGAAGGAAGTTTCTCTGTTCACCTGTGAGAGAGCAGAGCTTTGAACAGCCTATCTGTCCCTGGAGGAGTGGTTCCAGCACAGAAGTTAGTAGTTTATTGGCCATTTTGGGCTAATTTCTGTCCCTTTCATTACACTGCTATAAAAAACGCAATGACATGGTTTTGTGTGCCGGCAGTGGCGGCTGGTGACTTCAAATCAAAGAGGGGCTGCAGGAGACAACTGAATGGGTGAGGTCAATGGGAAGGGGTGCGGCCAACTAGAAAGGGGGAGGAGCTATGCTCAAAACCACAAAAAACTAACTAAATACACTGCCGTGGGTGCCAAAGCATCATTATGAGAGTCCAATCAAGACAAAATGAAGTGTAGAAGAATAAAAATATTTCAGTGCATTGGCTGCATAACAGCTTACTTAATATCTAGATAGAAACAAAAAGGTTGTGAGGCATGAAAAAATAAATTACTTTTTTAAATACATTAATGGAATGCCAGTCAAAATCAAGTATAAGAAAAACAAGCAGCACTCAACTCAAACCACTTCTTGCACTGCAGTTCTAATTATAATTTATATTCAGCTTTATTAAAGTACCAAGTATCATGCTGAAAGTAGAAATCCCTGATGCCCCCACTTGTAAAAATGTTCCTTATACAAAAAAAGACCTGCTGCCTGACAACTATCTACTTGCTTCATGCGGAAAACATGATCAAAGTAAAAAATTAAAAGCAAACAAGAAATAAGCTCAAGATACATTGCTTAAAAGGATTACTGTACAGGTTATGGACCACACAATTGGCATTCTGTTTAGTTTATGGGTAAAGCCTGCAGAGATGACTGGAAGTCTCCAAGTGTAATGAGCTTCTTAAAATAATGTAATCCTGTCCTTTATTACAAATACTGTCATATGCATTTCAATACCCAAGGCTTATACATTATCTAGTTAAGTATTCTCTACATGGCAACAACAGAAAGGCTTTCAATGTTGGCAGTTATTTAACACTATGCTTATTAAAGCTTACTTGCATCTTACAATCTCATCCAAGCTTACCTGATGGTCATTAAAGTATTGGTACTTAAACACAGAGCAACAGGCACTTTGAGTAATAAGCATAAATCAACAGTACAAAAAATATGACAGAAACCAGACCATTCTGCAAAAATCAAGGACAGATGAAAAGCCACTCTAGTACTTGTGTCTACCTTGGATGGGGGGATACCCTGCACATTTACACTGCATAACTACTCCTTGCCTTGCTTTGACACATCCAGAGTCACTACATGGGGGAGTGGGGTGCAACAAGTATGTCACAATTTGAAATGTCTCTGGCTGACTGATGACCCTGACACATTTGTCATACCTCTCAACCTCAGAGCAAGAAATCTGGACAAAGCCATACAAAGAAGTGGGACAAAGGCCCAAAAACAAGGACAATTTTTAAAAATATTGCTGTTATAAACTTAGAAAGATAATAGAATAGGTCTTGCATTAGTATGAATTTTCTGAATGGTATGAAATCTGAAACTCAAATGTCTGTCATTATTTTCTAACTTCAGTATTTAATGATTTGTCACTAATTTGCCAAAAAAACACAATTTTATGAAAAATGGACCAAAAATGTGATGTCAAAATATAAAATAGCCACACAATACAGCTGGGAACTTGTCAAAGAAGGGACACTTTAATATTAGTACTGCTAACTTGAGCAGCTGACAAAATAAAAGAATCTACATGCATTTCTGAAATAAAAGTAATCTATAACTATGATTACAGTTATTTCTTAATTGTAAACCCTCCATGTTTTCTTCCAAAATTGCTATTTTTCAGAGGGATTATTAGGGGAAGAACAACATTTTAAGCCAAAAATCAGATTTGGCTATGCCTAATTCTATAAAGCAATTTATTTGCATGTACCTCTCAACCTGTTAATGCAATAAATCTGGACAAGGCCAAATATATTGGGGGAACATATAAACAGTACTAAAAATTGCTCTTGTATAAACTGAGACAGTTGATAAAACAAGTCTTACTTTAGCATGCATTGGTTATGAAGTCTGAAACTCAGTGTGTCATTATTTAGTGACTTAATTCCTAAATGATTTGCCACAAACTTTATGAGGAACAAACCAAAAATAAGAAGCAAAAATCTACTCATTCTTTGAAAATCTGGACAGTTGGGAGGTATAGTTCAGCTGGGGCTGTCTAAGTTTGCCACCCTTCCCCCTCACAAAAATCATGGTCGAATGGAGCCTCCTCCTGGAGCCATTCCAATAAACCATTACTTGGCTATTTCACTCCATTTACCATAAACACTAATGTGCATACTGATTTACTTCTATGATGATTTGGACTTCATTTGAAAGTTTTATTTTGCATTTTACAGCACAAACACTAAGACATCTGCTAAACAAACATAGCATTAAAACTCACATTCATTGAAACAGCATTGAAACCCACATTCAAAAAAAATGCATTTTACCAGTGGCAGATAAAGATTAATTATGGGCTGTTTTCAAATAATAGGCCCCTTGCATATGAAACATATATATGCTCTTTGATATATTGTTTTGAACATTTTTCCAGTAAACAATGAAACAAAATGCATGCGCCAATAATGGCAAAACTGCCCAATTCAGAACATTTCCATCATAAAAGTCTACTCAAACTTCTACAGCCAACCATTATCAGTAAATATGCACAAGTCTACAGTCCACCATTATCAGTAAATATGCACAATCTCTGAAGTATAAAAAAGTCATCTAAATAATTCCACATTAAATAAATCTGTAACTAATGAAGAGGTTGCTGCTAGCAAAAACCTTTATATTTCATGGTTTCATCGAAAAATAGTGTCTGATGCCCCTGAGGAAAAAATTTGCCTATATTACATTAAAAATGATAAGCTAGTAATATTGCAATAGGAAATGGATGGCAAATAGATAACAGGCTGATAGTATCTTAACTTTTTCAGTACAGCAGCATTCACCCCTTGTGGGAGTAGAACCAACAACCTTCTGCATCAGAAGCAAATACACAACCTGTTGTGCTATTAACATTGCAAGCTGACTTTCCATAAGCAGCACTAAACTTCTCTTCCCCTGCAGCCTTGTAAAATCTACTCAATACTCAACTGCATCTCAACTTCGCAGCACAAGAAATCTGGAAAAAGCCAAATTTATTGGGGGGGGGCTCAATGGCCAAAAAACAGGGACACATTAAACATTGCTTGTATAATCTTGGAAAGTTGTAGAAAATGCTGTGTTACCGCCATACATTTTACTGCCAAGGTCCATGTGCAAAAGAGTCGGAGCAACATACCACTATGCCAAATCACCTGCTTTGTGAAAGAAAAATGCTGTGTTACCACCATACATTTTACTGCCAAGGTCCCTGTGCAAAACAGTCAGAGCAATATACTACGCCATATCAGCTGCTTTGTGAAAGAGAGGAAAATTGAAACTTAAATGGCTATCATTTAATGAATTCAGTTCTCACCATAGCTGTCAACCTCTTAGCACAAAACACCTGGACAAACCCAGTAATGAGGGAATACAGCCCTCAGACATATTCAGTGAATTCAGTTCTTGCCATAGTTGTCAACCTTAGCACAAAAAACCTGGACAAAGCCAATAAGGGGGTAATACATTCCCAAAAATAAAGACAAATTTCAAATATTCATCTTATAAACTTAGAAAATTGCTAGAATAAAAGGTTGTGTTACTATGTATTTTCTGAAGAATATGAAGTCTGAAATTCAAATGCCTGTCAATTTTATTTAACATTTGTTAATCAGGACAATCTGACTTGGAACAAAAAAACAATTTTCAGCAGAGGCCCAGGAAGAAATAATGCAGACATGTCTTTATAACATGGGAGGACACAAAAGCAAACCCACACAAACACAGGGAGAAGATGCAGACCCCACACAGAAGGCACCCCAGCCAAGAATCAAACCCGAGAACCTGCAGCCATAAAGCAACAATACTACCACTGCACCATCAAATATCAAGCATTGTAGTATTTAGAAACCACAGATGATATGAGGAACAGATCAGATCAAATATGAGGCAAAAATCTGCAATTTTTTTTACAAATGGTGGTGGGTAGGGAATTCAGGTCCTTAACACCTGCATACAAGGTACAGGGTTCAAGCCTGAGTATCTCTACCCAACACCATTTGTTCTCTAGCCACCAGTATATAGTAACTGGGGCATTTTACACACACACACACACACAGCTCCATCCACCCGATGATGCTCTAAATAAATACATGCACACCTGAAATACCTAGCCCTTACACAAATGTTATGAGGAACGTATAAAAATATGATGCAAAATCAGAGACAGTCTGCAAATGTGTGTACAGCTCAACACACACGATCTGACCATCATACATCTGAATCTCTTTGCATTAAAAATCATAGCACTGACCTTTAAGAATTATTGTAGGCTATCAGAAAGAGTAGTACTTTCTTAGTTTTCACAATACAAGTTCTTCCTGTAGAGGATCCTATATAGAAAGTGATGGGGAATCTGTGTATAGGCTAGATTTATTTATTTAATAGGGTATATCCTCATAATCAGGTCTAACTTTAGAAGAAAATCAGTGAATCTAGCAAGAGCAAGCCTCAATATGAGGGCCAAAATCATAGCACTATGCCTAAATCTAAGCACTTGAGAGGTATGTTGACCACCAATCAACAATTACATCAAGAGGTGCAGCCAGCTAGTCTTGTGTCTGGTACCATCCTCTTATCTGGCAACCCTTAACTATCTCAACCAAAAAAAAAAGATATCTTCTCCTTTTAAACTGCTTCGGTTTATGCATGCACAGAGTGCGACAGTCTTTCAATTAGGACTGCGAATGCTGTATCAGTATTTGATTCCGGTAATGTACTGCAGACTGATTAGGATCTGCTGATTGTGCCCTCTAACACTTTGTGCCTGGAGTGGCTCCCCCTTTACCCCACCTTAGCTACACCTCTGATTACAGCTGTCTGAATGGCAAAAACTGTACACTTCAGAAGTTTTACTCCATTCAAATGAATGCATAAATACATAAACAACTTCCACACAGGAATGTATCTTCTCAGCTATACCTCATATCAATTGTTAAGAACTACTTGGAATATTATGTTTTACTGAATGCTAAGATTTTTCTGGTAGAGTTTCAAAATAAAGTATGGTCAACCAATTAATGGAAAGTTTTTAGCATTACATTCAGTAGGTGTTACAGACATTAAAGTACAAAATTATGGTGAGAGGGTGCATGCACAGTGTGTTCAGGAGTTACACTGAGTTAAAAATGTTAAAAAACATGAAAAAGGCTAGTTTTGGTGGTGTTTACATTATGTTAAGAGAAAAAATCAAGTACTGTGGAGATTATATGGCAACCACAGCAGTGGCTGGTGAAGGGTGGCTAAATATCCAGTATTTGTAGAGCTTGAGTATTTCAATGAATTTAGAGCACTGAATGCAATTAATTGAAGCAAAGAGGGAGTATATATAAAGAAAGAAAAATTAAATTAAAGCTTTCCTTTCCTATGATGTTAAAAAGGGTACTAGAATGGCAAAATGATGACTTTGATAATCCAGATAAGGCTATCCAGCAAACTGAGAAATCAAATTTGGGACAATAAAAAATAAAATGTATAAACATACCACCAAGAAGAAAACTCTCAGTACTGTACTCTGTTCTTCTTCTTCTAATAACTTATTGTTCTACTTTCTTTCTTCACTTTTCTTCTTCAGCAATCACTCAGCACACAGCTGTCAAAAATTAATATAGTTTAGGCCGCCCAAATATATAAAAATAGGTAAATCCTCCTTATACTTTTTGAGTTTGACCTTCCGACTCAGTCACGATCACGAATCACAACTGAAACTGCTTGATTCTCACTCTTTTCCCAGCAAATAAAGCCCGGGAAGGGAGCGACAACCAATCAGCAGCATTTAGCCCAAGCACGTCATGTACGTGCCTGCGGACGTCGCAGTCCGAACCCCTTCCAATTCTATGCGGTTTGGAACGGCATAGACTGCTGGGCAGCACACTGATGCCTTAATTAGTTCACCGGGCTGCAACAAAAACAAAAAAAAAAGTCTTTATTTAAAACCACAGCAACCCAAGGCGGTTAAAGTGCACATGCGCGCACTTGCCGAGGCAGGAAGGAATTTGCCGAGTCGCGGACTCGGAGACAAAGTAAACAAAAAAAAAATACTGTCACTACTTCTACACAACAAAACACAAGGTACTTTTTCTTTTTTTTGCTGAGGGGGCTGCAGTCAGGCAGTCCGATGCCACGAGCTGCCCCTGTGTGCCGGGCAGTACCAGTTAGCCAGAGTTAAATTATTCCCAGCGCCACTAAGTCTCCTCTTCAGTTTTTCCCTTGAAACTAGTCTAACTCTCAACCTAAGCACTCAGAAAACATCCTACAGCCCAGCACTTGCTCAGACCTAATAGCAAGCACTAATATACGCTGACACTTGATTTCACCCCTCACCCACCAAGCAGCTCACCCTACTATTCAGGCATCACCAAAGGGCAATTTTAGGTGTACTCTCCAGTCCAGTTGGTGAATCTGGGTATCCTGAGGCAATGTTACAACTGCCTCATGTACACAGACAACCCTCTCCTCCTACCACAAAGCACTAACATATGCGAGAGATGCAATTATATAGCCAAACTGGAGGCTAAGCTGTCTCCACCCAAGACTGGAACAGACAGTCAAGAGGAGAAGGTTAACACTTGCAGCACATCTCCAGCCACACGCAGACCTACTAAACCAGCACTGGCAAAAAAATACACAAAATCATACTCAGCTCTAAATAAAAACCTGCAAAAGCAAACATCCTGCACCTCCTGTCACAAACCAGACAACACACAAAACACAAAATCAGTGTGCCACACAATCACAGCCCTTAAGGCAAAATAACATACCTAACACACTAGTAATAGTTGACTCTATAGTCATGCACACTGACGTCCCACTCACTAGGCTGGACAAGCAGAAGGTTACTGTTAGCTGCCTGTTGGGAGCCAGAATCTGCCACATAACACAAGCACTCAGGTCACTCCAGAACAAGTACAAATATGACTGTCATTGTTCATGTTGGTGTGAATGACCTGAGATGTACCTCCCTGGACTACATGAAAGGAGACATGGAAGAGCTCTCTGATCATGTAGCCCAGGCTGGTATGACCCTGAGCAACATCATGCCCTCACCAAGAATGATACCTCAGTATAAAGAAAAAAATATCAATTTCAACAATTATCTAAGCTTCTGGTATCATTCAAAGGGGATCCAGTGTCTGTCAGCCTGGGATGACATGCTCGACAAGCCACATTGCTTCGCAAGAGATGGCTTGCAGCTGTCACCCCTAGGCTTTTGAATACTGGCCAAGGATCTCGCTCCCCCCATAGTGCCTTTTTTAGGCAAGGCTCAAAAGTTAAACCCACCTCCGTAAACAGCACAATTAACAAAAAAACTGAGGGTTATGCTATTCAATGCCAGGAGTTAAATCTCAAAATGCACACACACGAAGCACTCCTCAGTATGGAGAACGTCAACATCTATGCAGTAACTGAAACCTGGTTCAGGACCCCAGAGAGCACCCCAGCACTACCGGGCTACAACTCGTACCACACGTTTTGGCCACAGAACATGGACCGAAACACAAAAGGAGGCGGTGTATCCATATTCATCAAGGATACCTACACCTCCAGGTTAGTGGCGCAGCATGATACCTCTGAGATCATCCATGTGCAACTAACATCAGGCAAATCTGCAGTGCAAATTGTGGCCTGCTACAGACCACCCTCCATGACCCAGGACCACCATTCCATCTTTCTGGAGACACTGGAAAACATGAAGGTCCTATCGAATACACTTTTATTGGGCGATTTCAATTACTCTGCCATTAACTGGGAAAACTACTCGAGTACAAACTCCCAGGCCCTGCGCTTCCTGGAATTCATCAACTCAAATGCCCTGGATCAGCTAGTAAACTCCCCTACCAGAGCTGAAAACATATTGGACCTGGTCATCACAAACATGGGCAACAGGTGTTCCACACTGGAGGTCAACCCGTCACTAGTCAGATCAGACCATAAACTAATCACTCTGGATGTCCACACCCCACCACCGCCCCCAACTAAGGAAACCACAGTAAAAACCTTTTCTAAAGCAAACTTTGCCTTACTTAAGACAGAGGCAGTAAAATTTGCAGCCCCCACGCTAAAGGATAACATTGCCCAAGATGCAGAAACCTTTAAAAATGCACTCTATGAGCACCTACAAGCATGCATGGATCGTGCCATCCCTAGCACAACCAAGACTCATTCCTCTAAGAGAAGGAAACCAATCTGGTGGACCCCTGCCATAAACAGGCTATACAATCGAAGGAGGAAACTAGTTCAGGAAAAAAAGCAAATCTCAAGAAGGAAAGACATCCCTGATCAGTATCAGTAAGAAGCTCAGGTCCCTCCTAAAATCATCCAAGGCTAACTTTGAAAGAATAATAGCCAAGAATTCAAAAGATAACCACAAAGACTTCTTTAGCTATGTTAAGAGTCTAAGTGGCCATTCGCAGATATACACTGAACTAGTGCAAAATAGCACAAAATGTACTGAACCTACTGATATTGCCAACATCCTGGCAGATAGATTCAGTGCAAACTTCACCCCCAAAAGAGCCCACAACAATACCGGAAAAGTGTAGTGTCCCAAAAATCACAGACGCATCAGTGAAAATAGCCCTTTCAAAAGCCAAAAACACAGTGTCAGTGGGGCCAGATGGTGTCCCTGGCTGCTTCTTGCATGAACTACAGAATGAACTAACCCCCCACCTTAACACGCTGTTCAACCTCAGCCTCACCACAGGCTACATGCCCATAGAATGGCCCACAGCAACGGTTATTCCACTCCACAAAGGAGGGGCCACAACTGACCCTGGTAACTATCGCCCCATAAGGCTGACTAGCCTGGTCTGTAAGGCTATGGAGCGCATCATCATGGAACTCATTAACAAAGACATTGGGAACCTCCAAATGCTTGACCCGACCCAGTTTGGCTTTGTTAAGGGCAGATCATGCCTACTAAACCTGGTTGTTTTCTTCGAGGCAGTCACCAAGGCCATAGACGAGGGAAAGGTTGTTCACACAGCCAACCTTGACCTCCCCAAGGCTTTCAACACCATTCCCCACTCATGTATTACAGAAAAGTTCACCAGCCTGAACATAAACCCCTATGTCACGAGATGGGTTGCCAACTGGCTTACAGATAGAACTCACACGGTAAGAATAGCAGGCTTCAGGTCCAACTCTAAACCAGTCACAAGTAATCTTTCCTTTGACAATCATATTGCCAAAGTAGTTAGGAAATCCTTCTATGTGGCCCATCTAATTACTAAAGGGCTCGCATCTAGAAATAAAGAGGTTATAGTGCCCCTCTACTCGTCACTCATCAGACCCATCATAGACTACAATGCCCCATTTGGGTTGTACCTCACTAGATACTTCCAACAGCTGGAGAGACCAAAAAAGTACCTTACCAAGAGGATTACTGGCCTCAAACATATGTCCTATGCAGCCCGACTGAAAAAACTCCGGCTATACTCAGTGGCATATTGCTTACTCAGAGGTGATCTCTGCCTGACTTACAAAGCCATGTCCAACTCAGAATTGATGGACATGCTCCACCTAAAGAAATCCAAGTCAATGCGAGCCACATGCTCTAGTGAGCTAAACCTCACCACAACAATAAATAGAACATTCTGGAGAGATAGATTCCTGTCACAGAGATGCCCCATACTCTGGAACAAAATTCCAAACTACATTAGGCAGAGCTCCTCACTAACACTCTTCAAGAGAAACCTTGACGAGTGGATGGGTAATAGAAAATACACCCTGGGATCACTTCATTGGCTTTGCTTGACAGAGGATCAGTTAATAAATCAATGGGGTGGCGAAAGCTGACCCACTCTGTCTAGGCTTATAAATGCCCTCGGGTAGATAGCCTAGTACCTACCTATGAACCTATATGGGAGAAATGGGGTCCAATATCATGTCCCATAGGCTATGCAAGGCATTCCTAAAAGGAACTACCCTCTTAACACCTCCAATAAGAGAACCTCTCCCCCCGGGATCTAAATTTAGATGCTCTGATTCTTGCCCCATTTGAACCATTTTCTTGTCATGTCAAATTTCTGACTTGGAAGACCCTTTTCTTGGTTGCATTTACCTCAGCCAGAGGATTTCAGAATTACAGACCTTATCTATTCGTCCCCCATAGTTGTTTTTCCATAAAGATTGGGTTTATTTCAGAAGCAACCCCTCTTTCTTACCCAGGGTATGTTCTGACTACAGTTTGAATCAATCCATAGAGCTCCCTGTTTTCTTCCCCAATCATGGCAACAAGGCAGAGTCTAAGCTTCATCAATCAGATGTTCATAGAGAGTTAAGTTTCTATTTTCACAGGACCAAGGACTTTAGAAAATCTGACCAATTGTTCTTATACTTTGCAGACAATAAGATAGGTTGTGCAGTCTCAAATGTGACTCTAAGTGGCTTTCAGACACTACAAAATATATCTACGATTTTCATAAACAAAAACTTCCAGGAAAAATTAAAGGACACTCAACAAGGGCTTTGGCTACCTCTACTGCTTTTAAACCCAGACTACCTTTGGATTCGATCTGTGCTGCAGCTATATGGGCTATCCATCATACCTTTATCACTCATTACAAAGTAGATGTGGCCTCCCGGAACAGGGCATCCCGTGGTTCCACGGTCCTGAAGAATTTTTCCAGTGAGCCACCCAAGAATCAGGTGCTGGGGACACTGGCCCAAACAGCAAGAATGAAGGCAAGATATGGACAACCATAACATAAAGAAGTTATGTACTCACCATAACGTTCCATGTTTGTTGTCCTTGATCTCGCCTTCATTCTTGCATCCCACCCTCCTTCCCCCTTCCTGGAAGATCGAGAGGAATCCCTTGTTTTTATTGGTTATACTGGCTGGGTTTCCTTTTTACCATACATTTTGGTTAGTCCTACTCTCCCCTTCTTACTCTTGTGGATGGGGTTACAGCTTTTTATGCAGGTGTCATCTGTTATGTAGAATCAAGAGTATATCTTTTTTTTATTTGTATGGTCTAGTACTGGGTTTTCACAAACGAGGTCTGGGTAACTACCGCTAGGCATGCTGGGATAGGGGCTAGCCTTAAGCCAGTAAAAGCTCTTGAGCTATAGTATACATCCGAGTCAGAGCCGAAGATCGGCCCTGAATTCAAACAGTAAGAAGAAAGGCGAGATCAAGGACAACAAACATGGAACATTATGGTGAGTACATAACTTCTTTTTTCCTGTCTGTTTTCTGTTTGGGACTGTGACGCCCATGCCCTGGCCCAGCAATCAAGGAGCCTCAATCCTCACCACTAACACCAGAGAGGGCATCTCATATGAGAGAAAAGAATAACAAATATGCACAGTAAAATGCAATTTCCCTTAAGAGCACACAGGGATCACAATCAGTCCGGGGCTTGTCACTCCCTTGCTCCCCAGGTCCCCAATTAGACTCCCCACTGGCACAGCTATAGGGTCAAGATCTCAGCCAGCTGGGCAAGCTAAAATCACCAGCACCCTCTCTGTCCAACCAGTGCTTCATGTCCCTACCCAAGTAGCTGACACACACACACACAGACACTTTGAGATGAGTTTATACAACCACACAGACACTTCTGGGGAAGGCTGGCACAGGTTCTCCAGCTGCACCCCTTTTACCCGGACTATATGGTAGAAATCACTGCCACCACCCAGCTAATAATTATCAGCTGCTCAAAGGCCCTTAAAAGGGTGTCCAATTATTACTGTGCAATATTATTATCCAATTGGTAGTCTTGCCCATGGCTAAAGCTATAGGAGTGGCTTTGTACAATTTTACCAAAGGCATACAAGTACTCTAAAGATCTTAAATTATCTCTACACAAACCAGCCACAGTTTAAAAGGTTTTAAAATATTTAATAAATAAAACCACAAGACAATACTTTCTACTACAGTGCTAGTCAAAAGAGTTCAGAGATCACACAGAAATACTTAAAATAGATCAGTAGTACAGTTCTGACATCACAGAAAAACAGTCTAATCTTTCTAATTTTCTAGCTATTGCTAAAAGAAAACGTACTTCTAAAATAACTTACTCACATAGAGTAACAAGCAGAGTGCTGAGTTGGATAGTCAAACAAAAATGCTTTCTGGTTCTCACTGTTTAAATTGAAACTGCAGTTCTGATAAACATTACATCATCTTTTACATTTTCCTGGTGTTCTCAGGCTGACACATTAACTACATTTACATTCTTAACATTTCCCTTTTGTTATCTTGCAGCTGGTCAGGAACAGAGCAATAAAAATACATTTGCATGTTTAAGTCTGGCAATTTAACTCTTGGTTAAAACATTAGAAATAATTTCTTCATCTAGACTTTTCGGCACCACTGTTTACTTGAAAGGGTCACCACAGGCTTTGCTTTGGTGAGTAGAGTGCACTGTTGTCACATTTATTTCCAGTTCCACATGTAACAGTATTTCTTTACATTTAAGACAACAAGCCTGTGATTCACATTCATATTTACAAATGATAGAATTATGTATAAAAGTCTATCTGGCTAGCCAAGCAGCATTCACCCATCTTTAACAGTCTTCACCCCCCCCTTGAAAACTCAAGCTAGTTTTTCAAGTGACCCTTGAGAAACGCCGCTTGAGAAGGTTAGGTCTATCTGAGTGTACCTCACCCCATTCCCTGTCTTGAGAGCCCATCTGCATTGGCATTGCTAATCCCACTGTGGTGCTGCACTGACATATATGCTTGCAACACCAGGCTCCATCTTAGCAACTTGGCATTTTGCTGACTGGCTCTGTTTAACCAGGTTATAGGGTTGTGATCTGTCATAACAGTGAATTTTCTTCATACAGATAAGGCTGAAGTTTCTGCAGTGCCCACACTATGGTTAGACATTCCTTTTCTACAGCTGCATAGCATTCCTCCCTGGGTTGGATCCTACGACTGAGATAAACAATTGGGTGCTCTTCCCCATCTGAAGAAATCTGGCTAAGTACAGCCCCCACCCCATGGTTTGAAGCATCCACCTGCACTACAAATGCTTTGCTGTAATCCGGACTGGCTAACACAGGGGGTGCTCCCAAAGCTTCTTTAAGCTTCTGGAATGCCTGCTCACATGCTGGGGTCCACACTACCTTATCTGGCCTGTTCTTCCTTGTCAGGCCTGTGAAGGGAGAAGCTATGGTACTATAACTGGGGACGAACTTTCTGTAGTACCCTGCTCTCCCTAAAAATGCCCTCACCTGCTTTTTAGTAACAGGTCCAGGCCATACCTGAATGGCTTCCACTTTGGCAGGTTCTGGCCTTATCTTACCACTCCCCACTCCATGTCCTAGGTAGGAGACCTCTGCCATACCCACGTGACATTTGCTCGGCTTAATGGTCAACCCTGCCCTCTGTAGTCTGCTCAGCATCTCCTTGGCATGCTGAAGGTGCTCTGGCCAGGAATGGCTGTAGATGGCAAAATCATCCAGATAAGCAAGGGCAAACCCTCCTGCTCCTGCTAGGATATGATCTACCAGCCTCTGGAAAGTCACTGGGGCATTCTTCATCCTAAAGGGCATCTTTGTGAACTCATACAAGCCAAAAGGAGTCACAATGGCCGACTTCTCTCTAGCTCTGGGAGTCAAGGTCAACTGGCAGTAACCCTTGGTAAGATCAATGGTTGTAAGATACTTAGCCCCACCCAGCTGCTCTATGGCCTCATCTGTCCTAGGCATGGGGTAAGCATCCAACTCCGTGTGACTATTTAATTTCCTATAGTCCACACAGAACCTGGCGCTGCCATCCTTCTTTGGGACTAGCACCACTGGGGAGGCCCAGGGACTGTTGGACTCTTGAGCCACCCCTAGTTCCAACATCTCCTGTACCTCCTCCCTCAGGGTCTGTCTGACTCTCTCATGCACCCTATAAGGGGCCTGCCTAATAGCCCTTTTGTGTCCTGTATCCACCTGGTGCTGCACTAAGTGAGTGCACCCTGGTTTCCCAGTGAACATGTCCCCAAATTCCTGCAACACTGCTCGGATTTCTCGAACCTGGGTAGGAGATAGCTGCTGGGACATTGCTATCCCTTCAGCCGAGGTGTCAGCCCAAGCCTCACTGAAGAGATCAGTTCCCAGATCTCCCTCAGACTCCTCCTGCAATCTACTGCAAATGCTCAGCACAAGGGCCTCCCTATCATGGTAAGATTTCATCATGTTAACATGGTACAATTTGTTCCCCTGCTGTCTGCCTAGCAGTTCCACTATGTAGTTAACATCACTTACCTTTTTTACCACCTTGTAGGGACCCTCCCAAGCTGCTTGCAGCTTGCTGTGTCTGACAGGAATGAGAACCATTACCTGCTGCCCCACAGCATACTCTCTAGCTCAAGCATTCCTGTCATACCACACCTTTTTCTGTTGTTGGGCTTCTGCCAGGTTCTCCTGGGCCAAGCCCATGATTTCCCTGAGCCTTTTCCTGAGGTTTAGGACGTATGCCACAACAGACTCCTTGTGACACTTGCACTCACCTTCCCACTCATATCAAATTAAATCTAGAAGTCCCCTAATCTTATGCCCATACAGCAACTCATAGGGTGAAAACCTGTAAATTCCTGGGGAACCTCTCTGTAAGCAAACAATAAATGGGGCAAATATTTGTCCCACTCCTTCTTAAACTGATCTGCAAATGTCTGTAGCATGGACTTAATTGTAGAGTTTAACCTCTCAACAAGACCATTAGTCTGGGGATGGTGGGGGGGGGGGTCTTCATGTGCTTCACTCCACAGGACTTCCACAGACAAGCCAGCAGGTCTGACATGAAATCGGCACCTCTGTCAGACAGTACTTCATTTATAAACCTACCCTGCTGAAAATCACTAACAAAGCATTTGCCATCTTCTCTCCCTCAATGGAGGACAAAGCTACTGCCTCAGGATATTGTGTAGCATAATTCACTACCACTAGGATATACTTTTTCCCTGTGGAACGTGAGGTACTCAGAGGATCCACAATATCCATAGCTACCCTCTGAAATGGCTCCTCAATCACAGGCAAAGGCATGAAAGGAGCTCTCACCTTGTCTACCTTTTGGCACTGCTCACAGGTCCTGCAGTACCCTGTTACATCTCTGGAAATTCCAGGCCAATTGAAGTTTCGCATAATATGCCTCTTTGTACATTTTATGCCCATATGACCTGCAAAGGGAATATCATGGACTATGGCTTGAAGCACCAGATGGTAGGTTCTAGGCACTACCAACTGCTGTACTCTCTAACCTTCTAGCTCTCTCTCAGGGGTCCACTGTTTGTATAATAATCCTTTGTCCCAGTATACAAATTCCCCCCTTTCCTTGAGAATCAGGTGCCCCCCCTAGCTACCTGCCTCAGGCCTTGCAATGTAGGGTCTGTGAGCTGAGCCTGTCTCAACTCCCTCCTTGTAACCCTTCCCAGCTCCCATTTCACAGGAATTCTGGCATCATCTGACAGTGGTGCCTCACTATCAGCCTGGGTACCACTACTCACCTCTACCTTTGCAGTCACTCTGTCCAAGGGACCATCAGTACCCCCAAGCAGCTGTGGCTCACCTTCAATTTCACTGTTAGAGAGTAGCTCCCTCCCTGAAGTAACCACCTCGCCAGTTTTGGCTGCAAGTATGCAGTCTGTCAGGGTCTCCCCAAGGCTACCAGACCCACATGCTTGTCTCCTAGCCTGACTGCGTGTAACTGCATAAGCACATGGTACTGCCTCATCCAAATTCTTCCCTCTCAGGACATCTGCAGGATGGTAGTTCGGTACCCCTGTTGTCTCAAGACAACTTACTGTTGGCATTTTGTCTTTCCCACTTACTGGCTCCCTCACCTTTTGTTCCCCACCTTGCCTCCATGGACAACTGTATGCCACATGGCCCCACTGGTTGCATTCAAAACATTTAACCCTAGCTCCTGGATGTGTACTTGGACTAGTGGCTTCCCCTGCTACTGGCAGATTTTGTTGGGGCAGTCTGTGCTGCCCACCGTGGGTTCCTTTAGACCCATGAGCAGTAATGGGGGTCCCCTTCCTGTGCAGGGCTGCCCTGCTTGCCAGGTATAGGTCTCTCTCCTTCCCCAACTCATCTGAAGTAGCACATTGTCTATCAGCTAACCAGATCCTCATGTCCTCAGGCAAAGTGCTAAGGGCTTGTTCCCCTCACCAAAAGGTCTGCCAGCCCTTCAAAAGTGGTGACCTGACATCCACTCACCCACCTATGGAAATAAGTGCTCAGTTCAGCAACATATTCACACACTTTCATCTGCCTTGTATCTATGCTCACAAAACTTTTTTCCTATACGTTTCAGGTGTTAGCTTAAACAGTTCTAAAAGACATTTCTTTACAGCAGTATAATCAAAACATGCAACGTCAGACATTTTGGAAAGAACCGTTACAGCTTTGGAGTAAGGGGGTCAGGAACCGTACCCAGAGCCGTTGGTCAACTTTATACTGTTTACATTACCCTCAAAATATGAATGAAACTATCAAAATTATCCCCCCCTTTAAACTGCAGAAGAAATTTACTGACCTTTTGTGCTTCTGGGGTCCAGTTACTCCCTTCCCCATTGCCTCCACGACTCTGGCGAAGAGTCAGCATCTCCTTCTCATGCTTCCTCTGCTTTTCTTGTTCTTCTGCTTGCAGACATAACAGTTTCTCATTCTCCTCAGCCTGCAAATGTCGCAGTCTCTCATTTGCTTCTAATTCCACACTCCTGGCCTCCAACTCAAGTATCTTTAGCTCAAGCTGGATTTTTAAGTCCACTGCAGAAAGGTTGAGCTGTCCATTTTCGAGGGAATTATATCTCCACTGCCAGTCTGATTGTCCTCCTGGTTGCTGTTTTCTGATGCAGATGTAACCAAGGCTGCAATCAGGTCTGCTTTAGTCAGGTTTCCATGCACCAGTCCCCTTGCTTGGCACCTCTGCCAGCTGGCTACTTGTCAGATTTTCATACTCATCTGCTGACATGCTGCCTGCTCACCCTGACTAACTAAGCTAGCAAAAGAAATAAAACAATTGTGATCTGAACTCTGAGTATTCAGTGCGTGGCTGTTTTAGAGTACAAAAACACCTTCAAAGTTCGCTGTACACAAGCTACAGGATTCACTCTACCCACACCACTACAGGTCAGTTAGTATTTGCCAACTAATTAATATGTAATGTGGATATCCCACCACTGCCAAACAATATGTGATGCCTGTGCCCTGACCTAGCAATCAAGGAGCCTCAATCCTCACCACTAACACCAGAGAGGGCGTCTCATATGAGAGGAAAGGATAACAAATACACACAGTAAAGTGCAATTTCACTTAAGAGCACACAGAGATCACAGTCAGTCCAGGGCTGGTCGCTGTCTTGCTCCCCAGGTCCCCAGTAAGACTCTCCACTGGCACAGCTATAGGGTCCAGATCTCAGCCAGCTGTGCAAGGTAAAATCTCCAGCACACTCTCTGTCCGAGTGCTTCGTGTCACTGCCCATGTAGCTGACACACACACACTTTGAGATAAGAGTTTATACAACCACACAGACACTTCTGAGGAAGGCTGGCATAGGTCCTCCAGCTGCGCCCCTTTTACCCAGACTATATGGTAGAAATCACTGCCACCACCCAGCTAATAATTATCAGCTACTCAAAGGCCCTTAAAAGGGTGTCCAATTATTACTGTACGATATTATTATCCAATTGGTAGTCTAGCCCACAGCTAAAGCTATAGGAGTGGCTTTGTACAATTTTACCAAAGGCATACAAGTACTCTAAAGAACTTAAATTATCTCTACACAAGCCAGCCACAGTTAAAAGGTTTTAAAATATTTAATAATAAATAATTAAAACCACAAGACAATACGTTCTACTACACAGTGCTAGTCAAAAGAGTTCAGAGATCGCACATAAATACTTAAAATAAATGAGTAGTACAGTTCTGACATCACAGAAAAACACAGTCTAATCTTTCTAATTTTCTAGCTATTGCTAAAAGAAAACACACTTCTAAAATAACTTATTCACATAGAGCAACAGGCAGAGTGCTGAGTTGGGTAGTCAGACAAAAATGCTTAATAACCTCTGGTTCTCACTGTTTAAATTGAAACTGCAATTCTGATAAACATTACATCATCTTTTAAACTTTCCTGGTGTTCCCAGGCTTAACCATTAACTACATTTGCATTCTTAACATCTCCCTTTTGTTATCTTGCAGCTGGTCAGGAACAGAGCAATAAAAATACATTTGCATGTTTAAGTCTAGCAATTTAACTCTTGGTTAAAACAATAGAAAGAATTTCTTCATCTAGACTTTTCGGCACAATTGTTTACTTGAAAGGGTCACCACAGGCTTTGCTTTGGTAAGTAGAGTGCACTGTTGTCACATTTATTTCCAGTTCCACATGTAGCAGTATTTCTTTACATTTAAGACAACAAGCCTGTGATTCACATTCTTATTTACAAATGATAGAATTATGTATAAAATTCTATCTGGCTAGGCTGGCAGCCTTCACCCATCTCTATCACTCTTCACAGGGACTGCTATTTTTTTAGTCCCAATTTAGGAGCTTACTTGATATAGAAATGTACTTGTGCAAACTTTTTATTTTATTTTTAATAAATGCTTGTGTACATCAGTGATTCATTTGGGCAGGGACAGCAGGACACGTAATGTTTGTGTTCCTGCTCTGACAACTTACCTGCCTTTTATTCTTACAGATACTACTACTTTAAAGGGGTTTCAGACAATGTATTAATGTAATGCTTGTGAATTCACAGGGCATATAGTGCTTGTGTTTGCATTGTGACAACTTACCTGATATTTATTTTGTCAAGACTAATGTTACTTCGAACTAGCTTCTGACAGGATTTTAATGTACTGCTTGTGCATTACTGTGTTTTGGGAACTTTGTATGAGTAAGTGTGCTGCTCTGCTTGTGTCTTCTTTTGAGAACTTACCTTCCAACCAACTAGCTCCAGAGATCCAAACAGTATCTGATGCATCCTCGGTCTCAGCATTGAAACGAACCCTGCTCCTGCTAGTTCATCTTTCTGCAGTTCTTAGAAAACAACTTAAGAGCACTTGTCTACTACACGGGCTCATTGTGTGCCTTAGCTGATGGGTGAACCTGCAATGGCCATCTCTTATTCCTCAGACTGTTCACTCACCTTTCCTGCTTGCACTGATGTAGTCCTTCTGGTCACCATGAACCGGGATCAACCATGTCCTCTTCCTGTGCCCAAACCTGGCATGGGAGAACCATCTTTACTAAGAGAGTTTCACCAGGGATGCTACTGGATGTGTCTGGAGAAGAGACCTTGAAGGGGCCACAGGTTCCTCTCCTATTTGGGCACAGAAGATAACTGTTAAGTAAAAACAAAAAGGTGAAACACTGTTCACCTAAAGACACAGTATCTATAAGTAAAGATGTTGTCTTTCTGTAACTAAGAAATTGTTAGTCACTCCTGATACACAACCTTGAGTACCCATTAAGCAGGTCAATTGTGAAATGTCACTAAGAAGACAGAGACTGGGCTTCATCTGCTATAGATTCTCAAGCCCATTATTCTGATGCTGAGGAAAACTGGTCTTCGCAATCCTCTTGGGAGGTGATTTCCTTTCTCTAATTGTTGCCAGGATGAGTGGTGTGCTTTTATGGGAACTAATGTATATTTTCACTGCACTGAGGAGATTTTGAATAAGTTGTAAGTGGATTTGTCTCGTTTTGCTCTGTTTTTCTCCTCTAGTGATAGCCTTGGAGGTATATTATGCTGTCTGTAATAACCCTGATTCACAATCTTTAGTCCGAATAAAAGCAATTATGCTTTACAAAAAAATGTCTCCATAGTTTATCCCCCTGTGAGCATAGAGGGGAAGGTTTTGGAACAGATTTGGTATTAGAATTTTTTTTATTCAGCAATTTGGTCATGTATCAGTCTCATAGGTCATGCTTATCTCAATATTATTGTTTTTCACATCTAAACTTTTTATTTTATTTATTTATTTTATTTATTTAACATTTGTTTATCCGGGAAAGTCCGACTGGACACACGTCCTTTTTCAGCAGAGGCCCGGGAAAAAAGGCTCCATGAGTAACAGTAAATTTTCATGCACACATTACAATAATCAAAAAAGTATAAAGTAAACAAAATGTAGTATACATAAGAACATACAAATTTGTTACACCTTGACAACAAAACCTAGCGTTTGAACATAGCTAGTACTATTTGTAGGTATGACTTATGTCAAGATATAAGGTTAAGACAGGTCAGTAGAAACAAAGGATTAAACACCTGGGGAGAAGTTGGATATGTTTTGGGTATAATGTGATGCATCAGAGCACTCATGAGGGGTTAGTACAGGAACATAGCCACTTATTTTTTTAGATAAACTTTAAGTAATGGCTTAAAGTGGTTGGTGGATGAGATTGAGAGAATGGAGTTAGGAAAGGAGTTCCATATACGAGATATATAGTTGGAAAATAAAGATTCTCCTGCAGTGTTGTTGACCTTAGTGACAGTGAGTAAGTTCTTGTTAGAGTGAAGTGGTCTGCTGGAACTGTAAGGAAGGATGAGATTTTGTAGTGCAGAGGTTCTAGTTGGCTGTGTTACAATTTTGTGAGTTAGAGAGTTGGTTGTAAAGCATAATGTTTGGAAGCTCAAGCCAGTCTAGTATTCTTAAAGCTGTACAATAATGTGTTGTATATGGGCACTCAGATGCAAACTTAGCAATTTTATTATAACATGCTTCTAGCTTAGATACATCAATAAGGAAAGAAAAATGAGTGCTATTCAGTCTGCTATAAGCTATGACTGGAGCTAGTATAAAAGTATGTATGATTATGCAAACACTGTGTCTAGGGCCTTTGCTTCTACTGTTGTTGGAAGAGATATGCCTGGGAATGAATTCAATAGTTTTCTGTTGAAAAAAATCAAATTTTTTTAATTCAACTTTAGCGAAAATGATTTTTAACTCATCTGCTAACTCCAGTCCGCAGACAATTTGATAAAAAAGGGAAATTAGGGAGTTTCTAATATTTTCCAGCCCCCCTTTAAAAATCACGCAAATCTTCTTTCACACATTGGAAACAGAGATAGCAGAAGGGTGAACAATAACAAATAAGAACCTTTCAAATTAAGGGACAGTATACAACTTCCGGATGGCTATGCTACCATGCCTCCCCCCGCCCTATTCTCTTAAAACATGTCCTATCTCTGTTCATTCCCCTTTAACAACAGATTGTGAAAGACTGAGTTACAGATGATTCATGATACAGTTGGCACTGTAGTAAAAAAAAAAAATTTTCAGGGTAGCTCCTCCTCACCCTGTAAACCAAACAGAATTCTTTGTTAGATTCTTCAGAAACCAAACAGAATTCTTTGTTAGAGTCTTCAGCTTTTATCCCCCTAGGAGTTATAGAACCAGTGCCATTTATTCAAGGGGCAAAGGCTTCCTTTCTAAAATGCTTCTCAAGACCAGTTTTAAATCTTTTCTTGCTATTTCAGTATGGGGAAGATCCATTTTTAAAAATGTTGACACTTCATAGTCTTGTTGCATCTTATTCCCCAGGGATGTTTTTTGATAACATGGAACCTAAAAGATCTCTGAACTTATGGATTTGGGTCAAATGTTCAGTTCTCTGCATTACCCTTTGGGTTATCTGCTGCTTCAAGCATGTTTACAAAGTTCTAGCTCCGGTCATAGCTTATAGCAGACTGAATAACACTCATTTTTCTTTCCTTATTTGGATGACTTTATCTTTGTAGAGTCTTCTCCCAGATGTCTAGAGTCCTTAACGTGGGATCTGATGTCATTTTCATTCATTCCTCAATGAATGGGTCTTAGATCTTACGCTGCTGCTTTTGCCTAGATTCTTGACTCCGACTCTTGAGTTTCTCCCTTTACCCATAATGCCACTACCTTCTGTATTACCTCAGATCTCATTTGCCACTCTAACAATTCAGTTGAGATTGCATTCTGTCATACTCAGGGATAGTTATTTTGTCAGATTTTGTGAGTAATAAGAATAGAATTTATTTTTCTTTACTACTATATTACTTCTGATAGTTAACCCTTTCTCTCTTTACTCGCTTATTGTTAGTCTTTTATGCTTTATTTTTCCTTACCCATTGTGAGTGTGTTAGTGTTACCATAGTTACCATAACCTCCTGTGTCTTTTACCTTATTTGTTAAGGTAACTTGTTTATCATTGTTGGTAAAGTTTTGTTTTCTGCTTCTCCTTAAAAAAGAAAATATATATATATATATATATATATATATATATATATATATATATATATATATATTTTTATTTATTTATTTAATATAGGATTTCTCCTTTCACTTGCTCTTGGTAGTGGCTGTTATGGCTGAAAACATTGCTGGTTTTAAGAAGTGCACTTCCTGTGGGCATATTCTTTTGCCCACAGAGAGTGCATTTGTTTAGGCCCCACTCATCTGGATTCTACCTGTGAGATTTGTGCTGGGTTCATTTCCAGAGCCATTAGTGACAGGCACAATAAATTATTACTCAAGGGCCTTCTTCCTGCTTCAACATCTTCTTCAGCTTCTGCTTCAGAGGCTCAAACGTTCTCAGAAAAGACTAAGCCTATGGATCCCAGGGAGCATAGGAAGCCACTCTCCAATTTCTCCAAGGCTCAAATATCCCTTTTTTTCAGGGGACTCCAAGAAAACCATCTCAACAGCCATCTATTTCTTTGGTCAGGTCCTCCCGAGGTCCTTCCATAGCAGATGTGAACAAGATGATGAGGAAATTTCTCAGAGCCCAAATCCAGATAGAGGTTTTACTGTCTCCATCTCCCATCAGATCTGTAAGCCTTAAACCTTCTTTATATCCTATCATCTCTCCTTCTCTGATCTGACCTATGGTTTCAGAGTCCTTGGATCCAAGAGCCCCGAAAGTCAAAGTGTCAGATCTAAAGATGCCTTATTCCTTGACTCCGACTGTCTCCCTGATCTTTTTCAGTGCAGTCCCACCTTGAGCAGGACGAATCTCAGAGCCAAAGCATCTGTGTCAAATCCAGAGGGATGAACTCAACTCCCAGACTTTCAGAACCATCACTTCCCCTCAGAGCCTCAGCACTAGACAGCTCAGGTCCAACCCCCACCTAGGAATGGAGGCCCAGAATGGACCGAGGCTTAACTGATCCAAGAGTTTTGGCTTCGTTGAGCTTGACTTCAATGTCTTCCAGTCTCTCTGCCTTTGAGGTGGTGGAGAGAGCTTTCTCCCATCCGAAAGCTATTTTGACTCTCACTTTCTCAGATCCTATCTCCGTTCCTCCCTTGGATCCAGTCTCTTAGCCTCATCAGCCTTGTCTATAGGGACAGGCAGCCCGTAAGAGTTTCCAGGCTGTTCCAGTTCAGGAGCTCCCCATTTCTTCCAACACCTCTCCAAAGCATCCCACTGAAGAGGTTCCCTGGAAGAGATTGTGCAAAAGGAGGCACCTAGATTTCCCTCAGGAGTCTTTGATTGAAGAGACAGGTTTTGTTGAAGGAGAAGAGGCCTCAAGATCACCACCAGAAGACATCTTCAGAGGTATTCTAGAGATCCTTCACCAAAAAGGTGATTGGTTCCCCCAAATCCCTCCCAGGAGGAATCAGTGTTCCTAGAAGCCTTTGGGTCTGGCCCATCTATGTCTTGAGTTACTCTTCCAGTGGGATGAGCTTATAGACCTTTTCTTCCACCAGGCTTAGGAGCAGCCGGATAACATAGAACCTATTCCCAGGCATCCATACCAAATCCTAGGTGCAGCAAACAATAGGCAGTTTTGGAGTAAGTGAATCCCTGTAGATGCCAAAAAGGAGCTGGCCGAACCGAGCTCCACTGTCCATTCCCCCTAACAGAGTCTAGGGTGTTAGAGATGCATGTAAAGTGTGTGTACACTTCAGAGATCTTTGCCTTACGGTCACTTAATTATTTGGCACACTTTACTTTGTTACTAAGGGACTTGATTAAGGAACTCTCTAAGTCTATCCCTGGGTCCTTGACAACAGAGGAAGAGAAGGCTTATTCCTTGCAACTGGCCACACTACAATTGATATTGAATGCATCCATGAGCCTAATCTCTCATGCAGCTGAAGGCTAATCACAGACTGCAGGTTCAGGCATAGCCATCAGGAGACATGCCTAGATGTAGTATGTGATTTTTGGGAAACCCTTTAAATTTTCATTCATCAATGGTCCCCTTTGATAGATCTTCTTTGTTTCGGCCAACAATTAGACACTTTCTCACAGTGAGCAAGATGGAAAGACCTTGTCTGCCATGAGAATCTGTTTTTCTACCCAGCATAGAACTTTTTCCAGGAATCAATAGGGTGGTAAGAAGATGTGGTTCCAAATGTCTCCAGGACTTTTTCAAGACTCGTGGGGAATTTTCTCCCAGAGGCAGAGGAAGAAATAGTGGAAGACACCATCTACTCAGCAGGTGGGTCCACAAAACCAAGGGTTCTGAGACTCCTCAGAGAGACACTTTCAGCATTCCTGAAAGTTTGCCAGACTTTTCTCTGGATGCAGTCAGGGGTGCTTGTCATTGCACCCAGATGCCTGGACAGTCATCACAAGAGATTCTTAGTTGTAAAAGATCGTATTCAGAGGATATCTCATTCCCTTTTTACAAATTCCCTCACAAAAAAGAAAACGCCTCCCCGATGTTCCATCTAATCAGCAGGAGTTAGGAGCTCTAGAAGTTCAAAAGCTGCTAGACTAAAGAGTCATCCAGGAGGTGCCACCAGACCAAAAAGGATCCAGAATTTACTCAAGGTTCTTTTTTGTGCCAAAGAAAACAGGGGACCGGAGACCTATTTTGGATCTCAGTTATCTAAATCAGTTTGTAAAGAACTCCAAGTTCCAGATGGTCATGGTTCAGTCCATTCTATCTTTTCTACTGAAGAATGACTGGATGAGCTCTATAGATCTCCTAGACATGTACAATCCCATCAAAATGAACTGGCACTCTTGAAGATTCTCATGCTTTCAGTTGGGAGCCAGTCATTACCAGTTCAGAGCCCTGTCCTTTGGTCTTACCACAGCCCCTATGGTGTTCACCAAATGGATAGTAATGGTAGCAGCTCATCTCAGACCATACAGATTCAGAGTGTTTCCTTATCTGGAGAACTGGCTTCTCACTGCACCAACCAGGCCTCTCCTAGAAAAAGCCAGGGATTACTTGCTCCAATTGTGTCTGCTCCTGGGGATCACAGACAGTCTTCCCAAGTCATATCGTCAACCAGTTTGAATCTTGGAGTTTATAAGGAAGCACCTAGGTACAGTCAATTGGCTAGCTCTTTTACCACAAATCAGGATTCAAATCTCAATTTCTTCCCTGTTCTCCAGCAAAATTGGTTCTTTAAGTTTTCGGTTTGATGGCTGAGCAAACAATTTGATACCTACTGCTCACCTTTACATGCAAATTCTCCAGCGGACTCCAGCAATACAATGGTCGATTCTTCGTCAACCCTTGAACCACCCTATAAAACTATCTAGAGCCTGCAGACACTCCCTGCTCTGGTGGATTCAATCCAATGAAGTTTGTCAGGGATGTTCCTTTATTCTTCCTCCTCCAAAGGCCACGTTGACTATGGATCCCTCCCAGTTGGGGTGGGGAGGAGCTTTTCCTGGTTTGTAAACGTCTTAGAGATGACAATGGTCCTTTTAGGGTTGCAGGCCTTTCAGAACTGTCTTCATCCAGGGTCAGTTGCTATCCAGACAGACAATATGTCAGTGGTTTGGTACATCAACAAACAAGGGGGACCCGGATCTTACCCCCTTTGCAGTGAAGCAGTGAGAATCTGGCAGTGGGTGATCTCTTCCAACTGCTTTCTTGTAGCAATGCACATACTGGGGAAATCCAATGTTCAAGCCAACAATCTCTGCAGGACTATCATTATCCTTCACAAGTGGTCTCTCAGCTATGCAGTGGCAGAAATAATCTTTTGCCAATTGGGTCAACCTTGCTGTTATCTGTTTGCCTCCCATCAACAACAAGTGCAGCAAGTTGTTTGCCCTAATCCCACCTCAGGGGGAATCACCGAAAGATGCTCTGCTCCATGCTTGGCCCTCCGGTCTCACATATGCTTACCCTTCCCTACCTCTAATTCCCAAATTTCTTTAAAAAAGCACTCCAGTTGAAGAGCAAAGTAATCCTCATTGCCCCTTTTGGCCTTGGCAAGTTTGATTCCCCTTCCTGTGGTCTCACCTACTATTGTCCTCCTTGGACACTGGACCACAGTCCAGATCTACTATCATATTCATCAGGGATGATTCACCCAGACATTCCAGGCCTCTGACTGACCACATGGTTTCTCCAACTCCAATGATGGCTAGACAGTCCAGGCTTTTCTCTTCTGTTCACCAAATCTTTTCATCCCACAAACCTTATACGAGAAAAAATTATAAAAGTAAATGGAAGAGATTTTACTTTTAGGCACAACAGAAAGAGTTGGATTGCTTCACAGCTCTAATTTCTGTTGTTTTAGATTTTCTTGCTTCAATTTTTCAAAGTGGTGCTAGTTCCTCCACCATCAAAGTCCAACTATCAGCCATCTCTAACTACCACATAGGAGATGATGCTTCCCAGGTAACTTAATCCAAGTTATGTAAAGCATTCCTTAAAGGTACCTTTCTGCTTAGACCTTTAACAAAGGATCTACTCCTCCTCAGGATCTTTCTATTGTATTACAGAGCTTGGTCCAATCTACCTTTGAGCCCTTGACTAAGTCAGGTCTCAAATTTCTTTCTTGGAAGACAGTCCTCCTTGTGGCTATTACTTCTGTGAGGCAAGTTTCTGAAATTTAAGGCCCGTCTTAAAAAAAACACCTTATTTCATTTTCCATAAATATAGAGTTTCCTTATGTACTAACCCCTCATTTCTACCCAAAATTGCATCAGAAACAAACATCAAGCAAGTTATCAATTTGCCAGCCTTCTCTCCAAATTTTAACAATAATGGAGAATACATGCTTCACCTTTTAGATGTACATAGGCAGCTTCATTTTTATCTTCATAAAACAAAGGAATTTAGAAAAACTGCTCAACATTTTGTTTCTTTTTCCAGTAACAAATTGGGAGAACCGTTGTCCAAGGTTACTTTAGCCAAATGGATAAAAGATTGCATTTCTTAATGTTTACTGTTTAAGAGGTTTATCCTTACCAAGACCTACAAAAGTGCATTCAACTAGATTCATGGCTACATCATGGACTTTCTGGGCCAGAGCATCCATTGATGATATTTGTGCAGCTGCCACTTGGTCTAATCCTCATGCCTTTATTGCTCATTATAATTTGGATATAATCTCCAGAAACAGAGCTGCATTTAGTTCTGCGGTGCTTCAGAACATTTTTCCCTGAGGGCCACCCAAGGTTATCATAGCTGTGGACTGTGTCCCATTCATTGAGGAAAGAATGAAAATGACAACATCAGATATAAAACTCCAGTATAAACAGTTCTGTTAAATATTCTAGGTATGGTATGTTGGATGGTTAAAGGGGTGAAACTTGTTTGTCTAAATGTGTTTTGAATATGTTCAGACCTATTTTAATGTTTTATAAAAATGTTATGCATGTTGTTGCCTGTAGAGTCAAGGTTAATTTTAAAGTAATCAGTGTAACATACTGCACGCTCTTTCCCTTAGTGTGTGTGTGAATGTGTGTGTGTGTGTGTGTGTGTGTGTGTGTGTGTGTGTGTGTGTGTGTGTGTGTGTGTGTGTGTGTGTATATATATATATATATATATATAATAATAATAATAATAATATCACATACATCTATTGTCTGTGACCGAAGTTCAATCATACACAACAGTGAACACAAACAAAACTGAAAACAATATCAACAGAGGAAAACTGTTACCTCTCCCAATATATAAACTAAAATCCCCATAACACTAACTTCAAATTTGTCTGCATAGTTGCATGTTATGGGAAGGATTTAATGATGTTAGGGTTAGCACCCATTACTAAAGAGGGCAGGGGGACTGTACTTCCCTGCACCACCTTAGTAATTGGTGCTAACCCTAACTCTAATGCTGCCCCTTCCCTCACCCTAACCCTACACCTTAACATCATTAAAACCTTTTCTGCAACACTGCCACTACACAAGACATTCTCAGACACACAAACATTCACAAACACACACAAACAACACTACATTTACTCCATAACATAACCCTTACACTAACATACACAAATTTGTACACAACACCCATTCTTCACTCATCCACGATCTTAACTCTGACTCTGTCTCACACACACACATAAACACACACACACACACACACACACACACACACACACACACACACACACACACACTCTTACCCCCCCAACCCCACTTACTTGTATCAACATTCCATACCATCGATACATCCACCCTTTGGCCATCCATGCAGTCGACATTAAATTACACCACTGCATTTGTCAGACAAATGTAGTCTCTCTAAAACGCAGGGGAACCATATATAGACAGTGACATATATATATAGGTTAGCAATGCAAACATAAATAGTACGCATGAGTGAGAAAAATCCTATCTGTATGTAAAACAAACATGAAAAAAAAGACAAAAACATTGTTTTGTTTTTTTTGTATGGGGGCAAGCCCACCTGAACCATGCTAATTATATATACCAACTCTTAGATTGCACAGTTCCAGGGGAAAGAGCATATTCTCCAACCCTGGAGGCTGTTTGTCTTGCACAGCTGTTGAACATTTGCTTTGTCAACCAAAGTATGTCAGTAAAACAGATGTTAACATTGGAAGTTTCGACCAAAGTAACCACTTCGAAATATATACATGAGAGGGTTGTGTGTGTATATGTATATAAGATGTGAGCAGTGTCAACGACTGAACAGGTAACAAACTTGGATGTGCATTGCCAACTCACGTTTTGCCTAAAGAGTGGATGAATTCTATAAGGTAGAACAAGTGTTTGTCTCCTTTGCTCAGGGTAAGGAGGGGATTTTAGTGGCTAAACATTCTTTCCAAGTGGATCAGTAACTGTTTTTTGTCATCAAGCTACCTATTGTAAACTGCTGTTTTCAGAATCCAGTCCAATAGGGTATGTCTAATTCCACTAAAATGCACCCATTGTGGACACTTTTGCCAAGGACACTTGGTCATTCAGTGATGGTGCCATCTCCATACATTAATACTTGACCTTCTGAGCCCTTACCTTGACTTAGGCTTCCCAGAGGTATTTAAGTTTTTTCCAATACTTCCACCCACAGATGGCCTTCAAATCTACAATTTTATATATATATATATATATATATATATATATATATATATATATAGAAACACTTTATAACCTCTAATTACTGAAATGTCGAATTTCCGTATCTCGAGACTATAAAGCCGAATGTTAAAAATAGCGAAAGGTCATAATCGTGAACTTGAATATATGTCAGATTCATGGTTACGACCTTATGCTGCGTAATGTCCGGGATTGTGTTTTGATGGTGCGCGGTGCCGTGTGTGGATGTAGGTGTTATGTCAGGTAAGTGTTTTCTAAGGGTTTTGAGTGGGAGTTAGAGTGTATGTGAGTGTGCTGATGTGTTTGACGTGTGTGTGAGGGGTCGAAGAATGTGCTTGTGTGAGTTGGCTTTTGTTTTGTGTTTGTGCAATTTCGGAGTTAGTATATATAAGTAGGGGGGGGTGGGGAGTGCAGGGGGGCTTGCCCCCTGCTTATGTGTGTATGAGTTGTGTATGTGTGTAGTTTTATTTGTTTATGTTGTGATGTGGGTGTTGTGGTGCATGTGTGGTATAGTGTGTGCGGTGTTTTCGGTGGTGTGAATTTCGCATTTTTTTTGTGTCGGTGTTTTGTGGATTCGGTTTTATAGTCTCGAGATACTGAAATTCGATATTTCAGTATTTCGAGGTTATAAAGTGAATCCATATATATATATATATATATATATATATATATATATATATATATGTGTGTGTGTGTGTGTATATACAGCACTCATCAGTTGATTTGTGAGGTATTTTAAGGGGAGTCCATATTTCCCTTCCTCCTTTCTACTTCATTCAGCTTGCATGAATTTTTTTCTGTTGATTAGTCAACTAAGAGTATAATTTTCCCTCTTTACCTTTTAGGATATGGCTTGCTCAGAAGGTCTCAGAGTCTGAAAGTGCCATTTTGATGTGTGACACATCAACTTGCAGCAACTGGAGACATGCATGTCTTGAACATGCAAGGTAACAATGATTTTGGAAAATGAAAAGCTGGGGCTAGAAGAGTGAATCCAAATCATTACTCACTGCAAATGGCCTTTCCACAGTCCAACTGATGCAATGAATTAATGTCTTTTTTTGTCTACACTTAGATATTGGAAACATATTGCAAAAACGTGCCCTGTGTAGAGAACAGCTGCAATTGAACCAGTAGTCTTCTATTGAAAAAAAAACAGTATTGGCAGCTCTTATGGTCCAAGCAGAATACTATAGTGTATTTTCAGGCAGAGGCATTTTATAGACTAAGAGGTAATTCTTCTAAAGTCAGTGGCAGCTGGTGACTTCAAATTAAAGGAGGGCTGCAGGAGACAGCTGAATGGGTGGGGCCAATGGGAAGGGGTGTGGCCAATTGGAAAGGGGTGGAGCTATGCTCAAAACCACAACAACTGGAACTTTAATTAAATACGCTGCCCTGTGTGCCACACGGTCATTACGAGAGACCAATCAAGACAAAATGAAGTGTAGAAGAAAAAATATTTCAATGCATTGGCTACATGACAACTTACTTAATATCCAGATGGAAACAGGTTGTGAGGCATGAAAAAATAAATTACTTTTTAAATACATTACTGGAATGTCAGTCAAAATCAAGTGTAAAAAAAACAAGCAGCGCTCAACTCAAACCACTACTCCTTGCACTGCAGTTCTAATTATAATTTATATTCAGCTTAATAAAATTACCAAGTAACATGCTGAAAGTAGCAATCTCTGTGATACCCCCACTTGTAAAAATGTTTCTTATCCAAAAAAGGCCTGCTGCCTGACACAACTATCTACTTGTTTCATGGGGAAGACATGATCAAAGTAAAAAATGAACAGCAAACACGAAACAAGCTCAAGATAAATTGCTTAAAGGATTCCTGCACAAGTTATGGACCACACATGATAGATTGGCATTCTGTTTAGTTTACGGGTAAAGCCTGCAAAGATGACTGCAAGTCTCCAACAAATGTAATGAGCTTCTGAAAATACTGTAATCCTGTCCTTTTATTACAAATACTGTCATATGCATTTTAATACCCAAGGCTTATACATTATCTAGTTATGTAAATATTCTCTGCATGGCAACAACGAAAAGGCTTTCAATGCTGGTAATTCTTTAACAGTATGCTTATTAATGCTTACTTGCATCTTACAATCTCCGACAAACTTATCTGATGATCATTAAATCATTGCTACTTAAACAGAGCAACAGGGCACTGTGACAGCATGCATTTCCTTAATAATAAGAAGCATAAATCAACAGTATAAAAATATGACAGAAAACCAGAACATTCTGCAAAATCAAGGACAGATGTAAAGCCACGGTCGCACTTGCGGTCTACCTTGGATGGGGGAATACTTTGCACACTTACACTGCATAACTGCTCCTTGCCTTCCTTGGACACATCCAGAGCCACTACAATAGGGAGTGGGGTGCAACAAGTATGTCACAATTTGAAATGTCTCTGGCTGACAGTGATGGCTCTGACACTCATACCTCTCAACTTCAGAGCAAGAAATCTGGACAAAGCCATACATAGAACTAGAAGTGGGACACAGGCACAAAAATAAGGACAATTTTTAAATATTGCTCTTGTTAACTTAGATAATAGAACAGTAGTAGGTCTTGCATTAGTACGAATTTTCTGAAGGGTATGAAATCTGAAACTCAAATGTCTGCCATTATTTTCTAACTTCAATCTTTAATGACTTGCCACTAGTTTGCCAGAAAACCACAATTTTATAAAAAACAGACCAGAAATGTGATGCAAAAATATAAAGTTGCCACACAATACAGCTGGGAATCTGTCAAAAAAGGGACACCTTTTTAATATTAACACTGTTAACTTGAGCAGCTAACAAAATAAGAGCATCTACATGCATTTCTGAAATAAAAGTAATATATAACTCTGATCATTACAGTTATATATAATTGTAAACCCTCCATGTTTTCTTCCAAAATTGCCATTTTGAGGAGGGATTATTAGGGGAGAGCAACATTTTGAGCCACAATTGGGGACAATTGAGAGGTTTGGATATCCCTAATTCTACAAAACGATTTGCACGTACCTCTCAACTTCTTAATGCAGGACATCTGGACAAGGCTAAATATATTGGAGGAACATACAAACACTACTAAAAATTGCTCTTGTATAAACTTACGACAGTTGATAGAATAACAGGTCTTGTTTTAGCGTGCATTTTTCTGAAGGTTATGACATCTGAAACTCAATGTCTGTCATTTAGTGACTTCATTCCTAAATGATTTGCTAGAAAACCACAAATTTTATGAGGAACAAACCAAAAATAAGAAGCAAATATCTATTCATTCTGCAAAAATATGGACAACTGAGAGGTATAGTTCAACCGGGGCTGTCTGAGTTTGCTACCCCCCCTCACAAAATCATGGTCGAATGGAGCCTCCCCCCTGCAGCCATTCCAATGTCCCATTCCTTGGTTATTTTGCCCCATTTACCATAAACACCGTAATGTGCATACTGTTTTACTTCTGCGATGATTTAGATTTCATTTGAAAGTTTTATTTTGCATTTTACAGCACAAACCCTAATAGATATCTGTTAAACAAAGCATTGCAGTCTCACAATGAAAATAGACTGAGCATTAAAACTTCTCTGCCCTTGAAACTCACATGCATTGAAACAGCATTGAAACCCACATTCAAAGAAAATACATTTTGCCAGTGGCAGATAAAGATTAACTTTGGGCTGATTTCAAAATCATAGGCCCCTTGAACATGAAACATACACATGCTCTTTGATACACCTTACTGACTGTATTACATTATATTCCTTGTACAATGCAGTACAGGTGTTAGAGGGCATTTTAAATTTATTGTTTTGAACATTTTTCCAGTAAACAGTGAAACAAAATGCATGCACCAATGACAAAACTGCCCAATTCAGAACATTTCCATCATAAAAAGTCTACTCAACCTTCTATAGTCCACCAATATCAGTAAATATGCACAATCTCTGAAGTAGTAAAATCCACATTAAAGAAATCTGTAACTAATAAAAAGGTTGCTGCTAGCAAACAACTTTATGTGTCATTGTTTCATCTACAAATAAAGTGCCTGTTGCCCTTGAAGAATAAATTGCCTATATTGCATGCATTAAAAAAATGATACGCTAGTAATGCTGCAGTAGGGAATGGATGGCAAACTGATAGGTTCATAGTTACTAAGTATCTTTGCCAAAAAGGACTGCAGCATCCACCCACTTTACAACACAGTACAGTATCAGCAATGCATCTACCTACTGTGGGAGTAGAACCCACAGCATTCTGCATCAAAAGCAAGTACACTACCTGTTGTGCTATTAACAATGCAAGCAGACTTAGCATAAGCAACACTAATCTTTTGTTCCCCTGCAGCTCTCAGCTCCTTGTAAAATCTACTCGACACTCAGCTGTATCTCTGAACTTTGCAGCACAAGAAATCTGGAAAAAGCCAAATTTTATTGGGGGGGGGGGGGACAAAAGCCCAAAAACCAAGGACACATTTTAAACATTGCTTGCATAATGTTGGAAAGTTGCTAGAATAAAATGCTGTGTTACCACCATACATTTCACTGCCACATCTTGAACCCAGGGGACCCTGTGCAAAACAGTGAGAGAAACATACCACTATGCTAAATCAGCTGAAACAGAGGAAGACAAACTTTAATGGCTATCATTTAGTGAATTCAGTTCTCACCATAGCTGTCAACCTCTTAACAAAAAACACCTGAAAAAAGCCAATAATGAGGGAATACAGCTGCCAAACATATTCATTGAATTCAGTTCTCACCATAGCTCTCAACCTCTTAGCAAAAAACACGTGGACAAAGCCAGTAATGGGGGGAATACAGCCCCCAAACATTCAGTGAATTCAGTTCTCACCATAGCACAAAATACCCGGACGAGGCCAATAATGGGGGAATACAGTCCCAAAAATATGGGCAAATTTCAAATATCCATGTTACAAACTTAGACAATTGCTAGAATAAAAGGTTTTGTGTTACCATGTACTTTCTGAAGAATATGAAGTCTGAAATTCAAATGCCTGTTATTTTTTAAACATTTGTTAACCAGGAAACTAGTCTGACTTGGAAAAAAACAAAGCCAGTTTTCAGCAGAGCAGGGAGAAACACTCCAGATACATCTTTATAAGGGATGGGAGGACATGCAGACTCCACACAGAAGGCACCCCAGCCAATAATCAAACCAGAGAACCCGTAGCTGTAAGGCAACAATGCTACCAGTGCACCACTGCACTACAAAGCTTTGCAAGGAAAAATGAAGATACAGAAACCACAGATTTTATGAGGAACAGAACAAATATGAGGCAAAAATCTGCAATTTTTTTATAAATAGTGGTGGGTTGGGAATTCAGGTCCTTGCCACCTGCATCCAAGGTACAGGGTTCAAACCTGAGTATCTCTACCCACCACTATGTGTTAACAGGGGCATTTCACACACACACACACACACACACACACACACATCTGGGCTGCTGACTCAGGCAGTCAGAGTTTGCACAGATTCCTGGGCATCTGTGGGGCAGTCTGAATGTGTCCATGCATGTGTGGAAGTTCTGGTACTTGTAAAAAAATAAATTGTTTGTTTTTTTTAATTTTAGGTTCATAGATTCATACTAGGCTATCTGCCCTGGGGCAATTATAAGCCTAGCCCAATTCTGTATGGCTTACGCCACCCCTTGATTTGAGTATACTGTGCCCTTTTTTAAGGTTTAGTTTTCTGTGCCTCTCTCTAATAGTGACATGGGAGTAATCCCTGGGACAAACCTACGATCCCCCATCCACTTATCGAGATTCTTCTTGAAGAGATTCAGTGAGGTGCACTGCCTCACATGAACTGGAATTCTATTCCAGAGTGAAGGGAGCCTCTGGGTTATGAACCTGTCCCTCCAGCAAGTTCTATTTATTTCTGTGCTGAGGTTCAAGTCCCTTGAGCGTGTGGCTCTAAGGGATTTAGATTTACTGAGGTGGAGCATGTCCATTAATTCTGGATTTGACATAGCTTTGTATGTCAGGCATAGATCGCCTCGAAGTAGGCGGTATGCAACTGAGTAGAGCTGGAGTTTTTTTAACCGAGCAGTATATGGCATCTGTTTGAGACCCTTGATCCTCTTGGTGAGATACTTTTGGGGTCTTTCTAATTGCTGCAGGTGTCGGGTAAGGTACATCCCAAAGGGGCATTGTATTCTATGATGGGCCTGATGAGGGATGAATAAAGGGGCACGATTACCTCTCTTGATCTAGATGTGAAACCCTTCATGATGAGGTGGGCTATGTAGAAGGTCTTTCTAACCACTTTGGCAATGTGGTTTTCAAAGGAGAGATTGCTATCAACTTGGGTCCCCAGGTCCCTAATAACTTTCTCTGTACTTAATGGGTTTTCGCCTATGTTGTAATTTGTGGGCACATTGTTTTTGCCAAAGGGTATGACTATACATTTTTTGGCATTTAGCTTTAAACCATGGCGCTGGCACCAGTTATCTGTCTCTGTGAGACCTTTTTGAAGGATGTTTGTGTCAGCTGGAGAGTTGATTATGGCGCCCAGTTTGCAGTCGTCTGTGAACTTGTTGAGCCATAGTCCTCCCACGTTTGTCTGTACCTCGGAAAAGTATATACCAAACAAGAATGGTCCCAGGACAGAACCCTGTGGGATGCCACTTTTGACCGGTTTTGAGTCTGACATTGCTCCAGAAACTCTCACTCTGTGAGTTCTGTCTTTGAGCCAGTTTGCGACCCATCTTGTGACATAGGGGTTTATATTTAAGCTGGATAGCTTATCTATGATGTCCAAGTGGGGTATTGTGTCAAATGCCTTTGCAAGGTCCAGATAGGCTGTGTGGACTAACTTCCCTTCATCTATGGCTTTGGTGACTGTTTCAAAGAAGTCAACCAGGTTCAAAAGGCAGGATCTGCCCTTGACAAAGCCGAACTGGGTAGGATCTAGTGTCTGTAGGTCCCCAATGTATTTGTTTATGAGCTCCATGATGATCCTCTCCATAGCCTTGCAGACTAAGCTAGTCAGGCTTATGGGGTGATAGTTTCCAGGGTCCGTAGAGGCTCCACCTTTGTGGAGTGGGACCACTGTTGCTGTACGCCATTCTGTGTGCACATATCCTGTAGTGAGGCTGAGATTGTATAGCTGTTTTATTTGGAGGATTAGTTCCTCTTGTAGTTCATGTAGGACGCAACCTGGGATGCCATCTGGTCCCATGGAAGCAGTGTTTTTTGCTTTGGAGAGGGCAGCCTTCACCTGAGCATCTGAGATGTTTGGGAGGCAGCCCTCTGCCGGGATAGATATTTGCTCTTTTGGGGGGGAGGGGGTGGAGAAGTTTGCACTGAACCTGTGTGCCAGGATATTGGCGATGTCTGTGGGTTCAGTGTATTTTTTGTCATTTAGAATCAACTCAGAACAAGTCTGGGAGTTGCATCCCAGGTTTCTAACATAACTGAAAAAAGCCTTATGATTGTTTTTGGTGTCCTGTGCAATTTTTCTCTCGAAGCTGGCCTTGGAGAATTTTATGAGGGATCGTAATTTTTTGCTAGTACTGATCAGAGATGCCTTCCCTATTAGGGATTTTGCTCTATCATGTATTAGCTTCCTCCTTCTGTTGTACAGTTTATTTATGGCAGGGGTCCACCAGACTGGACGCCTGCCTTTGGATGATTGGGTCTTGGTTTTGTTTGGGATAGCATGATCCATGCATTCCTGGAGATGTCCGTAGAATGCATTTATATAGGATTCTGCAGTTTGGGCTGTAGTTTCCACTGGCCCTGGGGCCTTGAAGGATTCCACTTCGGATTTGAGAAGTGAGAAGTTCGCTTTTGAGAAGTTTTTCACTGTTGTTTTCTGGGCTGGGGGTGGGGTCGGGATGTGGACATCCAGTGAAATTAATTTATGGTCTGATCTTACCAATGAGGGATATACTTCTGGTGTGGAGCATAGAGTCTCCATGTTGGTAATGATCAGGTCTAGTATGTTGTCCCCTCTTGTGGGAGTGGTGACTAGTTGTTCCATAGCATTTGAGTTTATAATTTCCAGGAATCTTTGGGCTAAGGTGCTGGTGCTTGAGTAGTGCTTTCAGTCAATGTTTGGGTAGTTGAAGTCGCCCAATATAATGGTGTTCGGAGAGATCTTCATGTTCTCCAATGTTTTCAGGAAAGCCGAATGGGATTTCTGACTTTGAGAGGGTGGTCTGTAGGATGCTATAAACTGAAAAGCAGTCTTGCCCACTGTTAGTTGCACATGGATGGTCTCCGATACTTCGTGCAATGCCACTAACCTGGAAGCGTGGATATCCTTGATTCACATTTTTATTTCTTTTGTTTCTAGGTGGAAAGGCTGCAGTCCTATAGCACGAGCTGCCCCTGTCAAAAGTACAGGTCCTTGATCAGCCCATACCTTGAATACTGCTTGCAGTTCTGGAGATCATATAAGGAAAAGAGGATGAGACTGCTACAAAGAATTCTGAGGAAAGCTGCCATGAAGATCCATAGGGTAGAGGGGAAAGCAAATAAACCAGAAAAGAAGTGGGATATTATACTTGTCGAACACATTGCTTTACAAACGTATCCAAAGTCTTTATCAACATCATATTATAATCGTACTTAATTTACTTCATGAGCTTTTTAATATTTCAAATGTGACTTTCTTTCAACCACTAAAATTGCATGCATTCACCACTCTTATTTTTGCTCTATTTTAAATTCTCCCAGCAGTCCTTTTTTCATTGCAAAGGTAATGGTCCAACACATTCTAAGCAACTTGTTCTTTGCTTTAGTTACAAACCCCACCCCCAGCTGCCTTATTTCTTTTATAATGCCTCACATATCTTCCACAATCTGTGTAACCCTTGAGTTCCACTTTCTGGTTATCAATTTTTTTGGTTGCTTACATAATCAAAGTTAGTACGTTAGTAAGGCCTGATGCTGCTAAATTAGAATAGGGAAGGTTGACACAGCAGCTTCCATAAGATAGTAAGGCCTGGTACTACTGAGTTAGAGTAGGGAGGGAAGACATTCTAGCTTATGTAAGATAGTAAGGCCTGATACTACTAAGAGTGGGCAAGGAAGACATTCTAGCTGCAATAAGTTTGTAAACCTGGTGCTACTAAGTTGGAGTAGGGAAGATAGGCATTCTAGCTTCCTCACTCCAACTCAGCAGCATTATTTCTGTAGTAACCTCCACATGTTCACTGAGCATGTGCTTTAGAGGATTTCACAAACCATCTCTGCATTCCGTGAATTTTGCATACACCCAAAAAACATACACCCATTTGCCTCTTTTTTTTTTTTTTTCTCTCACCACACACTGCCAACAGTTACCATGAGCCTAATGGAAGACCTTTTGTAATCTACTAGGGATATAAACATAACTGTGTAAGCATTTCTATACAACTATCCTAAACTGTCTTGATCTAGTTATATATTATGAAGCCCTACTCACTTCTCTCCCAATCCTGTTTGAGTTCCCGATTGATTTTTTTTTAATTATTATATATAATGTTATATCCACTACTAATTATTATCCTGTTTCTACAGCCCTATCTGTTCTTATTTCCATCAAATATTTCCCAGGGTTGCCACTTACCAAGCTGTCTTCTTTCTTTCTTTCTTTGTCTGACATTCTGTTATTATTTTCTGGTATGGAAACCCATCCCTACAATGTAATCCAAACAATTATATCTCTTCCTTCCAGTCTCTTAATTTCTATCACCCCCCCACCCTGTGTAACTTGCTGCCAATACCGCAGTTGTTTGACCACGTTCCCCCAGTTATGTCCCACGAGTTGTTGCATAATCCCTATTCCATTATTTTGGGAACCCTATCAGCTAAATTTCCGTATTCTGTCCCAGAGTAGATTATTTTTCAGTGTACTATCTACCACTTCACATACAGAATGTTTTACTTGGTTGTTTTTGTACTCCCCAACACCTTCCAATAGAGCAATCTCTTACTGTCATAATTCTATGTCTTTTCATCATATCTTTTCATTTTGGTTTTTAAAGCGCGCGCGTGTGTGTGTGTGTTTTCCCTTAAATTGAGCAATCCCATGAACCCTTGTCACATAGCTCGGAGTTTCTTATCCCTCAACCCCAGGCTTCTTTCCTTCTCAAATAAAGTTCTTCAGTTCCTTATTGATTTTCATGTCATAATGTATAATCTGGTTAATAGAAAAAACCTGGCCATTATATAGAATCAAGGGCACCTAACACATTTCACTGCCAGTATCTTACTGTCCGGATAATAATCAAGAACTTCCACTCTTCTTCTTCTTCTTTTGGCTTTTCCCGGTTAGGGGTTGCCACAGTGAATCACCTGTCCACTCATGATTGACAGTGGAGTTTTACAGTGTTGAGTTGCCAGCCCGGTGCCCAATCTTCCACAGAAGGCACACACACACAGACATTCACACCTAGGGCCAATTTAATGTTCCAATCCACCTACAGCATGCCTTTGGGATGTAGGAGGAAACTGGAGCACCTGGAGGAAATCCACGCAGCCGCAGGGAGGACATGCAGGCTACACACAAGAGGCACCCCAGCCGAGGATTGAACCGGAGAACCTCTTGCTGTGAGGTGGCAGCACTAACCACTGCACCACCATGGCCGCCCTAAGAACTTCCACTCTTACCTTTTTGAATTTTCTTTTGATTAGTTTCCTTCCACATCTCCTTTGCCTCTACTGCTGAGTCTTTGTTAAGCCATATTCCTGGGTACTTCATTTGTATCACCCCTCACAAAAAAGTATAGGCATTGCACCCCTAATTCATACATGGTGCATAGTTTGCAGGTATGTTTTTTGTTTTAGCAAAATGTATTTTATAACATGGAAACATTTGGAACAGTCTCAATATTTCACAATACAGAAATAAATCAGGAAAAGCTATGGGCAGTGATAAGAATTATCTAGCACAATGACTCAGGCAACAGAAAGTAATTGCAGGAAGCCTAACACAAGAAAAACAACTAGAGTTCCTATACAGGTATTACAGATATTTCAGAAGTGTTATGAACATTTTTATAAAGTGGGAGGAAGGGGGACATGGAAGAGCACAAATGGAAATATTTATGAAAAATTTAATTAAATGAAGGTGTACTCAATCAGCAGGGAATTGTCCAAGAAGAGAGAATAGTATCCCTGTGAAAATTAGGAGGGGAGAAAATTATGCAGATCTGGAAGGTTTTGTTTATTTTCTTTTTTAAAATGGGGGGAGCAGAGTACCAGCATGTTGGAAGAAATCAGTGTATTGTCTGCATTATACAAAGAGGGTTAAGACCTTTTATATAGACCCATTTCAAATAAAAACTGGGATTGTATCTATACTAGATAAGGGAACAGCAATGTTTTTGCAAAAGTTGATAACTATTGATCATCAATGTGGTTTTGTTGGGGGGGTTGCAAACATTTGTTATTAAAAGAAAATGATCCAGAGAGAAGCAAAGTGTAAGAAAATGCCACTATTGTTGGCAGGACTTGATGCAGAGAAGGCATTCAACAGAGTCAGCTGAAATATTATAAGTATGATAATGGTAGCCTTTGCATTCCCCGAGTAGAATAATAGGGTTAATAAGAAAGATATATGATGGTTAGAGTTAAGAATTAAGATAGGAGAGAGATCCTCTCTGACAATCTGTGTTTTTGAACAGCAGAACCAGGAAGAGATGGCCTCTTTCCCATTTGTTTTTTGCTTTATATTTAGAAACATTAACAAAGTAAATAAGGGATTCACAAATTCAAGGAAGTCATTCTAAAGGTGTATTAATTCTGGTTTAAGCACTTGGGCTTGAGGCCAGTTATTTTACATTAAGAGGGTTCGTGTTCTGCACTCTTGTGGGAGGAGAGGCTGGACTCTGTCCTTCTGAGCTGGGAATTTCTGGTTAAAGGCTTATAGTGCCTGCATATTTGAACTGCTTCTTACTGAAATTGATACACCTTGTTTGCTGTAGCATAGACTAGATCCAGGCCTGCTGAATCTAGCTTTATTTGTATAACTTGAGCACTAATCCAGGCATTCTTTAAAGTATTCAGTTGTATTTATTACTGCTGGTAGTAACTTGATTAAAGTGTAGCTATCATTTCTAAGTCTTTTGGATTAAGCACTTGGGCTTCAGACCAGTTGTTTTACATTAGGAAGGTTTGTGGCCCGCACTGTGGTGGCAGGACAGGTAGCTTACATCCTTCTAAGTTGGGAACTGCTGATTGAGAGCTCAGTGTCTGTTATTCTAAAAGTGTATTAGTTCTGGTTTAAGCACTTGGGCTTCAGGCCAGTTATTTTACGTTAAGAAGGATTGCGGTCTGCACTCTTGTGGGAGGAGAGGCTGGACTCTGCCCTTCTGAGCAGGGAATTTATGGTTAAAGGCTTATAGTGCCTGCATATTCTAACTGTTTCTTACTGAAATTGGTATACCTTGTTTGCTGTAGCATAGACTAGATCCAGGCCTTCTGAATCTAGCTTTGTTTGTATGCTTGTTTGTTTATTTCCCTGAAACGCTAATTCCACCTAAAACGCGGCCTTTTAGCACTTCTGTGGATCCCTAGTGATATCTGCATTGCTTACTGTACTTATTTCCTTCTTTCACTTGAAAGAAAGTTACTGTTTGTCGTTTTTGCATTTAAGTTACCTGTAACACATTGCATTTAAGTTACCTGGCACTTGCTCACTAAAGCAATTATATAAGTCAGCTCTAAAAAATTAAAAGCACTACACCCTCACAAACTCCCCTTGAGTACCTTGTTCCCCATTGGCCCTTTTTTTCAATTATAAAGGAATTTCCAATACTATTCCAGCATGTCCAAAGGTCAGTTGTCCATCTCCTCTCCGGTCCAGCTGGTGAATCTGGGAATCTTGAGGCAATGTTACAACTGCCTCATGTACACAGACAACCCACTCCTCCTCCCAACAAATTCCAACACATGTGAGAGATGCAACCATATAGCCAAACTGGAGGCTAAGCTCTCTCAACTCAGTACTGGCGTAACCAGTCAGGAGGAGAAGGAAACCACACTCACTACAATTCCAGTCTCACATAGACCTACCACGACAACAAACCAAACACATAAACACACAAAAACATACTCAGAGGCTCTAAATAAAAATCTGCCTAAGCAGCAGAGACCTCCAAAGCAGACACCCAAGCAACCGCTACCCCAAAACAAAACACGTGCAACACTTAGCTCACAAAGCCAGTGTGCCAAACAGTCACAGTCCTTAAGGCTAAACAACACACCTGATACACTTGTAATAGGTGACTCTATCATCAGGCACACTGATGTCCCGCTCACCAGGCTGAACAAGGAGAAGGTCATGGTAAGCTGCCTGTCGGGCACTAGGATCCGCCACATAAAACAAGCACTCAGGTCACTCCAAGGCAAGTGCAAATATGACTCAGTCATTGTCCATGCTGGTGTGAATGACCTGAGACGTACCTCCCTGGACTACATGAAAAGAGACATAGAGGAGCTCTCTGAACATGTAGCCCAGGCCGGTATGACCCTGACCTTGAGTAGCATCTTACCCTCACCAAGAATGATGCCACAATATGAAGACAAGATGATCAATTTCAACAATTGGCTTAAGTGTTGGTGTCATTCAAAGGGGATCCAATGCCTGTCAGCCTGGGATGACATGCTTGACAAGCCACGATGCTTCGCTAGGGACGGCTTGCACCTGTCACCCCTGGGCTTTTGGATATTGGCAAAGGCTCTTGCTACCCCCATAGTGCCTTTTTTAGGCAAGGCTCAAAAGACAAACCCACCTCCATGGGTATCACAAGGGATAAGAAACTAAGAGTAATGCTACTCAACGCCAGAAGTCTAAACCTCAAGATGCACTTTTCGAAACTCTCCTTAGCATGGAGAACATCGATATCTGTGCAGTAACAGAAACCTGGTTCAAGGCTCCCGAGAGCACCCCAGCACTACCGGGTTATACCTCATATCATGCTTTTCGGCCCCAAAACTTGGACCGAACCGCAAAAGGAGGGGGAGTATCGATATTCGTCAAAGATACCCACACCTCCAGGTTGGTGGCACAGCACGAAGCATCAGAGACTATCCATGTGCAACTAACTGTGGGTAAAACTGCCTTCCAGTTTATAGCCTGCTACAGATCACCCTCCCAAACACAGGAACCCCACTCAGCCTTCCTGAGAATACTGGAAAATATGAAGGTCTCTCCAAACACCATTATATTGGGCGACTTCAACTACTCAAACATAGACTGAGAGCATTACTCTAGCTCCAACACCCTAGCCCAAAGGTTCCAAGAATTTATAAACTCAAATGCTATGGAACAACTTGTTACCACTCCCACAAGAGGGGAAAACATACTGGACCTGATCATCACCAACATGGGGACACTATGCTCCAGACCAGAAGTGTATCCCTCACTGGTAAGATCAGACCATAAACTAATCTCACTGGATATTCACATCCCGACCCCACCCCCTGCCCAGAAAACCACAGTGAAAAACTTCTCTAAAGCAAATTTCACATGCCTCAAAACCGAGGCGAAGTCCTTCAAAGCCCCCGGGCCTGTGGAAAATACAGCCCAGACCACAGAATCCTTTATAAACGCATTCTATGAACACCTTCAGGAATGCATGGATCATGCAATCCCAAATAAAACCAAGACCCAATCCTCCAAAGGCAGGCGTCCTGTCTGGTGTACCCCAGCCATAAACAAACTATACAATAGAAGGAGGAAGCTACTACATGATAGAGCAAAATCCCAAAAAGGGAAGGCATCTCTGATCAGTATTAGCAAAAAACTACGGGCATTCATAAAATCGTCTAAGGCCAGCTTCGAGAGAAAAATTGCACAGGACACTAAGAATAATCACAAGGCTTTCTTTAGTTATGTTAGGAACCTGGGTGGGAATTCCCAGATATGCTCAGAATTAGTCCAAAATGACAAAAAAATACACTGAGCCCACAGACATTGCTAAGATCCTAGCTGACAGGTTCAGTGCAAACTCCCCCCCCCCACCAAAAGGGCAAATATCTATCCCAACAGAGTGCTGCCCCCCTGACATCTCAGATGCTCAGGTAAGAGCCGCCCTCTCCAAAGCAAAAAACACAGCATCAATGGGACCAGATGGTGTCCCGGGCTGTGTCCTACATGAACTCCAAGAAGTGCTAAACCCAAACATAAAACTACTGTTCAATCTTAGCCTTACTACAGGATACGTACCCAAAGAGTGGCGTACAGCAACAGTGGTCCCTCTCCACAAAGGTGGTGCCTCAATGGATCCTGGAAACTATCGCCCCATAAGCCTGGTCTGCAAAGCTATGGAAAGGATCATCATGGACCTCATAAATAAAGATATTGGGGACCTACAGACACTGGATCCTACCCAGTTTGGCTTTGTTAAGGGCAGACCCTGCCTCTTAAACCTGGTCGATTTCTTTGAAACAGTCACCAAGGCCATTGACAAGGGGAAGATGGTCCACACAGCCTACCTGGACCTCGCAAAAGCCTTCAATACAATACCCCACTCGGGCATTATAGATAAGCTCACCAGCTTAAATATAAACCCCTATGTCACTAGATGGGTTGCAAACTGGCTCAAGGACAGAACCCACATGGTTAGAAATGCTGGAGCCATGTCAGACTCCAAACCAGTTACAAGTGGCGTCCCACAAGGCTCAGTCCTGGGACCTCTCTTGTTCGGTATATATTTCTCGGCAGTACAGGCCAACATGGAAGGACTGTGGCTGACCAAGTTCGCAGATGACTGCAAACTGGGCGCCATAATCAACTCTCCAGCCGACACAAGCATCATCCGAAAGGGCCTCATAGAAACAGACAACTTGTGCCAGAGCCATGGCCTCAAGCTAAACGCCAAAAAGTGTATAGTCATTCCCTTTGGCAAAAACAAAGTGCCCACAAATTACCACGTAGGTGGTAATTCATTAAGTACAGAAGAAGTCATTAGGGACCTGGGGACCCAAGTTGATAGCAATCTCTCATTTGACAACCACGTGGCCAAAGTGGTTAGAAAAACATTTTATATAGCCCACCTAATCATGAAGGGATTCACATCTAGATCAGGGGAGGTCATCGTGCCTCTTTACTCATCCCTCATCAGGCTCATAATTGAGTACAATGCCCCTTTTGGGATGTACCTTACCAGACACCTGCAGCAACTGGAAAGACCCCAAAAGTACCTCACCAAGAGGATCAAAGGGCTCAAACAGATGCCATATGCTGCCCGGTTAAAGAAACTCCAGCTCTACTCAGTGGCATACCGCCTGCTCAGAGGCGATCTGTGCTTGACGTATAAAGCCATGTCTAACCCGGAATTAATGGACATGCTGCACCTCAGAAAATCCAAATCCCATCGAGCTACGTGCTCGAGAGACTTGAACCTCAGCACTGAAATAAATAGGACATGCTGGAGGGACAGATTCATAACCCAGAGGCTCCCTTCACTCTGGAATAAAATCCCAGTCCAGGTTAGGCAGAGTCCCACATTGACTCTCTTCAAGAGGAATCTTGATGAGTGGATGGGAGATCGTAGGTTTACCCTGGCTATCACTTCTGTGTCACTGTTAGACAGAGGCACAGTATACTAACCTCAAAAAAAGGCATAGCAAAATTAATTTAAAATGGGTGGTGAAAGCCAAACACACTCTGGCTAGGCTTATAAATGCCCCAGGGCAGATAGCCTAGTATGAACCTATGAACCTATGAACCTATAATTGTGGTGGTAATCAAGAACATTTAACTTTATGTGCAATTGATATTATTTTGTACCCAATACATGCAGAAAAAGGTCATTTCGATGCTGTGGAACATTTTGAGACAGTAAATTTTTTTTAAGTATAAAATACATGAAGATAAAACAAAGGCTATACCTGTAAACTATGTAGCCATGCATGAGTTGGCTAAGCAGTACCTGTACTTATGGGGACATGATAAGATGAAGTACTTAGGTGTACGGATTGTAAAGGATTCTGTACTGGTAGCTAAGGCTATATTGGAAGAGGCTAATCAAAAGATAATGCAAAAATCTGAAACCTGAAGCTCTTGATTATGGATATGGATAATATGGTAAAAAGAATGAAAATATTTTCAGTCCCTTTAGTCTTATATGTAAGTCTAGAATATTTTATTAAGTTGAGGAGAAGTTGTTGATGATATTTAAGGTCTGAAGGAATTAGTGAGGGAAAGAGTTAGTGACTATCAGTGAAAACTAAAATGAAAAGGATTGGGCTGCTCTGTGTCATGCAGGCTGACACAGATTCCCTTCTGAATCAATAAAACATACGAAATGTTTTAAACACGCACAGACACACACACACACACACATTTAGGCAAGTCTTTTACTTAATAATATATGCATGCTTATCTAAGACATTTAAATGTTCAAATTATGCACATATTATTGAAACCGTGACATTCTTTGCAATATAATATGTGGCACGGTGGTGGTGCTGCGGAAGCGTTGTCGCCTCACAATTAGACTTTGCCCATTTGATTCTCAGTTAGAGCGTCTTCTGTGTGTCGACATGTGTGAATGGGCGTTCCTTCGTTGAAAGTTGTGCGTTAGGCCTGGCAAGCCAGCACGTGAAACTTTACTGCCAATCATTAGCGGACCGGAGTTCCGCTGTGGCGACCCCTAACCGGGAAAAGCCGAAAGACACAAACATAAGCTATAATAATATAACATTACAGAATACAATATTAAGCTTCTTAAACTAAAACTGATCAAGGTAAATGATACAAGAATTTGTATTTTAATAGGTTTAGTCGACCCTCTTTCACATTTTCATAAATCTAATACTGTGAGTTTATTAAACAATTTTAAGCTGCACATGAGGACAGTGACAGCTATGGACATGTCCTTTAGGTCTTGGAAGTAATCACATCTTTCTAAAGCACAGGCTCCCTCATGTTGCTTGTGTTTTTTGAAATGCTGAAAAAAGTTGAACACTCAAGTGTAAATCATGAAGTTTAATGAACTTACAGAATCATTAACTCACGTTTGCCAATTAAATAATGAAATAGAAAAGGTATCAGTTGTATTCAACAAAATTTAAAGCTGGCGTTTATATTGTTGCAGTTCCTAGAAAAAATATTGATACTTACGTATTATCGCAACCAAGTTGCAAACATGTCACAGCTGAACATGCACTGCTGAAAAACTACAATGAACAGGTTGCAGATAATGTAAGTCCCGAAATCTGTAGTAATAAACAAAGTGAAACTTAACAGATTTCTTTTGTGTGAAACAAGTTTACTGGAGACTTCATAGATGTACAAACAAGCAGCAAAGGTTCAGAGAGTAAAATGGTCATCATCTTCTAAGCCCCTTATTCCCAGTTTCCACTGAGTAGCATACGTTTTCTTCAAGAACTACTCAAATCCAGATTTTAAGGATCGCAGCCTGAAAAATAACACTTGTCTATTTTAAGGTGTTGCTCTCTAAATGGTGTTTTGGATGCAATGTTTTGTGATCATTGCAGGACATCCCCATACCAATCAACCTCTTAGCACAAAAAATCTGGACAAAGCCCCAAAAATAGGGACCAATTTTAAACAGTGTTCTCTTCAACTTGGAAAGTTGCTAGAATGAAAGGTTTAGTGTTACCATGCATTTTTCTGAAGGAAATGGTGTGAAACTCAAAATATCTGTCACTATTTAGTGAATTCATTCCTCAGTGATTTTCTCCAAAAAGCCACACACATTTTTATGAGGAACAGATCAAAAATATGAGGCAAAAATGTTCCCATTCTGTGATAATTTGGACAGTTCATAGGTTCATTTGAGAGGTATTGATGTGGAACTGCCATCCACTTTCCACAAGAGTCCGCTTCTGTACCCACAAACACAATTTAAGGGCCATTGCATTAAATTACACTTCAGAAGCAGAGCAACTCCAGGGAGAATTCAAAGTGATTATATTTCTCAGTGGAAGTCCCCCCCCCCCCAAAAAAAAAAAAAAAAAACTGTTAGCAGGCCAACAGAAAGGCAGTAAAACCATGAAGTAAGGGCCATGGGTGCAATGGATCCTCACACGTACTTAAACAAACCTAAGATTCAGTGTGGTTGCGATAATACGCAAGTACCAAAATATCTTCCAGGGTTATTTATTTGGACTCTTTCTAATGCTCCAAGCATGTTTCCTTATTCTCTTCTTCCATTATGTTTGCACTTAGTTTGACCTACATAAATATTTCCGCAATAGTATTTAAGGCATTTTATATCACCTTACAATGTGGACCAGATTCTAAACTGAGTTATGCCTCATGTAGAATACAGCTGCAAGCAGTGTTTCAATGTTCAAGTGCACAAAAAGATCTGCGGTTTTCCAGCAGTGTAGGCTAATGACACAGGAATCAGTCTTGCTTTGCTTTATGACATAGAATTTTATACTGGCTTCAGTGCAGTGCAAAATAAGTAAGTAGTGGCAATGCCATTTCAAATGTATGGGTCTTTCTACTGCAGGTGGTGCTCCATTTTTATGGTGGTGTTAATACTGAAGGTAAGTATATGTTGGAAAGCATGTAGCCTGCAGTACCAGTATTGGGATATAGATTGTGCTGTACTGACAGATGGCCTTGAGGAATGCTTCACCTCCATGTCAAAACTGTTTTTTCAGGCATTTCACAAGGACTACATTGAATGTTTTTAACAATGACAGTCTCACATTCATGTGGAAGAGTGGGGGTATCCTGCTTTAGGTGTACATCAGGAGCATTCACTTACATACACAGATAGTAAATCCCATCACTTCTTTCCAGCATAGAGTTTATCCAATAGCCCTTGCAGGATCAGTAGTGTTACATAATCTTTGTAATTCTCTGTCTGCTGATATGATGTCCTACTGGGACGAGGCAGACAAAATGGTTTAGGGGTAGCATTGTTTGATGGTGGAAGCTGTCCACAATGCAACTCAATGTTTTTTTGGACTCCATGAGACCAGTTATACTATCAGGACAAAATGATCTGTAAAAGAACTAAAAGCAAAAAGCACTGAAAAAAAGGCATTTTCTCCTCTGAAATCTAGAACTGGTGTCAAAAAACATTTTGAGGGAAGATGTGGATGTACTTATGTATATATCTAGTTTTAAAATTTCATTTTAATATATGCATTCATTAATGCTTTTTTTTTTTTTTGCAGACACTTGCAAGATTCCTTTTATTTGCTTATTACAACCTTTATGAAACTAAAGGATTTAAAGTTTAACATAACTTTTGGTCATGCAAAGTGATGAAATAATTGAATTTACTACCATTTACACATATATTTAAAAGCTAATCTTCATTAGATAATTATTAATGACATTGTCAACATCTGTTTACTATCCACATTAATTATGTGCATTTAAATATCAGTAGCCTCTTTTTAAGGTTGCACGCTGAGCAGTGATTATGGGTTACTTAAAACAACAGACTGCACAAGTCAGAAATCCCAGCATGGTTGTGTAAGTTTTAAAGAAATATTTATTGCAGTTTGATGAGATACATTATTAAAAAGGACACTTTTTATTGTACCTTATTCCAGATAAATTGAAATACAGAGCTCATTTTATTTCATCTGCAAGAAACATCAGCCTTATATCCCTACAAGAACACATCAACAGCTCACCTTGTTTTATACAAAGCAGAGTTGTGTGTCTCCAGTTTAAATATTGTTTACAGTCATACTGAGTGACTCAAACTTGCTCTGCATGCAGGTTGTACTCAGTGCATTAGAGGTTTAATATTTAAATACAAGACTTGTAGGGAAACCAGTATTTTTCTGCTTATACAGCTGCAGTGTAAAAACACATTCATGGATATTGTAGTAGTTTTATCAATTATTACACTATGGAATAGTATTTTACTAGTTTTACAACAATATATTTTTAGATATGTTTCTGGTTCTCTACACTTTCTGTAATGTTTTTTTTGGTAATTTATTTACAACTCTTAATCCCTTTCTTCTACAGTAAGAGTAAAAGTCAAAAAAATATTGAAATGATAAAAAGACAAAACAGAGTAACACACACACACACACACACACACACACACACACACACACACACACACACACACACACACACACGTCTAACAGTCTACGTTGTATACAAATGACTTTACATAGCAAGACCATTATAATATTTCAAAACTACCTCTAAATTAAATGACAGTGAACATTATTGATAAAGTGAATAAGTGACATTATGGGCCTAACTTGCTCTAGTGTATACTTGGTCTTGGTGTAAGTGAATTACTCTGGTGTGAAAGGATTCTTCATGCTATGGATATTCATAGGCAGTGCAGGTAGGGTCTATATCACATGGTCGAAAGCTAATAATAGTGAACAACCACAACTTCGAAAACACTGGAACTCGAAGTTGCAATTGTGGGAGGCTGTGCTCCCCACACCCTCCCACTAAATATATATATACCAACTCTGAGATTGCACTACAGTGAAGAAAGGGCAAATACCCCTATCTACACTGTAGTGTGACACCACAATAAAAACTTTGAGTTCCAGTGTTTTCGAAGTTGTGGTCGTTCACTATTATTAGCTTCTGACCACGTGATATAGACCCGCGTAAGTATTATCTTGTCAGAACTAAATCTTTCAAGAGAACTGAACAGCTGCTTATTTTCCAGTTATGCAAGAAAAAAAGGGCAATGCACGTCAAAGCAGATAATTGCTAGGTGGTTGTCCCTTGCTATTTATTTTTATTATTCCCACCATAATAAGATACTTCCAGACAGGGTCAAAACTCCATCTACTATGACCATAGCCTTTTCTGTTGTTTTGGAAAGGGGTGGCTTCTAAAAGTATTCTAGAAGCCACTGCATGGTCCTCTGTATATACTTTTACAATGTACTACAAACTAGGCTCATTTTCCATGTCTAGAACATGCTTTGCTAGGACCATTCTCCAGGGGCTCTTGGGCCCTCATCCTTCCTCCTGCCAGTCTGTGTAAGCCCTGGTATTTTACCCAATAGTATTGCAGCAGTGATTTATGAATGAATATTTATTAATCCTTTTTTTGACTGGGTTAGTCCCACTAAGCTAGTTGCTTCATTCAGGGGAGACCCGAGGTAGTATTTATATAATTAGGGGAATTTGGCAAGGCATTGAGGAACATCCCCTAATCTTTTTGAACATTGCCATGGGATCTTTTGCTTCCACCTGAACTACAAAGCATGTCAGGCAGATGGGGTCTCAGTTTAATGTCTCATCTTAAAGACAGCACACTCAGGAGTGCAGCATCCCCCTTATGCTGTGCTGCAGAGTCAGGAATTCATCTACTTGGTGTGGGAATAGAACCCACTGCCTTCTGCACCAAAGGTGAGTGTGCAACCTATTGTGCCACTGACACTGTATAATATACAACATACAACATTTGTGTAGGTAACCAAACCATAACAGTAGATGTTCGATTAGTCACTTACACTGAGAGCAAGTCTTCTGGAATTTGGACACTGGTGCAAGTCTGCCTTATAGATAGGCCCTACACCAGAGTAAGTCACTGACCAAGAGAGCGAGCCTTTTGGAATTTGGCCCATAGTGGGTACATATGTCTGCTATTCTCAAGGAAATTAAAGCTCCTTCCAGCCCCTTATTCTCCCATCACCTAAATTGCAATCTATTCAGTGCCAACTATATTCAGCAGCTGATGTAATTCTTTAGGAGAAGCAGTTAAGGCGAATTTCAAGCAGCAGTGCAGTGAAAGTAGGCAATGAAACAGAGAAAAATGATTAAATGATGATTATGATGAGTAAAAAAATTGTCTCCTGACTGATAGTTGTCTGAACACACACAGGTTGATTACAGTGAGATTAAAACCCCTGCCTACCTACTTACACAGGTTGGAGAAGACAGTACTTGGCACTAGTGCCACGGCACAAGTCTGACTTTTATATTGTAAGACAACACTTTATAGCAGATGACATCATCAGTGTATGATGAGAAAATTATGTTGGGAGGGCTGTATGAAATTGTTGTGTAGTCATTTACCACTGTAAAATTGTGTTCTGAATGAGACTTGAGTGAGGACATTAGGACATAAATTCATGTTCTTCTGACTATGCACATACTCATTTAGACATTCAGGAACACACAAGTTGACTGTTGTGCAATTCAAACTCCATCTATTTAGTTAGTCCAGCTGGAGAACACAGCATTTAACATTTACACCATCACAGAAGTTTGATATCATTGTCATAGTGGTCTTTGTAGAGGATGACATCATAATGTTGCAGGTAATGTGCTGTTATGAGACTCTTGTGCAAAAGCTGGACTTCAGATTTGCTTTTGTGATTGCAATGTGAAATAAGATATCGTCATGAATGCATGTTGAAGAACTGAGAAATACATGTACCTATTTCTCAGTATGTTATTTAGTCACACACACACACACACACACACACACACACACACACACACACACACACACACACACACACACACACACACACACACACACACACACACACAGAGTTTGGAAACAGCAGTACTGCAATTGTTGAAGTATGTGTGTTCATATTTTGACGGATTAATGTCCACCGTACTTGATTTTTCCGAAAATATCAATCTGATTTGAACAGTGATGACCAATGTTCAGTGTCGGTATAGATCCATAACAAATGTAACAATGCAATTGTGCTCTTTATTTCTGTAGTATACTTGACAGTGGACTAATTACTGAGAAATAATTTGCAAGTGCATCACTGCAGGGCACACATGATTCTGAATAATAAGTATGACTTCAGTGAAGAACATGTCCCTTCCCTTCTTTTGTGTTTATGAATGCCTTTTTATGTGATTGAGGATAACTGGACAATTACCATAGTAAAACATGCCAAACACCAGTTTACACAGTGCATCACAGTGAAATTGATTTGTGTGAGTGATGGCAAAGTCTTAGTCCACATGAGATTCCCATTTAATTAATACAGCTTGAACTTGTAAAGTAGTTAGGAAGATGTGTTATGGGGGAAATAGTTGACAGTACTATGGTTTTCATACTGTTGTTTATATTGGAAATGTGTCATAACTTTTATTACATTAAGAATTGCTGCTATTGCCTTCCCTGTTTGTGCAGAGTTAAGTGATGAGCAAACACAGTTCTCTGCTTAAATGGACAAAAATAGTAATATTTCAATTGGTTTGCCTCACTCTGCGCAAACAAGCTAAGTGGCGATGCACAGCTGTCAGCACTCTGGACAGTACTGAGTGTAAAAAATACACCTGCTGCCTAACATTCCCTATGGCACCAGGTGTAAGAACAGTGAGCTCCTGGTCAGAGGACAAATGAGACAAGGTTCAAATTCAGGTCATTCTCTTTTTTACAGATGGTGTCAGGATGGCATTAGCTAAGTAAAGGTGATCATAACTGCAAATGTGACAATGACTACAGTAAAGTATGCATTTTCCACAATTTTTATCACTAGTGCCTACCTCTATACAGTTGTACAAGTATTAGCTGCTTTGCAGGCTTCACTGAAAATCACATTTTAATTGTGCGTACAGCTTTCTAGAAATGACAAGGGGTGGAACATCTTTTGAAATGATTATTTATGACTCAAAAGAGATGCTAACTATTTGTGTCTGGCTATACACCCTGAAAAGTGTGTGCAGTATGCTTTGTCACAGTAAGGACAGTCCACATCACATTAGATGAAGATTTCAACTATTGTCACCTGAACATGCCACAAACATAATCCTACAGATGATTTAAAAACATCCCACAGTGCATGAGCACTGGTAAACTATTCACTTAAGGTAACATGTTAGCATTATCCATCAGCACAGTCAAGTCAGTATGCAGACACCATCCATCAAGTTAATACATATACACATGCAAACAGGAATTGTAGTGGTGGGATGAATACAAGGTGAGATGAAAATATGCCTAACAGTGTTTTGTTTACTGGATACATTAATGTTCATTTTTTGTTCTGTTGTCATTATTAACATTACATGCTATGTAGCATTATGTGAGTGACATAAGGGTAGAGAAGGCTTCGGAGAGGGACAACAGGCTTATGACAAGTAGAAGAAGGTTAGCTAAATATGTGATAGCAGTGGGGATAGATTTTACTTCAGATATACATTTTGGGGAAGTAATATATCTCCCAGAGAAATCATAACTGTAGCAAATTTTAATATGTGAATAATTAAATATATCATACACATATCATCACACTAAGAAATAATAAGAGATGCATTTGGTAATGAACATTTGAAGCTATTGTAAAAAAAAATAAAACTTCAGTTAGGTGATTTATGTCAACACTCCACATAGGAATCTAGATTTTGTTATATTCAGCATTCTAAATAACTGTTTAAGTACTGCCATTACTCTGCTTTAACACCGTGTTCCTTTAGCATAGTGAGTTTAAGCAGAATTGCTTAGAGATAACTGGACTAATGGGGCTGATGGCAAAAACTCACCAGCTTTTGACAAAGGACATAGAGCCATTTACTCCCACTTGTCATTGGTGTGTGATGCAAAACGCAGTGCAAATGCAGAGGACAAAAAGTAAAGGCTTTATTGTGGGCCATTTCTGGCCACGTGTATTGTATGTGATTCTATTTTTTGACCAGATTAAAGGTGTGAAAATGTGGTAGATAGGAAAGTGGTAAAATGGTGAGCAAGAAGGGGGAAGAACAAAGGAGAAGCAATGAAGGAATCTGCAGGAGGGAATGAAGAAAGAACCACAGATATCCACTTCTTTAACATTGTAATGTGAACATATATAGAAAATTGGATGAATTTGGACTGTCACCACAACTCAGATGGGTGACAACAATGCAATCATGTTGTATAGCCAAATGGACTTAATCAAATGTGTCAAGAAGACAAATATGTATATATGTGGAGTGGAGAGCTATATATGGGCCAAATTTATTTTGTGGGCCAGGTACCCAATTTTTGTTTTGCAGTTCAGAAAGAGAGGAATGTTGGGGAAGGGACATAGGAATGTCAGGATCAAGTAGGTAGGGTGGGTTAGGAAGCAGTCGACAAATAGGACAAACAAGACTGACACAGAGATGGTGATTGACACAAACGTTTGGAGGACACCGTGATTGGGAATAGGTAGGGGACATTGGAGGCACATGCCCAGCAAGCATGGGAACAGTGAGAATCTAGTCATCACACTCAGAACTATCATCATTGTCCCCTTCCTCAGTTCCCTGTGAGATTGCTTGAAGATGGGGTCTTTTATGAATTCTAAGGAGCAACCTCTCTAAACAGCTGAGGTGGCCACCAATGGTAGCTTCTATTACATCATGCACCATCCCTGGCAGCTCCTGGTGGGTGATATAATCCATGCCTCCACCAGTACTCCCAGAGGGTTCCAATGCACCAGCAGCCAGGATAACGCTATCTGATTTGGATGTGCCAGGTAGTGCAGGGACTGTGGAGGCAGTACTGCCAGATAGCATCCCAGAGGTTCTTGGTGTCAGTGTGGCAAGCGGTGGAGGGTTGGCAGGCTCAGCCATGGCAGGCGGCCTACCTACCTTTGCTGAAAAGCATTTTGTTTTTTTTGCCAGAAAAGTATGACATCAGAATGGTGTGCTCCCATTTATATATAAAAAAGGAGATAAGGGTAGGGTGAGACAAAATGAACAAATGATTAGACCAATTATATATCACATTCAAATGCTTTACTACAATAACTATATTTTTTATTATTATATTAGTTATACAGCTTTCTCAGTAGAAAATAGGATTGTGAATTGTAACAGGTAATCCTTGAAATATGCCAATATTGTATATATGCTTTTAAATACAATGCAGATTAAATTAACAACATGGCATTAAAGTCAATCTTTCTGGAATTAAAATTAAAAATGATATTTTTGTAATTTGAAAGTATTTATTACTTGTGAGAATTGAACTCACTAAATCTGAATAAGTTGCACTTGCATATATGTTTGTGTTTGTTTATCTGAAGTAGGGCCAGATTTAGTTCAGCATTAGTGAATTGGGGAATGGGTTTAGTATAGGGGTAACTGAAAGGGAGGAGGAGTAGAGAAGTGCTACCCCACCACCTTTATTATGGGTCCTGTCTTTTCTAATGATATTATAGTTGGGAGGGATAATTTTGGAGTCTTTAATATGGGGTTTTAGCCAGGTTTCCGAGATAGACAGGATATCTGGTTGATTGTGAAGAAGCCAAGCATGGAAGTTAGGGATTTTGTTACATAAACTTTGAGCTTTTATTATAGTGAAAGTAAAGGGTTTTCTGGCTGAGGGGGAGGTGTGTGGGTGTGTCTGTAAATTCTGAGGAGAAGAGGGGCCACGATTGGGGTGGATGTCACCCGAGAGAAGGGTGGTAATGTGGTGACAGATGTGGGAGAAGAGGTATTTGGAGTGCTTTGAGTTTAGTTTGAGAGTCAGGTAGTGAGTTACAGTAGGTTTGCTTGAGACTGGAGAAGAGTAGCTGTGAATGGATATATGTTTGTAGGGAAAAAGGAAGATGTTGTTGAAGAAGTAAAGGAAGGGGATATGAGGGTAGTGGGGTGTTTGTCATTGATGGGGAATGGGTGGGTTGTATGAAATGGAGAAGAGTGGTTAGTATTTGGAGGAATTGTGAGAAGGGTAAGGCAGGATAGGGAGAGGAGAAGTAATATTAGGCCTATAAAGGAGACAGGCTTTATAGGCATTGTTGTTTATCAGAGTTTCAAGCTGTGGATGGATATACAGTAGGGTGGAAAGTTGAAAGGGATGGTTACAATGTTAGTAATTGTTATGGGCAGGTGGGTTTGCTGAGAGAAGAAGGAAGGGTAAGGGTGAGTTTGTGTGATGTAAGCAAGGCTTCTATGATTGGTTTGTGCTAATGTGGGAGTGATGTAATGGGTATAAGAGTAGAGGTAGTGAGAGTTAGTGGAATATGGGGGCAGGCTAGGGGAGCTGAGTGAGGCCAAAGGGTGAACAGAGTGGGTAGAGCTGAGGTGAGGAAGAGACTTACCAGAAACAATCAGTGAGGTTAGGGAAGACATGGAGCTAGAGAGAAAACTTGGAGGTAAGGGGATTTAGGGATACAAGCTGGGCCAAGTCTAAAACAGGAGGGCTAAACAGCGGATTTACTGGGAGAAGAACTAAAAACTTGACCCAATAAAAGCTGGGCCAAGTATAAAACAGGAGGGCTAAACAGAGGATTTACTGGGAATAGAACTAACAGAGGGGAGGCTTACTGTAGATACAGAGTTGAACGAGGGAGTAGAGGAACAGAGCCATCTAGTGGCCAAAGTGAGATATGAGATCCAGAAATAGTCAAGGGAGTGAAAAGGGGGTCGGGGATAGAAGAGGGGGGTGTAGACCACGGTAGGCTGCTGGCGAGCGCGTGGTGGGAAACTGTACTTAGTACTTTATTGGTAATGGCAGTAACAGTTAGACTAAGCACTACAGTAGTTGTACATACACGCTATTAATCCAGAGAGGAGTCTGTAAGGTTGTAGAGCACTTCAGCAGTCCTGTTTAGCTGTTCTTGTAGGGCGAGATGCAGGGAGATAAGTAATGCAGTAGGAGACACCTGAAAGGATAGAGATGCAACTACCAAGACACTATTAATCCAGAGGGGAGTCTGTAAGGTTGTAGAGCACTTCAGCAGTCCCATTTAGGTGTTCTTGAAGGGTGAGATGCAGGGAGATAAGTAATGCAGTGGGAGACACCTGAGAGGATAGAGACGCAGCTAGCAAGACTTTATTAATCCAAAGGGGAGTCTGTAAGGTTGTAGACCATTTCAGCAGTCCCGTTTAGGTGTTCTTGAAGGGGGAGATGCAGGGAGATATGTAATGCAGTGGGAGACACCTGAGAGGATAGAAATGCAACTAGCAAGTGACGAGCAAAGCCAGCAGCCCACAGCAGGACAGAAACGGGATTTCCATACCTCCTGGAGACAACATCCCTATTCTTGAGGATATCCTCTCCTGGTTCTACTCTAACATTTGCAATGAAACCATAATCCTTGGTGATGTTAATATCAACTGGACCTCCATTCATACTACCACAAGCTCCCTAAACCTCAACCTTTACAACTTCTCACAACTAATTAACTCTATTACTAGGCCCTCCAAGGACTGCTCCTCTGGTAGCACCCTTGACTGGATTCTAGTTTTTCACCCTCAATATATTTCTGACAGCGGTACCCTACTCAACTCTCTTAGTGATCACCTCCCATGTTTCACTCATCGCCTTCCTTCCTCCTTACATCTATCCCATGCTTACATATCTACATGCTCCGTTAAGAACTTCAGCCCTGAAAAAATTTCTAACCCTCTAAAACACACAAACTGGACCCCTCTAAAAACCCTCTCCTTAGACAATGCTGTTACCTACTTCAATACAACATTTTTAAACCTATTAAATACTTTTGCCCCCTCCAAAATCAAAAGAATAAAAAGTAATACTGCCCCTTGGTTAACCAAAGAAACCATATTCTTGATGCGTCTATGAGATAAAGCCTGGAAACACTACCAGAAACACAAAACTCCCTCCTCCCTCAATGAATTTAAAGCACTTCATAAAAAGTCAAAAGACTTATCACATCCGATCGCAAAACCTATTTTGCCATACTCCAAAATAACCACAACACAAACCCAAAAAAATTCTGGAATGATATCACCAACCTTTTCAACCCTGACAAGAAGGACAATCCTTCCCCCGACCCAAATGCCTCTGACTTAGCCACCCAATTTAATTCCTTCTTTATAGATACCATAGCCAAACTAACAACATCCTTCACTAACAAGGTTTTATCTTCACCCTCTCCTATCCCTTCCTCTACTTACATAACCATCTCTCAGCGACCCCACTTCACTATCAAACATCAAAAACAAAACTTATGATATTTACTCCCTCCAAAAATACTGTTATTGACAAGAACTCTTTTACTATAACTAGCCAAAACAATACTTCTCTCGAGATAGTATCCCATACCAAACTCTTAGGTGTTCTCATCGATGAACACTTTAAGTTTGATATCCACCTACGAATGAATATTAAAAAAACTCATCAGAAACTCGGTATGCTATACCGCCACAAACACTTTCTCACTCTCTTTACTAAGTTTGTTCTCTCTACTACATACCTCATTCCTTCCCTCCTATATGGTGCCCCACTTCCTCACTCTCTCTACTAAGTTTGTTCTCTCTACTACATACCTCATTTCTTCCCTCCTATATGGTGCCCCACTACTTACTAACCTTCAATCTTCCCTAAAGGCTAAACTCTTTTCCTGTTACAATAAAATATCCAACTTGCCACTGGTTACAAATCCTCCACCCTCCACTGCAATGCCCTCCACAAACTCAGTTGGCTAGAGCTCCCCAACCATCTTACTTATATCACACTCCCTCATGCCCACAAGCTTATCATCCATCCATCTCTCTGCCCCTCTCTAGCCTCTTCACTAAAAATGCATCTACCTGACAGACTTCTGAGGTCCATCAACCAGAATCTGATTGAATTACACAAGCCTACTCATCCTCCAGGTAAACAGCTACTATCCTTTTCTCTAGCACAACTCTGGAATGCCCTACCACCTCTCATTCGCACCACCCATAACCCCTCTACCTTTAAGACCTTGCTTCATTCCCATCTCATATCCCTCTGGGAATGTTCCTACTCTCACCCTACATAACTATCTTCAACATTATACCCTGTTTCTCACTTTTCCTCCTGCTCTCTCCTCCTTCCTCTGACTAACCTAACTCTACCTTTACCCTCCTTTTTTCCCACCTCTTTTACCCCTCATATACCACCACTTCTTACTATTCTCTCTCTTCTTACTTTACACTTAATCTCTTTCTATCCCCTCCTTTCTACCACTGCTATAACTCTCATTTGATACCTATGCAAGGCTCCTTTCACTTCTACTTTTATATTCCCCACTGTATAAACTAAGGTATTTCGAAAATACTTTCTGACTTTCTGGTTTTGTAAATATTTAGTGAAATGTTGTTTTCATCTGCAAACTGTATACTGTATTACAGATTTTTAATGATTTGTCTAAATTTGTATAAAATCTTATGGAGCTTTTCTCCCCGAGACTCCATTGAAAACGGACTCTTCTCGGCCCAATGGACTATCCCATTAAACAAACTGTAAAATAAAAAAAATAAATAAATAATACAATTACCAAGAGCTACAGAAGAAAGCATGCATGCTTGCATTTATAGTCAAGATCTCCATGCTTAAGTTGCTAGTAATGTATAGAAGAGGAATAATTTTAATAAGTTATGTTCATTCATGCTGCATACATACTCCTTGCCTCTCTGAGTCTTTCTCATCTTTCAGTATGCACCTCCATGCCCGGTGAAATTTCCTGAGCAGCTATCAAATAAAGGAGTGAAAAAGAGACATGAAAACATTATGCATACCAGTCTTGGATATCTACAGCTGTCCATAACATTTAAAGTTGCTTTATCTGTATACTTACACAGCTCTGGGATGTCAACAGTTCTAAACTCATCCAGCCACTGGTTGAATAGTGCCTGCTAGCACTGTTTCAGGTCATTATAATGGTGTCTACTCTGTTCCCCAGTGTGTGGTATGCCAGTCATACTGGAGACAGCCTTGTCTGGACTGTTCTAAGCCTCAGCTTTATACTGAGACCTGTTATTATCCCCTTGCAGCAGTGTACGACTGTAGCGCTTTACAAGGAGTGCAACAAATATTTTTTACTCCTCCACACCCCACCTTTGTGTCCTGAATTTGGCACCATCCTTCTCACCTCCTGCCATGTCTACACAGATCCTTAAACAATAGTAAAAGTATTTTCCTGCCAAGCCATGATATTGTATTTTATAGCCAGTGCACAAACTTGCACAACCAAGCCAATCATGTTTGCGTAATGTTAATCAGAGAGCAAAATTGCCAAACAAAGAAGAAGGCAGTTAATGAAATAGGAAAGATAATGTGACATTTGGAATTAATTTATGAAATGTATGGTGCTATACCAGAAAACAGTTTGTCCAATGGTTAACACTAATGTGTTAAATGACTTGGCTTTTAAGACCTGAATTTGGGTGGATCAATTTTATGACATGACACACATTTCATGGGGCCTTGCCCACTGATAAAGGTAATTTGTACAGTGCGTGACTCAAACCTATGTAAAAATGAGAATACATATATTTTCGCATAGGTGTTTTTTTCCCCATTGTCACAGAAGAAGTGTTTGTTAAAGATGGTCATTACTGATATATACCTTAAAGAGTGACTGGTGCTATACTTCAATTAACCATGTATATGAGTGATATGACAAGGTCCTGGCTTATGTATTCTCAGGTGTGATGCAAGTGTAAAGCATGACAATATACTGGAAATGTATTACTTTCAGAGTAGATTTTTGTGTTCTGCTTCAGACCACACAATATATTCTATTTTACTGTTGTACTGTGTACTACTGTGTTATGGGAGGTATGTAGATGACTGCCAGTAAACTATGAAGTCCATCCCAGGTCTGAAAATACATTTATAATTACATAATCACCATTGTCATCCTACAGCAGTTACACATGTAATGGATATGATACCATGTATATGATCAATCAACTTGCTATACATCATTATTGCTATGTATAATTATCTTTATATTCTAATTTTTGTGAAAAATTACAGTGAGGCACCCTTAATAAAAAGTGGAGTGTGTTGATTAGAACCCCAGCTCACCTGAGTTCTGGCCATGAACTTATACATTTTGCCACAGGGAAAGCCAGGCAGCAGGTGTATTTTTTTTACACTTAGTACTGTCCAGAGTGCTGACAGCCAGTCATGACTGTTCAGCCTGTTTGTTTAAAGGATGGAGAAGCAAATAAAATGTTCTCTTTTTTCCTTAAGCTGTGAACCGTCTGCACACAGGTGAGCAATGCGCAAATGTAACAGGCAATAGTGAATATATACTACTCCTGTTAAGATTCATAATCCTTCCTTAGTAAAACTAACTACTGTGCAACTCAAACCACAGTTTACCTATCTTATCTTTTGTGTACCTCAATGTATTTACACCTTATGCTACACACAAAGTTGGGTCACAGGTGTAATTTCTGCCATCATAATCATCCAAGTTGCTGACCACCATGCAATGCTACTATGTGGGTTTTTGCTTCTTAAGGCAACTGACAATTTTTAAATCGTTATTCATTTAACAGTATTTGCGCTAAACCACACGCTGCACAAATGTTAAAGACAAAAATAAATAAATAAAATCAAACTTAAATGTTAAACAATTACACAGCCCTGGATTTCCCTATAATACTATACTTCCCATGGTGTATATCATTACTGTATATATGAGTAACATGGTCATTTATAAACCCAAGAAGTATGGGAACTCTGACATAGCACATGCAAAATGTACAGTAAAATATCATATGCTGAAGAATTTCTGAGTCAAGGCACAGCTAGGTTTTTACCTAAATATTTGTGGTAACATTTAATAATATTATAAATTACATTTTGTTACAATTCAGGAATTAAAATTGCAGCTTCTAAAACCATTGTCTCACAAATGAATACAGTTACTATTTGCTTCTTGTCAGCTATACTACTGGAAAAAATGGGCCATTTAATTTACATAAGGTCAATTAAGCTAGATATTTTATTTCTGTATAGACATGCATGTACATTTGTACCTATACATAGATGCATGCATATGTATTTATTTCTGATAAAATGTCTGAACAAACATATATTGCCCATTTTCATAAGTACAGCAGGGCAGTGACAAAACCACATATTTAAAAAAATTTGATAGCTTCATTTTGCGCGCGCACACACACACACACACACACACACACACACATATATATATATATATATATATATATATATATAGATAGATAGATATAGAAGCAGTCACATTTAAGGCAGACACATGCATATACAACATTGTTGGAATTATAGTCATGGTATTGATTAAACTTGATTCTGCAATTTTTCAAAAAATATATTTCTTGAAAGAAAATACCCCAGTGACCTCAGTGATAGTCTTGTAGATGAGGTAGCCCTGCTCTGCACCTCCAAATTCTCCCCATACTCAAATCTGGCTTCCAAGTAAACAACAAAAGCACCGGTGCAAACAATTTTAATTTGAGATTCCCTCTTCCTATCAGTTTAGATATGGTTCCCATCTACAACATCCTTCTCTAGGAACTGGTGCATCATTCAAAATGACAGAGACCTTCACCCCAAACTTGGAGACAAACCTATAGTTTGCTACAAAAAATCACACACCATCAGACACACTCGAAGACACCAAAGAATCTGTCTTCAACCTCACTCACATTGACACCAATTCCCCTTGAGGGATGTTTACTTGTAATAAATGTGTTTCTTGCAAAAGTATTCTCATTTGTAATGAATATCTATTCAAACATGCCAGTTGCAAGATCAAGTTTAATCAATTCCATGACTGTAATTCAAACAATGTTGTATATGCCTGTCTGCCTTAGATGTGACTGCTTCTACATCGGGAAGACTGTCAGAAAGTTTTCCGATAGAATTAATGACACCGCTGCACTACTAAGGATCTAAAGAATGATCTAGCCTGTCATGACGGCAATTGCCCTTCAGAATTCAAGTTCTACATCATTGAAAAAAATCCAGGAATTCGTAGGAGATGTCAGGAACTTACTTGAGACTCATGAACTCAGAAGGCAACTCTTACTAACCATGGATGCCCCTCCTGGCCTTAATGACAGTATTAATATCAAATGCACACTCAAAAGGTGCAAATAAACCTATGGAATAAAACAAGCAATATACTGTTAATGAATAAAAATAACCTTTCCTGCTCACTAAGAAAGCATGTTCTGCTTGCACCAGTTGCTATTCAAATTATATGAAAGGTATTATAACCTGATTGTTCCTTATATTTTTAAGCCTCCGCACTGTTCACAACCAATGGACTGTTTAAAAATGTATCTATTTGCACCAATCCAGTTGAATAAAAAATAACCAATCAAATGCACCATTTGATACTATGTATCAAATCATAACAAAAAAAAAGATTTTCTTGTCCTCCAAAAAAAACTATTCTAAATAGCCTAATACAGCTTTGTTATTAAAATAATTTTCTGATGTTCTACTAAAATAAAGTGCTTAATTTTCACGCATCTTGCCTCTGTTTTACGTCCACCATAGCCTTGGAAGTTTTGTATTTTATATATATATATATATATATATATATATATATATGTGTGTGTGTGTGTGTGTGTGTATATATATATATATATATATATATATATATATATATATATATATATATATAGGTCTACGTTGAAACCAAATGAAAACCCATTTCAGAGAAGGACCTGAGCAAAGAAGATCTTCCCAGGGTAAGTAATCACTCATCCAAAAAGTCACAAAACCTAAACCACACCATCCCTAACCCACCCAGGTGGGGGGCTGCACCCCCCCCCCAAACTAAATATAGCAACAGTTATAGCACACTACAGTTGGGAAAAGGGCAAAGTTCACCTTGTCAGACAACAGGTTACTTACCCTGGGAAGATCTTCGTTGCTCCAGTCTTTTGCTGAAATGGGTTTTTCATCTCCATGATGTAGTTTTTGATGATCAGGAGTTTTGATGATCTGAAGGGGACATATATATATATATATATATATATATATATATATATATATATATATATATATATATATGGATCTACTTTATATTGTCGAAATGAAATTCAAAATGTTGAGACCACTCAATTTCACTCCAGGAAATTAATCAGTGGGCCACCATGGTGAACTTTGCCCTTTTCTCCACTATTATGCACTCTCAGAGTTGGTATATTTAGTTACGGAGGTGTGGGGGCACAGCTAACCACATGGGTGGTTTTAATTTGCTTCAGTTTGTGTTTTCTACATTGGTGGACAAGTGGTTAGTTTCCTGGAGTGAAACTGCAATGTTTTGGGTGTTCGATAACATGAAGTTTTGGTAAAATGGTTTTGAATTTCACGTAAGTGTTTTTTTCGACAATATAAAGTAGATCCATATATATATATATATATATATATATATATATATGTGTGTGTGTGTGTGTGTGTGTGTGTGTGTGTATATATATATATATATATATATATATATATATATATGGTTTACTATCATTTTATTGAAGTGGACTTGGTCAAATCCACTTTATGAGAAGTCTGAAACTTGAACGTTGGCAATGTCCAAGTCTGATATTGCCGAAGTACAAATCTCACCCCTGTCTCAGTCCATGTTAATGCTTGTTCCTTGGTCAAATTCAGAATATATTTTGGCTCTATCAGAACTCAGCAATGTGACTTTTTGCAGACGTGTGTCTATGATATGATCATTCGACTGAGTCCACTTCAATGAAATGATAGTAAGCCCATGTGTGTGTGCATGCATATATATATATATATATATATATATATATATATATACTGCTCAATTTTTATTGTGTGCTTTTGTCTCCAAGTAGCACGAGACTTCATCAGAATAATTAAAAAAAAAAAAAAAAATATATATATATATATATATATATATATAGCTCACATAATTCTGACACGTAGCTAAAATATCCTGGAATGTACATTATTTGAATGTGTCATATACATTACAATATATTGATTGGAGTGAAACAGTATAAGCAGACTTACACCAGTTAATTCTGAATGTACATTACAGTTCAAATTCAACATTGCAGAGCTGGGGATTACATGTTAACTATATGTCAAGGAAATGTGGGTATTAGAAGGTAGACATGAGGATGTGGGATGTAGTAAAATGATTATCTTGGTGAAAATTTTCAAAAGGGAGTAAAGAACAGAAACAGTTATCAGTTATTTATAATCAAGCTGATAGCAGAAGCTAACTAGGTTCTAACCATCTTTCTTCAGGTGTAGTGTGTTTAGATCTGTTATGACATCCTGCAGTTAAGCTACATCAAACAACTTTATGCTCTAACCCACACATGCAGTCCTAGACATTATTGTACGTAGTTTTAATTTATAATAGAAATTCATACACTTACTGTAACACATGTAACAGTCTCAAATACTGAACAAACCTATAAGAAGTAATTGTCATACATATTACAGCAACTGCATGGAAACTGTGGTTAACATCATTGTCAGTCTCTTCACTTTTTTTTTAAAGATAACTTTCTGCCATTAGATTGTATGGTTTTCCTCTTGTAGAGCCATTAAACTCAACACTTTATCAAAAGTGCAATGCCCAATCTGGCAAGTCCCAAATCTTTAAAAAAATAGATTGTCTTTCAATCAGAAAACAGCAATTTCTAGATGTCATTGTTACAATGTGGGGTCTTTAACCTCCTTATCCCCTTATGAAGGGGCTATAGTCATCACACCTTTCATAAACAAACATATACACGTGCACGCGTGCATGCACACACACACACACACACACACACACACACACACACACACACACACACACACACACACACACACACACACACACACACACACACACACTAACTCAAGGGCTGCTGTAACAGAGTAAGCTGGATACCCAAATGTAGCAAAGACTAAGACTAAGACTAAGCTAACATCTTTGCAGATGTAAGAAGCTTGGCATTTTTCACAAATTTCATTATTTTTCTTATTTTTCATGCCAGCTTGCATACAAAAACACTTGTTTATAACCTAAGCCTAGGGCATTAATCTAAACATTCACCCTTGTAAAAAGAAAAAAACAGAGAAAATATCTTAATCAGTGCACATTTACACCTCACTCCCATCAGAAACAACCCAAGATCACAGCTTGGAAACATTAAACTTGGCTTTGCCCAGCCTTACTTCTCTTGTACTATACAGCCTATATTTCTTACAACTAGAAGTAAGTGTTTACTTTAATATAGTTAACATATGCAACTGCTACTGAAAAGATTCCCCTCACATTTAAAGTACCCGTGACTACATACTACACAAAATGCTTTACTATATATAACATGCAGTTTATATCTGAAAATGTTTTATACAAATACTAATAACAATTGTTTTACTTACAGTTATTTTCCCTTTTAGTGTTTTGTTAAACAGTAATGACATAAAGTGTGGGTATGTCCTTTACAGTCCACCCACAAGTTTAACAAAGTTAGCAAAAGTCAAGTCTTTTTCAGACATCTTTTCTTGCAAAGCCATATGTCATAAATGTGATTGATGCTTTATACTCTTCCATTTACTCACCAATTCAGTGTTGCTAGTCTTTTTCCTGTGCATCTCCATCTCCCAACACCAGACTCTGGTTCAAGTCTAAGGCACTCCTGATTATTCTAGTGAAGTCCTGTGCTTTTTCTTTCTCAAGCATTTTCCTTTGGAAAATTGAAAAAGGTTTCACTGGCAAAGTCTATGAGCCTTATTGTCAGAAGAATGAAAACCAGAGTCCCCATCTGTGTGCTGGCTATTTGTTGGGTAAACATTTTTTTCTCCTTAGCCTGTTTTGCATTCACAAATGTCTGATTCTCCAGGAAAAAAATATTGTGGAGACAGTTGAATATAGCAGCTTGAATATCATACCTGCCTCTTGGCATTCACTGATTACTGAAATAACTTTGTTTCTCTTCTGTCTGGTGTACAGTGAATAATCACTTTCCAGATGCACTCTACTGTTTCCAGTTTTTAATACTTTGCCCTTCTGCCACAGTTTTGTTGGGATCAATTCTTTCTGCTTTTATGATTGTGTCTTTACTAATATAGGTCTTGGCAGCTTTCTCACTTGAAAGAAAGTTACTGTTTGTCGTTTTTGCGTTTAGTTATTTGTAACACATTGCACTCAAGTTACCTGGCACTTGCTCACTAAAGCAATTATATAAGTCAGCACTAAAAATTAAAAGCACTACACCCTCACTCCACACTGGCCCTTGTTTTCAATTATTAAGGAATTCCCAATATTATTCTAGCATGTCCAAAGGTCAGTTGTCAATCTCCTCTCCGGTCCAGCTGGTGAATCTGGGAATCTTGAGGCAATGTTATAACTGCCTCATGTACACAGACAACCCTCTCCTCCTCCCACATAACACAAATACTTGCAAGAGATGCAGCTATTTAGCCAAACTGGAGGCTGAGCTCTCTCAACTCAGGACTGGCAAGACCAGACAGGAGGAGAAGGCAACTACACACACCACAAAACCAGCCTCACATAATGCTACCACACCACTGAATCAAACACATAAACACACAAAGACATACTCGAGGCTCTGAGTAAAAATTTACCTAAACAGCAGAGGCCTCCAAAGCAGACACCCAAACAACTGCTACCTCAAGACACCCCACAAGCAACACATAAACCACAAAAGCAGTGTGCAAAGCAGTCACAGCCCTTAAGGCCAAATACAACACCAAACATACTTGTCATAGGTGACTCCATAGTCAGACACACTGACGTCCCACTCACCAGGCTGAACAAGGAGAGGGTCACAGTAAGCTGCCTATCGGGCGCTAGAATCCGCCACATAACACAAGCACTCGGGTCACTCCACGGCAAGTACAAATATGACACAGTCATTGTCCATGCTGGTGTGAACGACCTGAGATGTACCTCCCTGGACTACATGAAAAGAGACATAGAGGAGCTCTCTGATTATGTAGCCCAGGCAGGCATGACCCTGACCCTGAGCAGTATCCTTCCTTCACCAAGAATGATGCCACAATATAGAGACAAGATGATCAGCTTTAACAATTGGCTTAATGTCTGGTGTCATTCAAAGGGGATCCAGTGTCTGTCTGCCTGGGATGACATGCTTGACAAGCCACGCTGCTTTGCAAGGGATGGCTTGCACCTGTCACCCCTGGGATTCCGGATATTGGCTAAGGCTCTTGCCACCTCCATAGTGCCTTTTTTAGGCAAGGCTCAAATTCTAAACCTACCACCCTAGAAAACAAAAATGGGAAGAAACTGAGGGTAATACTGCTCAATGCCAGAAGTCTAAATCTCAAAATGCACGCACTCGAGGCCCTTCTCAGTATGGAGAACATCGATGTCTGTGCTGTAACTGAAACCTGGTTCAAGGCTCCTGGAGCACCCCGGCACTATTAGGTTTTACCTCATATCATGCGTTCCGGCCCCAAAACCCGGACCACACCACAAAAGGAGGGGGTGTATCCATATTCATAAAGGATACCCACACCTCCAGGTTGGTGGCAACGCACAAAGCTTCGGAAACCATCCAGGTGCAACTAACCATAGGCAAAACTGCTCCACAAATTGTAGCATGCTACAGGCCACCCTCTCAAACTCAGGAACCCCACACAGCCTTCCTGAAGACACTGGAGGGTATAAATATATCTCCAAACACCATCATATTGGGTGACTTCAACTACCCGAATATAGACTGGGAACATTACTCCCCTAACTTTCTAGCCCAATGGTTCCTGGAGTTCATAAATTCAAATGCCATGGAACAGCTAGTCACTGTTCCCACGAGAGGAGAAAATATACTAGATCTCATTATCACAAACATGGGGACAAAATGCTCCACACCGGAAGTATATCCCTCATTGGTGAGATCTGATCATAAACTAATCTCACTGGAAATCCACATCCCGCCCCCACCCCAAACAAAAAAGACCACAGTGAAGAACTTCTCTAAAGCAAACTTCACACTACTCAAGACTGGTGTGGTATCCTTCAAGGCCCCTGAGCCAGTGTAAACCACAACCCAAGCTGCGGAAGCCCTTACAAATGCCTTCTATGAACACCTCCAGGACTGCATGGATCAGGCAATCCCAAATAAAACCAAGACTCTTTCCACAAAGGGCAAACGTCCAGTCTGGTGGACCCCAGCCATTAACAAACTTTACAATAAGAGGAGAAAGCTATTACATGATAGAACAAAATCCATAAAAGGGAAGTCACCCTGATCATTATTAGTAAAAAAATACGAGCACTCATAAAATCAACTAAGGCCAATTTTGAGAGAAAAATCACCATGGATTCAAAGGACAATCATAAGGCCTTTTTCAGCTATGTTAGGAACCTGGGGGGAAACTCCCAGATATGCTCAGAATTAGTCCAAAATGATACAAAAATCACTGAACCCACAGACATTGCCAACATACTGGCAGACAGGTTCAGTGCAAACTTCACCCCTCTCCCCTAAAGGAGAGATAACTATCCCAGCGGAGTGTAGCCTCCCAGACATCTCAAATGTGCAGGTGAAAGCTGCTCTCTAAAGCTAAAAACACAGCAACAATGGGACGGATGGTGTCCCCGGCTGTGTGCTACACGAGCTAAATGAGGAATTAAACCCGCACATAAGGCAGCTGTTTAATCTCAGCCTTACCACAGGATACGTGCCCAAGGAGTGGCGTACGGCAACTGTGGTCCCACTCCACAAAGGCGGTGCCTCTACGGACCCTGGTAATTACCGCCCCATAAGCTTAACAAGTCTAGTCTGCAAAGCTATGGAGGGGATCATAATGGATCTCATAAACAAAGATATAGGGGACTTGCAGACATTGGACCCGACCCAGTTTGGCTTCATCAAGGGAAGATCATGCCTTTTGAACTTGGTCGACTTCTTTGAAACAGTCACCAAGGCCATTGATGAGGGAAAGGCAGTCCATACAGCCTACCTTGACCTTGCAAAGGCTTTCGACACAATACCCCACTCGGGTATTGTAGAAAAACTTACCAGCTTAAATGTAAACCCATGTCACAAGATGGGTTGCAAACTGGCTTAAGGACAGAACCCACAGGGTTAGAGTTGCTGGTGCTATGTCAGACTCCAAGCCGGTCACAAGTGGTGTCCCACAGGGCTCGGTCCTTGGCTCCCTATTGTTCGGCATCTACTTCTCAGAAGTACAGGCCAACATGGGAGGACTTTGGCTGACAAAGTTTGCAGACGACTGCAAACTGGGCGCCATAGTGGAAAGTGCATCGGACACAGATATCCTTCAGAAGGGACTCACAGAAACAGATAGCTGGTGCCAGAGCCATGGCCTGAAGTTAAACGCCAAAAAATGTATAGTCATACCCTTCGGGAAAAACAAGGTAACCCCAAGCTACCATATAGGTGGCAATCCACTAAGCACAGAAGAGGTTATCAGGGACCTGGGGACCCAGGTTGACAGTGGCCTTTCTTTTGACACTCACGTTGCTAAAGTGGTTAGAAAGACCTTCTACATTGCCCACCTGATCATGAAGGGATTCACATCCAGATCTAGTGAGGTCATTGTTCCCCTGTACTCTTCACTTATCAGACCAATGATCGAGTACAATGCCCCATTCGGGATGTATCTCACCTGACATCTGCAGCAATTGGAGAGACCCCAAAAGTTCCTCACCAAAAGGATAAAGGGACTCCAAAATCTGTCATATGCTGCCAGACTGAAGAAACTCCAGCTCTATTCAGTCGCATACCGTCTGCTCAGAGGTGACATGTGCCTGACATACAAGGCCATGTCCAACCTGGAATTAATGGACATGCTCCACCTCAAAAAATCCAAATCCACCAAAACCACTAGAGCAAGTGACTTAAACCTTAGCACGGATATAAATAGGACGTGCTGGAGGGATAGATTTATCACTCAGAGAATCCCGGTCCATGTGAGGCAGAGCACCTCGCTGGCTCTGTTCAAGAGAAATCTTGACCGGTGGATGTGAGATCGTAGGTTTACCCCGAGAATCATCTCTGTGTCACTGCTGGACAGAGGCACAAAAAACTAATGGGCACAGTATTTTTTCATATAAGGGGTGGCGTAAGCCACAAAAATTTGGGCTAGGCTTATAAATGCCTTAGGGCAGATAGCCTAGTATAAACCTATGAACCTATGAACCTATGTCTATGTTTGGAGCATACACCTGATGTGCCCTTTCAATTAAAAAATCCTGCTCTCAAATACCAGTCCAGTTTCTTATTTTTGATGTCATAAAATTAATACATTCCTTTCCTTCCGTTTTTTGTGGTAAAACAGAAAATCTCAATTTTTCTCTGCATATGCTTTCTTCTAATTCTTTTCTTTTTTAAAACAGATCTTCTTCAGCAGTCTCAACCTTTTCTTCATTTTGACCTCTAATTTTTGCAATTTTATCAGTTCATCTGAATAGCTAGTTAAAGCTTCATGTATTTGTTCCACCCTTTTGTTGTTTGATTCGATATACTGCTTCAGTGCTTCATTTATTTTAAACATCCCAAGTACATTCGATTTATTTTCTCCTCTAAATTATTGGAAACCATCTCTTGTACCACAGCTGAGGCTTGGCTTGAATTGCTTTTTGTTGAACAGCTGCAAGATTCTTCCTAGCCAGTGTTTCTCTTCACATTTTCTATTTGATTTTTTTTTTCAGGTTCTCTAAATTTCTTCCTTGCTGGCATCCAGGCAATGTAGTTATCAGGCAGTAAATGAATTTTACTCAAGTTGACAATATCACTAGCCCTCACTGTTCAGTTTCTATTTTCACATTGCGAGGGATGAAATTAAACTGCTGATCAGTGTGCAACCATCTTGGAAGTCTATTGTGATATTTGAGAGGAATTTATTTTGAGTAATAGAATTGAATATATAGTAGTAGTGTTAATTTGGGTTAGCTTGGTTTGAAATGCAGGAATAATAGGAGTGCTAGGTAGTTAGCATATGATTGGTTCCAGAGTGTGTGGGAATCACTAGGTTTTAAATAAATGTAGAGAAAGTGAGGAGGGTGGGACTTGGGAAAGTGTATTAGGGTTCCCCCTCAGGTAGATTTCCACCAAAAATAATATATGAGGTAGAATGGGCAGAGAGAAATAAAGCTAAGTTTTTGTTACTTGGCTACTTGAGGTGAGTCTCAACATTTAGTTTCATTTTTATTGAAGCATTTATTTGAGGTCTGCTGTGTCTACCAGACTGTTGCTCTACTAACAATATGCTCCCATAGTTCATAGTTAAAGGCTGGCCACAGCTTCAGTATTGAGTTTTACAGGGTGGAAAAGACTCAACAGAAGAGTGTAGTTGAGGGAATAGCAAGTAACACAAAGTTTTTTGCTTTGTTAAGGTAGCATCAACTAAAGTGTTAAATTAGATTTAACTAAAGCAATGTAGAGGTTTGTGCGTGGTGGTGGGGCTCCCACAGTTTCAGATGTACAGTAAAGACAACTCTAATATAAAAGTGATAGAGAAGGCATTTTTAGCTCTAAAGATATTTATGCAGTTTCATTTGATTCCTGGTTATTGCCTTACAGTAGTTTTAACCGAAAGCATCTTCCTTTTATTGTTTTTAGAAACCTGGTGTAATTTCTGCTGTGGAAGTTCCTTTAGCAGTGATCTTTTCCTAACAATTGTGCAGCAGGAAGCTGTAGGTAACTATGTGCTCAGTACATTGGTAGATAGATTAAAATGAATTAGGACATTTTAGTGGACAAACAGAAACAGAAAGTACTGTTTCTTTATACTCTGCTATTCAGCAATATTAAGCAGTCTTTTTCCAGCATAAGTATTACATTAAATGTTGATGTTATGTATTTGTACTTTGCATCTTTTCAAATGGAAAATAAAGCAGCTGACAAGAGATTGGCCTTGGTACACAGGTTTGGGATTACTGAGATTGGTGCTTCCACGTTTTAGCAGGGTTAGTAGAACACCAATATCTTGTCAGTTCCTGGTCTCTGCTTCCCAATATATAGGATTTAATGTGAAATTTTAGCAATTCATACACTTAACTAATATAAAATAAGCAGCTTGATTGTTAACAAGTGCTAAAACTTCTTCTTCTTTTGGCTTTTCCCGGTTAGGGGTCGCCACAGTGGATCTCCTTGTCCGCTCATGATTGGCAGTGGAGTTTTACGGTGTCGAGTTGGCAGCCCGGCACCCAACCTTCCACAGAAGGCACACACATGCTCACACTCGCACCTAGGGCCAATTTAGAGTGTCCAATCCCACCTACAGCATGTCTTTGGGATGTGGGAGGAAACCGGAGCACCCGGAGGAAACCCACACGACCACAGGGAGGACATGCAGACTCCACACGGAAGGCACCCCAGCCAAGGATTGAACCAGAGAACCTCTTGCTGTGAGGCGGCAATGCTAACCACTGCACCACCGTGGCCGCCCACTAACAAGTGCTAAAACTCTGACTCTAAAATTATGACACAAAAGCCACAATCAAGATACCATGACTAACCAAGTTTGCTGATGACTGTAGTTGGGAGCAGTTATCAAATTCTACTCATATACTACAGAAGGAAAAGGTACACATCACCTTCCTGAGTTAATAACTGTATGTGCTAAGGCGCTTATCCCCTGCCTTTTTTTATACTGCTTTTGTACTTGCTTAACTATAGTGTAAAGTTTTGGCTACCCCCTTGCCACTGGAACCTTCATCCTGCCCCACTCCTCATTTCAGCTATTACTTCTCAGCTTTTGTCTTCACTCCTGAGCATAGCTTTCTCTCCTGCCACTATTTTTTTTCTCATTTGCCTTCTGACTGCATTATCTCCCATCTAACTTTGTCATCTCATAGTGTTCCTTTTCATATCTACTCCTTGCTTTTTCCCTCCTACAAACTCACACATTGCTTGCCTTCCCACATAGTCTCCTCTTTGAGATTTTATCTGCCATTTCTAGCTATACATTTTACCTGCTTTGCTTCTTCTCCACTTGGGGCTTTGTGACTTCAATATAAACTCCTCCCACAAGACTTACCTGGTTTTCTTACTGATAGTCTCTCAGATTACTCGATACGTAGGATATATTCACAATCAGGTCATGCAACACCTTTTACTTGAAAATCTACTTACCCCCACACAACATGGTTTTCGCCCAAAACACAGCACTGTCACTGCCCTCCTATCCTTCATCAATTCTATCTCTGAAGCAGGAGCCAACAACAAACTGGTCTCCTACTTAATCCTTGATCTATCAAAATCTTTTGACATGGTTTCCCACTCTCTCCTTCTAAGGAATCTGAATAACCTCAATTTCTCTATCAAAACTATAGAATGGTTTTCTAGCTACCTCTCTGATCGACAACAATCTGTAAAATGGCTCTCTGCCCTCATTCCCTCAGCCTATTAAAACTGGAGTTCCTTAAGGTTCTATTTCTTAGCCCTTTACTTTTCAATATCTTCACTAACCTACTTTACACATTTTGCCCTCAGTCATCACTTGTACAATATGCTGATGATTCCACAGTTATCTCTATTGCTGACACCCCTGCCGAACTTCTCTCACTTACCCAGTCTTCCTTCAACTCAGTTGAAACCTGGCTATCCAATAACCAGCTTAGACTGAATCCTAAAAAAACTAAACTCTTACTCTTTCTCCCAAAAACCTTAATCTTAAATCCTCCTTCTCAATTCTCTCTCTCAACAACACACCCATCACTGTTGAATTTTCCACCAAACTCTTAAGTATCACAATCGATTCTTCTTCTTCTTCTTTCGGCTGCTCCCGTTAGGGGTCGCCACAGCAGATCAACTGTTTCCATTTCTTCCTGTCCTCTGCATCTTGCTCTGTCACACCAACCACCTACATGTCCTCTCTCACCACATCCATAAACCTTATCTTAGGCCTCCCTCTTTTCCTGTTACCTGGAAGCTTCATCCATAGCATCTTTTTCCCAATTTACTCTGCATCCCTCCTCAGCACATGTCCAAACCAACGTAATCTTGCCTCTCTGGCTTTGTCTCCAAACCTTCCAACCTGTGCTGACCCTCTAATATACTTATTCCTAATCCTGTCCATTCTCATCACACCCAGTGCAAATCTTAACATCTTCAACTCTGCCACATCAAGTTCTGACTCCTGCCTTTTTGTCAATGCCACTGTCTCCAACCCATATAACATAGCTGGTCTCACTACCCTCTTGTAGACCTTCCCTTTCACTCTTACTGGTACTCGTCTGTCACAAATCACTCCTGACACTCTTCTCCACCCTGCCTGTACTCTCTTCTTCACCTCTCTTTCACACTTACCATTACTCTGAACTGTTTATCCCAACGAAAACAAGTATTACAATCGATGATCAATTAAAATTTGAGCTGCATACTAACAATTATATCAGTACAACACACCAAAAACTGGGACTCCTATACAGAAACAAAATGTTCTTCACTAACAAAACAAGAATATCACTCTCAAATGCTTACCTACTTCCAAGTCTACTGTACAGCTCCAAAATCCTCACAAGGCTTAATGCAACACTCCTTACTAAGTTATAATCAACCTATAACAAAGTAGCCAGATTTGCAGTAAACCAAACTAATACATTTCATTGCTGTCTCTCTAAAAGCATTACATTTGCTAGAATTTCCCCACCACCTCCTTCTCTCACAGCTCATGGTTATTCATTCCATTTTATATCAACCTTAATTCTATCCCAACCTGTCCTCCCTTATCTCCTACTACACTCCTACTAGAACTATTCGAAGCTCTGAGCAAGACCTACTACAAATCCATCAACTAAAGAATAAATCTGGCTGCAACCTTTACAGCTACAACCCTGCTAAATCATGGAACAAACTCCCACTGGAAATCAGGACTCTCAACAATGCTAAAAAATTCAAATCAGCCTTGAAAGAATACCTGAAGAGTCAATGGACCTGCCATTGTACTCAGCCCCCTTAACTTATTCTCAAGTACTCAGCCTCCCTAACTTCTTTTCCTTCCTATCACCTGTTGCAGTACACTAAAACCTCTACTCAGTCTTTTCCCCTATTTACATAATTACACTTCTCCTTCTCAACTTAAACTTACTTCTACTCTCAAGTCACCCTTATCTACTCCCTATTACTGAAACTCCTTTAACCAACACTTCCTAACTATACTGCATTGCCTCCACTATCATATTCTCTAAATAGAAGTTATAGTCCCACTTTATTCTTTCCTTATTAGTCCCATCATTGAATATAATTTACCTTTTGGCATGTATTTTGCTAAGCACCTAAGCCAGTTTAATAGTCCTCAGTGTTTCCTTAACAAAAACATTCTCAGTTCTCACTGCCATTAGCTACTCTGATAAACTAAAAAACGTTTCCCTATTCAGTGTTGTACAGATGTCTGAGGAGTAATCTCTGCTTAGCTTTCTATGCTGTGAATGACCTAGCATTCTTTGAATTCCTTCATCTAAATAAAACTGGAGCTAAGGCAAACACCTGTTCTAGAGACCTAAACCTTTCTACTATACCACATCAACCACATCAACACCACCAGATGCTGTGACAGATACCTAACCAAATGAATTCCCCATTGCTAGAATACATTGTCATTATCTATCAAGAAGAGCACATCATTGACAACTTTTAAAACCAGTCTGGATGGCTGGATGGGTGATTGCAACTTTTCACCAGGGATATATGGAGAAAGTCTACTTAATGGGAGATATTGCTATTTTCCCACCAGTACTATGTGATATAGGCAAGTTTCTCAGTGGTTTTCTTGACCATAGTGTCTAGTGAGAAACTGTGAACCTATAAAGCTGGTGACATATGTTTGATAATAGCTATAGTAATCATCATATTTAAAATGTCAGGTGACACATCAAAAGTGAAAGCCATTGACTTTTTTATTACCCTGTTGATACTCAATGATTTTCAGTCTTTCCCCTTTGGTCGTCCCAAGCATTTCTTTAAAGGCCTTAAATATATGATATTTATTTTGTATGAGATGGCCTGAATCCTAGGTAGTATGGGGCAAGCCAAAAATGCCAATGGAATGGGAAGGTGTAGGAGTTCCCGAACTATAGCTATATTTTCAGACTCTTTAGTTAAAGGTACTATTTCTTCTGTAATTGGAGTCTTATGCAGCTGATTGGAAATCACTAATAGTGGAGATAGGTAGAAATATACCAGAGTTAAAGCACATAACATACTGGTTGTATTTACAGGATCTTCATAACCTACCACATGCAATAAGCTAGACAGCACCTCAAATCAACTTCTAACATCACCTGAGTTAAATGATTGGGATCTTATTTTCATACCAATTGACTTTAGGGTACCAGAGGAAATGGGTTTAACCAAATTGAGAGTTAGGTATACAAAGCTAGTGTCCTGAGACCACTTAATTAGATGTGGTCTGCTTATAATGTTTTAGACTGTAAAAAAGGATTTCAAATTGAATAATGCTTGGAAGACAGATTTAATTGTGTTACAGCAGATGACAACATTTCCAAGATGGCTGAACACTGATCAAAACTTAACTTCAGCTCTACCAGTGTGAAAACAGAAACTGAGAAATGATGGCCACTGATATTGTCACACTGAGCAAAATTCAGTTATTGGCCAATAAGTATACTGCCTGGATGCCTGCAAAGAAGAAATTAAGACAGCCTGAAAGAAAATCGACTAGAAAATGTGAAAAAAAATACCACTGACGGGAAGAATCCTGCAGTTGTTCAGCAAAAATTAGTTCAAGCTCCAGCTTTGGTGCAAGGCATGGCTTCCATTAATCTAGAGGAAAAAAATAAGTAAAATGTGCCCAGAACTGACTAAAAATGAAAAACTGAAAGAATATATCAACTTATATAACAAAGGGCTGCAAAAAAGGATGAAGCTTTAACCAGATATTAAGTTGAGATGATAAACCTTCAAAAATGACAGGTCAAATGAAGAAAAGACTAGCTGAGTATGAGACTGGTCAAGAAGAGATGTTTAAAATAATTATAGAATTAGAGGAGAAATCGCATAATGAAAATATTCAATTTTTTGCTGTAATTCCGCGATGGTTCAGTGGTAGCATTGTTGCCTCACAGCAAGTGGTTCTCCCGTTCGATTCTCGGCTTGGGTTGGGAGTGCCTTCTGTGTGGAGTCTGCATGTCCTCCCTGGGGTCGAGTGGGCGTTAGAAAGATATGCGTTGAATGGGTATGCCTTTGTTGAAGGTTGGGCATCGGGCTGGCAACTTGACACCATAAAAACCAACTACCAATCTTTAGCGGACCGGAGTTCCGCTGTGGTGACCCCTAACCGAAAAAAGCCAAAAGACAAACAACAACAACTAGCGTAACTAGAAGGAACAGACTGTATTCATTTTATGATGGCACAAATAAGCAACTGGACTGGCATTCCTCAGCAGGAACTGTTAATTGAAAGGGCACACCATGTGTATGCTCCAAATATGTCAATGAGAAAGCAGCCAAAACCTTTATTAGTAAAGATGCAAACCTACCAGCAGAAAGAGTTGATCCTGACAAAACTGGGGCAAAAGGGAAAAGTATTAAAAGTTGGAGACAGTAGAGTGTTTATGGAAAATAATTATTCACTGTACACCAGGCAGTAGAGAAACAAATTTATTCCAGTAATTAAGGAATGTCAAGAGGCAGGAATGAGATTCAAGGTGCTGTAGCCATCTGTCTTCAGAATATTTTTTCCTGGAGGATAAAAGTCATTTTTGACGAAGAACAGGATGAGGAGGAAATACAAATGTTTGTCCAACAAAAATGAGGGATCAAGCAAAAGGGGACTTTTCTTTTTTCTGTTAATAAAGCACACAGAGAAATTTTGCTAGAGAAACTTTTTCCAGTATTCCAAAGGAAAATGCTTGACAGACAGAGAAAAGCATGGAAGCTGACTAGAGGAATCAGTAGTACCTTGGAACTGATTAGGAATCTCGAGTTAGGAGATGGAGATAAAAAGGAAGAAGACCAAATTAGTGAATAAATGTGAGACTGCAAAACATTAATAACATTGGTGAAATACTATTGTACAAGAATAAGTAGAAAGAGTGGACTTGTTAAACTTGTGAGGAACTGAAAAACATTTGCCTCACTTCATGTCATCAATGTTTGGAAGGACTCGAAGGGTAGGGGAAGAGGAAAGAGAAAGGTATCTGTAAGTAAAACAATTTCTTTTCTTAACAGTATTTTTTATGAAACTTTTCACAATATAAATTGCATATTTTATAGTAAAGTAGTTTTAGCTGTTCTAGTATCTGATAATGTTTTTAAAGTAAACAGATTACTTTTTTTTCTCTTCTCTTTCTTTACAGGGGAAGAGCACCAAGTAATGTTTGGATATTTATTGTGTATGATTGGTTGAGTTTCTTAATTGTATAGTTTGCAGCAGCAAGGGCTGAACCAATAAAGATTAACTAAACATCTTAAGATACATTATAGAAAGTCAGAGGGCCTACTTTAGTGTCAAACATCAGCCTGAGATTTTCCGGCATGGGATAAGCTGATAAACTGAAGATGTCGTAAATATGTGACTTACCTCACTCAGCAGTTAGGGTAAGGTCATGAACTAGATGACTTACCTGAGGGTAAGATCATGAATTAGGTGACTTACCTCACTCAGCAGTTAGGGTAAAGTCATGAACTAAGTGACTTACCTCACTCAGCAGTTTGGGTAAGGACATTAACTAGATGACTTACCTCACTCAACAGTTAGGGTAATGGTCATGAACTAGGTGACTTACCTCACTCAGCAGTTAGGTTGAGGGCATGGCCTAGATGATTTACCTCACTCACCAGCTACGGTAAGATCTTGAAATAGATGATGTACCTCACTCAGCAGTTAGAGTAAGGTCATGAACTAGGTGGAAAGTTACTTCTGCTGATTCAGTTGTCTTCATATAGAGCAAGCAACCTGTAGCAAGAACCGGACAAAAGGCTGCTTATTTAACAGTGCTTCAGACCCATTACTAGTTAGTCCAAACTCACAGAACAGAGAATGAAATATAACTGGAGCTACAAAAAAGTAACATAAGAGGAGGAACACCTTCATTATAGTGGTACCATATGCCATCTAGTTCCTCCTTCTTGGTGTTACACACTGCAGAAAAAACGACCTGTTCTTTAGCCCAATTTGCATTTCTTTGCCTTCTATTGCACTTGTATCTTCCTTCCTCTCTGAATATGTTGTATCCGGCCTAATTTTGGGGCCTTTGCTATTTTAATTCTCTTGTCTGTTTCCTTCTACTTTACATGGCACTGTTCTCTCTTAGGCTTTTGTGATTCATCATACCTTTTGAATTCTGTCTTTTTTCTTCAATATGCCCTCTTTTGAAAGCCATACTATTTTAGTGTTCTTGCACTGACTTAGTTCATGCAAAGGATTGATGCCTCTATCATGCCAGTTTTGCTTGCCTCTCTCAGCTCTTTCAAGTCATTTGTTTTCAGCTGTTTCACATTGCTTCTTTGATGAACTATACCATATTCCTACAATCAGCATGCCTAAAACATAAAACTTTTTTTGTTAAGGCTACAAATGTATTTATTTTGAACCACACTGTTAAGTGATCACTCCTTCCTAGGTGTATACTGGTGTTTGTATCTGACATATTTTCAAAGCACCAAATGTAAGAATTTTGATTCTAACACCGGCTGCATGTGGACTCTTATCCTTAGCATAGCCATGTTGCAGGCATTTCAGCTATTGTCTGATATATTTAAATCTGCTTTCAGAAATGTCACATTTTTATGCCATTGCAAATTTTCTTTTTGTTGTTACATTACCCTTTTTATTGAAAAAGAGGACCATAAATAAATCGTACTTGAAATGTAATGTCATTCTCTGCCTTGCATCTTTTTTTCTCTGTCTTTTTTGCCCTCATACCTACTAACCATTAAGCCTCCCCCAGATGGACTTAGCTCACTTATTGTCATGGGATCGGGATGTTCCTAGTACAATAAGGAGGCAAGAATCATCTGGAATGGCCATCATACAGGCAGCCATGAAGTTTGCTTGGGCACCCCATTGACTGAAGGCAGTTCTGTTGACACTAAATCCATCCCCAGGTGGTGACATGAGCACCTGCATCACTTCGGGAGTTACTTACACCCCCTGTATCCATGCATGCATGCTCCTTTATACAGGTTAATAAGTGAGTTTGGGTAGTTACAGGCCACGTTCTTCTCGATTCTGATTCCTTGCTCATACAAGCCTCCACTTGCAGTGGAACAGAAGGGCCAGCTGATTGGGAATGCCCACACCATCTTCCCAGGATGGGTGAGCCATACATCACTCATTATGGAACTGGCTCCACTTCATGTTTTATTTTGCCTGTTCCTTCTGAGTATATAAACCTTTTTGCCACCCACAACTACTGAACAACTGGGTAATTGTCATGACACCATCCATTTGTTCCCACTCAGGCAAGAGCTGATTAAAATGTAACCATCACTCAAGCAGTTA